>NW_028270155.1:56745495-57068816 GCF_037043375.1 Chiloscyllium plagiosum | reverse complement strand
GTCCTCTCTTTGCCATAACTCCCAAGTTTGGTATCAAACTAAAATTTTGAAATTCCACACTCTACCTTGTAGGATCCATGTAGTCTCTATTTCACAAAAGTAAAGCAATCCTACTAAAATAAAGTGAATCCTTCTGTACTTAATATCCTGTGATACCTTGCACCATGGCATTTAATAAATTTATTGCATCCATCCTAAGGGAGCAGAAGCTTTGCAGTAATGTAACTCCTGCTGTGTGAACACTTCTGTGGTCATTGTAAATGCATTTATGGTGGCTTCAAGTTGATTATTCAGATGGTAATGTTAAATAGCTCACGTTAGTGAAGAATAGACTTCAGAACAGGGTGCCCTCTCTGAATTTATCTCATGCTCCAACCAAGAAACTTTGCTAAGATTTTATTCAAGCTTTCTGGCATGTTCCACATTGCAGGTGCACCATACTATGTTTTAAAGTTACCCCATACTTTACACAAAAAAAAACAAAGAACTGGAGATGCTGGAAATGAGAAACAAGAACCGAAATTGCTGGGAAATCTCAGCAAGTCTGGTAACATTGGTGGAGAGAAAGCCGAGTGAAAGCTTTAGGTCCAGTGACCCTTCTTCAGAACATTTTGACAAATGATCACTGGACCTGAAACGTTAACCCTGCTTTCTTTCCACAAATGCTCCATATGTCATGAACCTGTCTTTGCAGAATTGCAGCAGTTAGGGCTGCACCAGTGTTGATATTGATGTAACATTGCTGACTTTGAAAGGATGCAAAATGTGGCACAATTAACAACTGTTGCTGGACTTCTGCTGTAACTACATCCTGGTGGAACTGCTTTGCAAACCTGCTCCGTCCACAATCAATCATAATGAGAGCAGTCAGCAGAACAAGAGCTTAACACTTATATTAAACTCCATACACATGGTGTATGACAACCATATCAAATACTTTATTGGCAACAAAGAGACAAGAATGAAAGGACCTGCTGTAAGATTAGGACTGATTATTAACCGTTCTTGGTCTTTTTCTAAAATTGGATTCTGTTTCCTAAATCTTGATGTGAAAGTATTAAATAAACATTGTTGACTGCGATACTTTGTTCAGAATGTCTGCCTGCAGGGTTCCTTTCAAGTTTATGTAGCAGTTAATCAAATACTCATGACAAGATCAGTGGACTTTATAATAACCTGCTTCCTCCTTATTAAAAATTCAAATCATAAGACAAAAGCCCATTTTGCCTTCGCTTTAAAATAAGAATCCCTTCAATCTTCAAAGTAATCCAGCACAGATCAAAGCAATAAATGTAGACAGCTTAATCGGCCGCATTATCAGATTTATTTGTGCATTTAATTGTTGGCTTTTTAATCTTTTGTTAAAGATACCATATGGTTCATATTCAAAATAACGATCCAGGCAGCCGATATTTCTGCATTTGGCCTGTGTTCAGCTTGTTCTTGGTTTAGTTTGAAGCTAAAGTGCATATAAGAACTGCTGAAATAAGTGTCACTTAAAGTAAACTATCTGAACCATAACACATCATATTTTTAGGAAGTGCTACAATATTGTACTCAGTCAGAGTTTCACTGGGCAGAATTTCCTGAAAAGTATTCTGTGTCTTCATCTTTTCTCAAAGATCACTTGGCTTAGCTGTTTTTACCATTCTTTTCCAATTCACAATTTTCTTCCACCAAAGTAATGGCAGGAGATTGGGAAACCCCTGCAGAATTCTTCTTCCATCACATGTTAAAAATCCATGTTATTGTTAAATGAAGTACAATAATTATTAAACAGTTTAATTAGCCATTGCTTTAGCTTTTAAAGAATATTCAGGGAATCGAAAAAGATCAAATAAAACTAGAAATGCACTTTCAGATACCCTGGGCCAATATGACAAGGCAGTATAATAGGTCACTCAGTGTAAAACTTTGGAAAGATGCAAGAGTGCATTTCTTTATCTCGAGAGTGACCGACTACCAGAGTGGGTCACTGGGAATGCCGGTGGTATCTACAATTAGGGATTCTGGCAGGAAAATTTACTTTAATGACTTGAATTTTGGAAGAACCAAAATCAAATGGTTGGCTGACCTCCTGAATCTTGTTGTAGAGTTATTGTCCATAGAACATTTTCTCTCCATAACTAACTGGGCAGGTCACTTCCCTCCCTCTCTGTAATATTCTTCAGCTTCTTGCGCATCTCTCTACATCATTCACCAGGTCATTGGTTGAGCAAATACAAAAACCAAACTCCTCAACCAAACTTTTAGTCAACTCTCTTAATGTCTCCTTCTTTGTCACCAAGACAGGTTTTTCTTTGATTACGCTCCTCCTTGTAAAGGACATTTGGGATGCCTTCCTATGTTAAAGGCGCTATTGAAATATACACTGTCTGTGCTTGAATGGCATCATGGGATAATTCTTGATATTCAGGGGACACTGATCTCTCTAGCCAAACATTTAGATGACTACTCCTGACCTTTTTGAAGCACTAGCTACACTGCTGTACATTACAGTTTTACCCAAGGTAGCTTCTCAAACTCTTGAGCTACTATCATGTATAAGATCATTTGGATACAGTACTCTGGCCAGCATGAGACCTCTTATTGAACTGTGCAACAGTCTACAGCAGGCGGACTGCAACGGTTCAAGAAGGCAGGTCAGCATCACCTTCTGAAGGGCAACTAGGGATGAGCAATAACTGCTGGTTTAGTAACCCTGTGTTAAGACCCATTTGTGATAAAAACATCACCTGCCTGACTTGGTTTCTTCATTACTGCTTAGATTCTCCAGCACAATTCACCTCCTTGATGGTGATGGACCCACCTAAGGTTCAGGAGTAAAACCCAGAAACTCAAAATTTAACATCATGTGATCTACCTTTGCAGTCAACATTTTCACAAGCCCATTTTTTATTAAATGTGATTTATTTTTCCTTTTCTCTTTTAGTTGGTTCTTAGTATTGTTGATGAAGGTAATGAAAGTGAAAGGGTTAATCAGTGAGCTAAACCGGAACTCTGCCCATGTTGATATGACATGGCTACAAGGTAGAACATTGGGCAGTTCAGGCAAACAGGAATCTGGCATGGTCTCCTGATGGAGAGGCATGTGTTTTACCTAATGTTGTTCGAAATAGTTAAAATGCCTAAGAGTTCATATAATCTGTGATTAGAAATGTGATGTAATAAACTATGTCCTATTATCTTAGACCAGATCCTCCTCTGCTGAGATTTAATCATGGTCTATTCTCCACCACTATTAACCATCCCTTAGACTAACAGGAGAATTGGTGGCAGCACTTCACAACCACCAGTGGTTTGTAGCCAGACACCACCCCATATTATAGCAAGATGATGATAATTGCATTCCTATCACTGTTATAATAGCATCTGCTCCCTATTCCTTTTAGATTCTCCTTTTCTTTCTTGCCTGTGTTTGTCTGTATCCTGTGTGCATGGTTCACTCTGCAGAGCTGATATCCTTTGGGCACCTGAGCAAATCTCTTTGATTCTGACTGCTTCCAGACTGAGGATCAAAATATTATTATAACACAGAACAAAGGTGTTCAGCTTGTCATCTCTGCTGCTTTTTCTGCACCACAGCCCCACCAGTCCCTCTCCCACAAGCCCTGCAAATGTTGTTTTCTCAGATCCTTTTCCAGTTCCACTTTGAGTGCCATGTTCAAACCTATTTCTATCCCACATTGTTTTTACACTTGGTTGTACTAGTGAATTTATTTCCTATCTTCTGGTATTCTAAAAAACAACCACTCAGCATTACTATTTCCTGTCACTCAGCCACCTTTTGTATACATGTTGCCCTTTTATTTCATGGGCTAGTATGTTGCTGGCAAACCTATGTTCTGGCTTGTAATCAATCTATATACATTGCATAAAGGACATGACCTGGTAATAACCTTCTCTGTTATTTCATCAAAAATACCTCAATCAAGTTAGTTGAACATGATTTACCTGTAACAAATCTATGCTGACTCTTCTTCTTTAATCCATACTTGTTCAAGTGATGGTTAATTTTGGTCCCGCATTATCGAGTTGAAATTTGTCAGTGGCATGCCATTCCTCACCACAGAACTGGATCTGTGTGCCACTTGTGCCCTCTTGCTTTTACATTTTTTCCACAATTGTAAATAAACTATAATGCACTGGTGTTGTACACAGAAAACGCATGAGATTTGGCAACAGGGGATAGTGTACAGTGGTGACAGTGGTAATGTTCAGACAGGGATGAGGTCTCTGTGTCACAGCCACTACTTCCCCCTGTCTAACTGTCATTAATGTAAAATCTATTGAAAGCAGAAAGGTGGCAGAAGTGGGGTTTTTTTGCAAATTTTATTTGTGAATTTTTCACATTTACATTTGTTTTACTTTATTCATGTGTGCATCATTGTTATTTGTTGAGAGCTTAGTGTACTGGCATGCCCTTGGTTGCCAAACTTGATTACAGGAAGGTGGGGGAACATTTCCTTTGTGGAAGAGACAATATTGTGTTTTTGTTCCTTTTTGCTCACTCTCTTGAGGATTCATGTTGCTGTCCATTGTTGGGATATGGCATAACCTGCAGGCTTTCTGTGCATTCTAAAGGACATTTTCCAAGATCACTCTCAGTAGGTTGAATGAAGCCTCATAGATAATAATGATTTTGCCAGCCAACATTCTAAGATGTACCCACATATGCCACTGCCTCATTCCACCCTCTTCTTTTCTTATCTGGACTGACTGTCTCCAGGGTGCCAAGCCATTCTATTTCAATCCTCCGTTTCTCTGTTCCCGTCCCCACCCCCCAGGTCTGTGTGTTATACAACTTCAGAACATCTTGTAGGGTAGTTCCCACAGTTGGGGCATTGAGTAATAATGTCAGTCTGCTCCCCTATCAGAATTCTTCTTAGGTGGTGAAACTGGATTCAAGTATGATAGGGTGGAAAAATGCTGACTTTTGTCATCTAGTCATGATCCCAATGCCATTCTGCTCTTTTCCACCCCCTGAGTTTCCTTACCAGACTCAGAACTTGACCCTGTGAATTGGAAAGCTATTGTGGTGACTTACAAGTGAAAAGACATGGCTTTCTACCCCTGGATCTTCCCCCAACAATGCACACTCAAAAGCTGCATCCATACCCCACCATGAGGAAAATACTCAGCTGGGAAGCATCTTCACTGATGGTAACTCAGACTGAACTGCTCCAGAGTGTAGTGCTGGAAACGCACAGCAGGTCAGGCAGCATCTGAGTAGGAGATTCGACGTTTCAGGCTTAAGCCCTCCCTGATGAAGGGCTTATGCCCGAAACGTTGATTCTCCTGCTCCTCGGATACTGCCTGCCTGCTGTGCTTTTCCAGCACTACACTCTCTTGACTCTGATCTCCAGCATCTCCAGTCCTCACTTTCTCCTGAACTGCTCCAGTCATGGCCATTAGAAGTTGCTGTTCAAATCACTTCACCTCCAATCTGTTTTACATAGAACCCCTACAGTGTGGAAATGGGGCCTTTGGTCCAACAAGTCCACACTGACCCTCCGAATAATTTGACGTTTCTTGCTATTTTACATTCATATTCTATTCTCTCTCTCTCTCTCTCTTTATCGATTTCTTAGTACTTTGCTGAATTTTAAAACATCTTTCAATCTTCAGGCTTACCTATTTTTGGCCATGTTATAAGCCTGTTAGAATAATAGAGTCGTACAATACAGAATAGACCCTTCAGTTCATCTTGTCCATGCCAACCAGGTTTCCAAACTAAACGAGTCCCATTTGCCTGTGTTTGGCCTAGATATGTCTAAACCTTTCAATCCGTATACCTGTCCAAATATTGTAATTATATGCGCCTCTATCACTTCCTCTGACAGCTTGTTCCATACATGTGCCACCTTCTGGTACATAAAGGTTGACCCTCCGGTTCCTTTTGAAATCTTTCCCCTCTTACCACTTCCTTTGACGAAACACTGTATCTACATTTACCTATGGGCCAAGGCTCTCTTGTTTTTCTTCGAGTTTTTTTTATCTCTAAGGAACACATTGTTTTGAAAATTGAATATTATTTTTTTTTTAAATATTGGCTGTTCCCTACCTACCATCATACTTTTTAATGTATTTTTCCAGTGCTCCACAGCAAACCTCCACCTTAGACCATCATATTTTAAGAACCTAGTTTCAGATTGAACCATATAGAGCCATAGAGTCATAGAGATGTGCAGCATGGAAACAGACCGTTATCTTTTTCAAATTATGCTCACTATTTTTGAAAGGTTACTTTGTAACAAGATTATTAATGGTCTACAAAATTAAAAATCACAGAGCACCAGGTTATAGTCCAACAGATTTAATCGGAAGCACACTAGCTTTCGGTGTGTCGCTCCTTCATCACCTGATGAAAGAGCGTCGCTCCGAAAGCTAGTGTGCTTCCAATTAAATCTGTTGGACTATAACCTGGTGTTGTGGTTTTTAACTTTGTACACCCCAGTCCAACACCAGCATCTCCTAATTAATGGTCTATTTATTATTGCATAATATTAAATCAAAAACAGCCTGTGCCATAGTTGGTTCCCCATCATTTTACTCCAGAAAATTATTTCGGACAGATTTTAGGAATTCTTCCAACATAATGTTGGTGCCCATTAGATTTGTACAATTTATTTATAGATTGAAGTCATCTGCTACATTGTTGTGATATCAGATCATAACTGTGGATTATTAATGGAGATATTAAATTTTTACAACTGTATTTTTAAAGAGAGGGGACAAAGCCAAAATATAACTGTAGATTTAAAACTGATGGCTGTCTCTCAAATCACTGAGAGGAATCATGGATTGTCACATCTGAAGAGATGCCAATGCAACTTCAAACGGCAATTCTTTTCAAGGGATAAATGCAATTTGGCAGAAAATCTGCCAATGTTATATTGATTTGCTGACCAGCAAGTGGTTCTGCCATACTATCTGCAGCTAAATAGCTGAGATTCCACCCACTCAGTCTGCTATAAGGTCTTGAACTTCAATTTGCAAGAAGGTCTTCTTCTGGTATAAAGGCCAGGAGGGTGAGACCTTGAATGGGCCTTGAAGACTGTCATCCTCCTCCAGGGATTACTGAAGATCTGTCAAAACACTAGTGCCTGGTTATTAGCAAAGGACAGTGAGTAGCTGAGCAGGACTTGAGGAGATTTGAGGTTCTATTCCCTCTGAAATCGCCCCTGCAGAAGCAGCAAACTAAGTAAGCAGTACATTAATCAGTAGCCACATGTAGCTAAAATCAAGAATAAATCTTTAATTAATTTATTCCAACTGGGTAATTGGCACAATTTCTGGGAAAGTGGATCCACTACTCATTTGCACTTTAACCTATTTTGTGTTTTTGATCAACGTTAAGACCACTGAATCGTACAAATGCCACCTCCAGGTAGTTCAAAATGCATGCGCAAACAGGCCAAGTGAAATCAGACACCTCTTATTATGGCTGATTTAACAAGGATTTAACAAATGTTGCATTCAGATGAAAGTCAGTATCAGCAGTATTTTGCTGTTGTATTAATTTGAATAAACGTCTTCTGTGAATAAGCCTAACTGGAAAACAGGGATCATTTTGTTGAAGTCTTGCTCTGGTCAGAGAGACTTGGTGGGCTCTCAGGGTTTTTTGGCTTCAGATTTTTATACTCTCAATTTTTTTTTTATTTCTGAGCCTTTTTACTTGCGGCTTTCCCTGGGTTTCCTCTTAACCAATTTTTTTTTTTAGTCATTTTCCACCATCTTCCTCATACTGAAGCTGACCTCGGGTCAGAGCTTCGACCTGGTTGCCAGCCAAAGTTTTTTTTGTATCACAGCCAGGTACATCCCTTTGGAACCACAGCAACCTGATACAACCTTCTGGCTGATTCACTGCCAAGCTGAAGGCAGCAAACATCAGGAGCCACTCCATGCAGCAGGTATCAGTGCTGAGTCATCTTGGTGGTGTTTACAAAAGTGGAGGTCCATGTGATCATTTTGAGAGCTTCCTTGGTTACTGAGTGGTGGTAAACGTTTGTTCAATAATTTCCACATGAAGTGTAAATAGTTGTGTTGCATGACTTTTTCTGTTTCTGTTAGAATTAGTGAATGTGGCCAAAACTCCGACAAGTAAGGAATGTTTTACAATACTGAGGTAAGCTAAAGAAATGCATGCAGATCCCAAACAGTAGGCAATAGTGGTCGGGCCAGATCATGACTCAAAAGAAGTAGGGCAGTTGCCCAAAGTGAAAAGCATTCCCATCGCAGAGTGGAAACTTGCCCATTCTAAGGAGAAAAACAAGGAGTTGGAAAGTAGAAACTTTGCACACCAAAGGTAAGCACTGAGACACAAATGTAAATATACAGATATGTAGACAAGATAACGGAGTTATAGTCTTAGTCTGATTTCTGAAGGTAGAGAAGACAATGAATGTTTGGGGATAAATATATAGAGAGACAAAGTGACTTATTTTGTAAGAGGTGATGGAATTTCAAAATGAATGACATTACTCTTTCACCAACTGATGTGCTAGGCTGTGTGCCAGCTATGGTTCCTCCATCCTGCTCCTCAAAGCACGTCCATGATCGAGGAGAAAGTGAGGACTGCAAATGCTGGAGATCAGAATTGAGAGTGTGCTGCTGGAAAAGCACAGCAGGTCAGGCAGCATCCGAAGAGCAGGAGAATCGACATTCAGGCATAAGCCCTTCGTCAGGAATAAACATGTCAGCAATGCAATAGAATTACTGTTCACTTGCCTGAGGGAGGGCAACTCCAACAACATTCAAGAAGGTTGACACCATCCCACATAAAATAGTCTATTTGATCAGCACCCTATCCATCACCATTAACATTTACTATGTCCACCAGCTGCATGTATTAGCAATAACTTTTATATCATCTGCAAGATGCAGTGTAGTAACTCATCGAGGCTTCTTTGACTGCATATTTCAAACCAGTAGCTTGTACAGCCTCAAAGGACAGGCAGCAGATGTGACTGAACACCCTCCAAGCTTGGCAACATATAGCTTTTATATTGCCATTTGTTCACAATCGCAATCAAAATTCTAAAACATCCTCCCTAACTGCACTGTGGGTGTACCTACAGCACGCAGACTGTGACGGACACAGCTCACCACCATCTTCTCAAGGACCAATAGGATGGACAATGAATTTGGGCTTTTCTGGAAACGCACCCTTCCCAAGAGCAAACTATTTTAAAAAAATAATAGCATTCAATCTTTCAAGTAAAAATAATGGTCAGAGTGTAAGTTTCACAAATATGGCAACTTATCTTTAAGTGCTGAATTCTATCAGTGGGCAAATGGAAGGCTTCCCACTTTTTTTAAATAAATGCTTAGTGCAATGATTTGTGAGCTGCAAAACAATAAGGAGAATTCATTGCAAGAGTACTATCCTCTAAATTGGGTGGTAGAGATCACTGGTCTGGAAGGTCCTGTTGAAGAAGCTTGGTGAGTTACTGCAGTGCACCTTGAAAAGGGGGCGTGCTATTGCCACTATACACTAGTGGTGGAAAGGCTAAATGTTTGAGATGGTGGACGGGGCATTGATCAAGCAAGGCAATTTACCTTGATGGTGTCAATCTTCCTGAGTGTTGCTGGAACTGAACACTTGCAAGCAAGTGAGAGTATTCTATTGCACTCTGAATTCTGCCATTGTGGATGGGAGGCAGGCCTCAGGGAGTTGGGAGGTGAGCTGTTCCCACCTCTAGCTTACTCTGATAGACCCAGTAATTATATGGTCGATATTAACAGCCAGGATGTTGATGGTGAAGAGTTCTGCAAAGGGAATTCCATCGAAGGAAGATAGTTAGATTATTTTTTCTTCTTAGATATGGTCATTGCCTGGCACTTGACTGGTGTGAAAGTGATCATTCCAAGTCCAAATGTTGTCCAGGCCATGCTGAAAGTGGGTTCAGACAACTTCAGTATCCAAAGAGTCACAAATGGTAACTGAACATGGCAATCAACACAGTGGTAGTGTCCCAACCTTCCAGCCAGGAGGCCTGACTTCAACTCTCACCTGCTCCAAAGTTGTGTAATAAAGTCTCTGAACAGGTTGATTTGAAACACATGCTCTAACAAACTCCCACAACCATCTCCTGGGAGATGAGATGATTGATTTTCACCAATCTCAGCCATCCTCCTTTGTGCTCAGTGTGAAGTACTCCGGCAGAGAGATTTCCCTGATTCCCATTGACTCCATCTTTACACTCAAACACACTACAACCCAGTAACTTTGTGGTACCCATTTTACTCACACAAAATGCTACCATTTTTGACCATATGCAGTTGAATTCATGGCTTGGGAGATAACATGAACTTTTACTTACTGATTTTAGTGAATGTTATCAAAATGATTCAGGAATATCTGAGATGGGCAGAGGGATAGAGTTCACGTACATGGTGACTGGACATACTTGTTAGATTTATCTCCTCATAATGATGATAAGATGCCATCAAGATGGCAACAGAGAAGCAGCATCGTAGTTGAGGTCCTGAGTTTGTTCACTTCCGTCTGCTTTTCTTTTGCTTTTTTGCTTTTCTTTTGTCTTTTTGCTTTGTCTTTCCCATGTTTTTGTTTAAAGTATTTTGCTTTGGCAAAGCATTGGTGATGGGCCCCGCCCAAGCATGTTCTGGGATCCGGTGAGGGACCTGGTGACCGGAGGCTGCGAGCAGGCCCTACCTGAGCCTGTTCCAGGATCCAGTTGAGGTGATGGTGTTAGCGGCAGCAAGGACTCAGCTCCTCCCGTGACTCCAGGCTGTGCTTGGTCCGGGTGTCTGCATGGAGATGAGGCTTAAATGAGACTTTAATATCTGTATGTTTCTCATTCCTTTTGGCTTTGTTTCCTTGATTTCTGCTGGGTTTTTTATTCAGGTTTTGTAATCAAGTGTGTAATCAAGATGGTGCCGATTATGTCGGTGGAGGCCAGATGGCGCTGAAGAGTGGTGACTTTCATTCCAGCAGCGCAGTGCGGTGGAGGGGACTCGTGCCTGGCCACCAGGCCTCAAGGCCCACGACGAGAACTCCACCGGCCCCATGGCCCACGACGGAGTACTCCACCGGCCCCATGGCCCACGACGAGTACTCCACCGGCCCCATGGCCCACGACGAGTACTCCACCGGTCCCATGGCCCACGACGAGTACTCCACCGGCCCCATGGCCCACGACGGAGTACTCCACCGGCCCCATGGCCCACGACGGAGTACTCCACCGGCCCCATGGCCCACGACGAGTACTCCACCGGCCCCATGGCCCACGACGGAGTACTCCACCGGTCCCATGGCCCACGACGAGTACTCCACCGGCCCCATGGCCCACGACGGAGTACTCCACCGGCCCCATGGCCCACGCGAATACTCCACCGGCCCCATGGCCCACGACGAGTACTCCACCGGCCCCATGGCCCACGACGAGTACTCCACCGGCCCCATGGCCCACGACGGAGTACTCCACCGGTCCCATGGCCCACGACGGAGTACTCCACCGGTCCCATGGCCCACGACGAGTACTCCACCGGCCCCATGGCCCACGACGGAGTACTCCACCGGCCCCATGGCCCACGCGAATACTCCACCGGCCCCATGGCCCACGACGAGTACTCCACCGGCCCCATGGCCCACGACGAGTACTCCACCGGCCCCATGGCCCACGACGAGTACTCCACCGGCCCCATGGCCCACGATGAGTACTCCACCGGTCCCATGGCCCACGACGAGTACTCCACCGGTCCCATGGCCCACGACGAGTACTTCACCGGCCCCATGGCCCACGACGGAGTACTCCACCGGTCCCATGGCCCACGACGGAGTACTCCACCGGTCCCATGGCCCACGACGAGTACTCCACCGGCCCCATGGCCCACGACGGAGTACTCCACCGGCCCCATGGCCCACGCGAGTACTCCACCGGCCCCATGGCCCACGACGAGTACTCCACCGGCCCCATGGCCCACGACGAGTACTCCACCGGCCCCATGGCCCACGACGAGTACTCCACCGGTCCCATGGCCCACGACGAGTACTCCACCGGTCCCATGGCCTACAACGGAGTACTCCACTGGCCCCATGGCCTACAACGGAGTACTCCACCGGCCCCATGGCCCACGACGAGTACTCCACCGGCCCCATGGCCCACGACGAGTACTCCACCGGCCCCATGGCCCACGACGAGTACTCCACCGGTCCCATGGCCCACGACGAGTACTCCACCGGCCCCATGGCCCACGACGGAGTACTCCACCGGCCCCATGGCCCACGACGGAGTACTCCACCGGCCCCATGGCCCACGACGAGTACTCCACCGGCCCCATGGCCCACGACGAGTACTCCACCGGCCCCATGGCCCACGACGAGTACTCCACCGGCCCCATGGCCCACGATGAGTACTCCACCGGCCCCATGGCCCACGACGAGTACTCCACCGGCCCCATGGCCCACGACGGAGTACTCCACCGGTCCCATGGCCCACGACGGAGTACTCCACCGGCCCCATGGCCCACGACGGAGTACTCCACCGGCCCCATGGCCCACGACGAGTACTCCACCGGCCCCATGGCCCACGACGAGTACTCCACCGGCCCCATGGCCCACGACGAGTACTCCACCGGCCCCATGGCCCACGAGGAGTACTCCACCGGCCCCATGGCCCACGACGAGTACTCCACCGGCCCCATGGCCCACGACGAGTACTCCACCGGCCCCATGGCCCACGACGAGTACTCCACCGGCCCCATGGCCCACGACGGAGTACTCCACCGGCCCCATGGCCCACGCGAATACTCCACTGGCCCCATGGCCCACGACGAGTACTCCACCGGCCCCATGGCCCACGACGAGTACTCCACCGGCCCCATGGCCCACGACGAGTACTCCACCGGCCCCATGGCCCACGATGAGTACTCCACCGGCCCCATGGCCCACGATGAGTACTCCACTGGCCCCATGGCCCACGATTAATATTTAAGAAGGACTGTGAAGTTGGAAATCTTCTTTTGTCCGCCATTATATTCTATATTTTGTTTTTTTTTTCATTTTAAAATGGCTCCAGAGAGTGGTGACACGAGACAGCACTTTTCATGACACTTTGTAACAAGCTACACGTGACAATAAATAAACGCTACTTCAAAATAAAAAGAAAAACAATTATCTGTTTTCTCGTGGAGAATTTGGCTGTCTCTCTTTGGTTACCTTTTGCTAAACATGCAATATGTAAAAAAAAAGCAAAAAAAAACTAGCACAATGAAGATACTCTCTCCAAACAGTCAGCTCCAAACTCAAGTGTAATAGCTGATTCCCCCACTAGCAGAAATAGGGTTAACAAGCCAGAGCCAGCAGCAGTTAGTTAACATACTCGCAGCTTTGAATGAGACTGGGCTGGAAGTACTTAATTGGGTTGTAGAGGAGTGAGTTATGAAAAAATAGGGGTTCAAAGATATTTCTTAAACCTTTTAGAAGAGATGTTGTACAAAGCTATTTGCTCATCACAAATTAACTGCAGCATTTCCAACATTGTGCTTGAGACATCTGGTGGTTGGGATAAGCACAATATAAATTAAGAGACAGTAAACTTGTAATTCTTACAGTACAGTTTAATAAACATCAACTTGAAGTTAAGTAGCACTTTTCTTTAATCCCTATGTCCTTTGATTCCCTGAAGTCCAGGCATCTACCAACAATCTCAGCCTTCAATCTATTCAACAACTTAGCAGACACACTAGGGGACAGGTGAGGGGTAAAGAATTCAAAAGCTTCAAAAGCTTCAGTGAAACAATTCCTCCTGCTCTTAGTCCTAAATGTTATATCTAATATTCTGAGACTGTCCCATGTTAACCCCTTCTCCTCTTTGGTCAACCTTGGTACATTGTTCTGTGGAACATTCTTGGGAGTTGTAAGTGATGGTTCTCTATACTATTTTTATCAATTTGATTTTCTAATCTATATGAGCTCCTTATTTCCAGCTGAATGTACCATCCAATAGTATTAGGAATCTGTAAATAACTTGCATCCCAATGTTTCCTGTCCTTTGTGATTTATTAACTCTATCCATACCAGTCCAGTTCTTATTCTCCAAAGCAGGCCAGACCAAAAGCTTACTCGACTAGTTGTGTTTCATTTTACACTGGAGTGATTTGCCTGTTGTTCTTTAAAAAAATGTTTATTTTTTTAACAATGTGGTACATCTAGGATGTGATTCGGGCTTTGGAAAGATAATGGCTCAACATTTCGACTCCCTGGGCTTTGAAGTGTTTGCTACAGTACTGAATAAAAATGGACCAGGAGCAAAGGAGCTGTCACAGATGTGCTCAGAACAACTTACCTTAATTCAGATGGATCTCACTAAACCGGAGGATATTGAACAAGCTTTGCAAATCACAAAGGAGAAGCTTGGGGAAAGAGGTAATAAGTGAAATTCGCCTGAATATTCTGGTGTGAATGTAGTCTTCAAATTATATAAAGAATAATGCAATGTCCACTGCACTCATTTTAGTTTAATGGGCAAGTCTTTGAATCAGAAATAATGGTGAGACCAATGACATTCATCTGAGACCACTTTCAATGACCACATAATTAAATATGTAAATCATAGACATCCAGCCCTTTCAAAAACTGTACCCTAATAGTTTCTCACTGAGCACCTCCCTGTTTGAATACATGGAAAGATGTAAAGACACTTACCTAAACATACATGCACTAAATGCCTTACGTTTCTGATGGTGTGGTATGTCTTAATGACAATCTCTCTCTCTCTCTCTTTCTCTCTTTCTCCACTGTCACTTTAAAATAAATTAAGAGGCATCTTACTTGTACTTTCCATTGTACTGTTTTACCATCATGAAATACGGTAAAATCTCATCATAAACTGTAGGGCCAGCTAATTTTACATTTGCAGTGGTATGCAGACTGTTCTAAATCCAGTCTGCGAGGCCTTTTGATCTGATGAGGGAAAGGAAATCCCTGAGCAGTGTTTTAACACAAAAATGGCAGCAGTGTCAGCACAATACAAATTATTGCTAATGGCAAAGTCTGTAAACCTGGAAAAGACCTTACAAAGTGGTGGTCATCTTTAAGTCTTATTCTGCGTGTCATCCCTCATTGCCTCTTAGTCCTGCTCCTGTTCTGTTTATGGAAAATCTGTAGTGATCCTGGAGTTATGACACATTTTGGGAAGATGAAATATTTCCCCACTGAAAAGCAGTTGGAGTATTTCTTTTCTTTTAATTTTTATTATTGCAGAGCTGAGAAAATATTTTCCTAATTAATTCTGGTGAGGATGCTGTATGTAGATGTTAGGAAACTATAAAAGTAGCCGAGAGAAGCAAGATGGAGAGAGATTGGGCAAGGGAGAAAAAATAGTCATGATAGGAAGACTTTAATTCTCTGGGACAAGAGCAGACTTCAACAATGGCAGTCATTTGTGTAGATCTTGGAAAGGCAGAAAAAGTGTGTTTTTGGGGTTGAAAGGAAGATTCTGGCTGATTTAAGATGAGTTGCAATCTCAGAAATAACATGATGCTAATTGTTGTTGGAGTCGTGATGCGGGAGCAAATGGTCGCATGGGCGGTTCAAACTTTACAAAGTGGAAGGTAATACCCAAACAGCCAGAGCTCCATCCTCATCAGCAGGTGTAATGACAAATATCAGGGTTGAGCTTGAGAGACTGGAGTGCTGCAGATTCAGAGTGAAGGTTACAATGGATAAGTGGAGCAGAGGAATTCAGATGACCAATACCATACCCACAGTAAAGAAATTTAGATTATTGCAATTTGTTCTTCAAGCTGAGTGCATAGGTCATTTTGACAAATGTTGTGGTTCAAACTGTCAACTAGAAACATGACTGTAAAGGAGCAGGAGACAGTTGTGACCCTTTATTCTTAGCTCTTAAGTAATAGCAGAATACTTTATTTCTTTCTTGATCAAACAAATGGGATTCAATGACCTTGTTGCAAACTTTACTGCTTAATACTCTCATCGGTCACCTTCTGTTTTAAATGAGCTCTTGGCATCAATATTATCCACTGCAGTGAATTATTTGGTTTAGTGAAATCTATTGATTCAAGGTAATTTCCGAACTTTCCAGAATGGCACATTCAAAATCAAGAACTCATTGTGTTGGGCCTGCAAATTCTGTTCTTGAGTGCAGCATGTTGGCATTGGCTTTCAGTGAAAGCACTGCTTGAAAGTGTTGCCTTGTTCAAAAGGTTAATGACACTGCATTAAAGTACATTATTCTACTTAGGCTGGGTCAGAGCAGCCCAGCAGCACAGTGGATCACTTCCAGTTCTTTGAGGCATGCAGTGAATGCTAGTTTTCTCTTTCTTTTCTCAAGCAGTTACAATTAACAAAGTTAATTTTAGGGTAATTAAATTACCCTAAAACCCACAGCTCATCAAGAAACAAGTACAGGCCACCAACCAAATTTATGCCAATTGGAACTTAGCATTTTAAGTCTTGAACTTTCAAAGGCAAAAAATATGCAGGTTGATTTTTTTTTAAGAAAAGCTCTTGATTTAACATTAAGTATGTTTTTCCTGTATAAGCTTTGCTCTATTTATAAACATCCAGCGTTTCCAGCTTCTCAAAAGTGGGGGTGCACTGCCCATCATTTTCCTCTGGAGAAAATTTTCAAGTGGCTATCCCTTTCTTCTAACTTCAGATCTAGATTTAGACAGAGCCATGACTTCTTGCAGCAGCCTTAATATGAAGATGTTGTACTCTCTTTTTTTTTCAGGTTTGTGGGGTTTGGTGAACAATGCTGGAATGTGCTTCAACATTAGCGATGCTGAACTCTCTGCCATGTCCAACTACAGAGGCTGCATGGAGGTCAACTTCTTTGGTGCAATAGCAATTACCAAAGGCTTCCTTCCTCTGATACGTAGAGCAAAAGGCAGAATTGTCAATGTTTCCAGTCCAGTGGGTAAGCTCTAATGTATTATTAGAGAAATCTGAGAAATACACAAAGTTCAGTATAATTATATGAAAGTCTTATTCCCCATTTCCAAAATCTGTTTAGAGTCTAATCAGCCTCTGGGTGGTCAATATATTCTAGCAATTGATGAACCTGGTGACAAACACTAGTTGTTCCAGGGTTTTTGCAACACATATTGAATATGAGAGGGTGGCACAATGATAAGGGCACTGAGTTAGTAATTCAACAGACCAAGCTAATGCCCTTGACAGAGGTTCACATCCCACCTTGGTAGCTAGTGGGGTTTAACTTCAATTAACAAATCTGTCTCAGTTATTATTGATGGTCCCATTTGATTTATGAAGTTGTCCACCAGGGAAGGAAATCTGCCATTTTTACTTGGTCTTGCATTAAATGATGCCAAATCTTCTAGCAATGTGATTGTAACTAACCTCTGAAGTGGTTAAGCAGTTCAAGGGCAATTAAGAATGGTCTACCAATGCAACACCCACAATCCAATGAAAGAATAAGAGAAAAACAATTAAGAATCGAGATAGAAACCCAGGGGATAAATAATATCCTTTGAGCTTCTCCATTGTGCCTCATTAACTGCCATACCTGTTCTCAAGTTTTGACTGATTTTGTGTGTGATGGTGACAGAGCAGACAAAGTTTTCTTGAAATTTGCTCCCTGTAGTGACTGATTATAGGGAGAAAATGTGTTCATCCATAAATGTACTGCTTCCCAGTTGATCTTTCTTTAATATTTAAGCAATGTAGTTATCATGCAATGATTCGTGGTATATAACGTTTTTTTATCATGGTAGATAACATTTTTTTAAAATTAAAAATAGATTATACAAACTATAGAATTGAGTGATCTGGCCCCTTGAGCCAGCTATGTCATTGAATAAGATCAAAGTTTATCAGTTTTGATGCTTTAACTTCATTTTCCTGCTTGCCCCACATATACAACTGGTCTATACTGACTGTGCTATCGCAAAACAGTATCTCTATCATAAATGAATCATCTAACGTACATACATTGAATGCATAGTGACGCTTTGCAAATGTGGAATAACTTCATACAGTACGCATTCAAAGTTATCTCTAATAGCATAATACATCAATAAATATTTTAATCAATAATCTCATTTACATTTTATTTAATGCAACTTAATAAAAATGTGACTAACCATTCACCGTGCATTTCCTCCTAGGAGAGATTCCATTACCCTTTTTAGCGGCTTATGGAGCTTCGAAAGCTGCACTCACCCTATTCACAAACATTTTACGCCTGGAATTGAGACACTGGGGAGTGAAAGTTTGCACCATACTTCCTGCATTTTACAAAACAGGTAGGTATTATTTGGTGTAAAGGCAAAAGCCAGCATAACGTGGACTTTGCTTAATTCCTGATGGCACCAGTAGTCAGTCTTTAATATGATTGCAGCTCTGGAATGCTGCTCAAATTTCCACTAATAATTCAAAAAGACAAAATTGGCTTTTGGAAGAAAGATGTCAAAATGTTCATCATTCTTGTTCAGCTCATTATGAACCAGAGACAAATAGTTTTCTTGTAGTACTGCGCCCTTTCTAGCAGAACTTGCTACACAAGGAGAACCGAGAAAAGTGTAATCCTTATTTTATCAGTCACAGTGAGAAGGATAATGCAGCAGAGCAATTGTCAGTATGAAGAACCAATATGTCTTTCAAATCTTGACCACTAATCCTCTCCCTGCTCCAACCTTTTTTGAACTAACTGGCAGACAATTCAGTAACTAGAGGAAACCCATTCAAAATAACGAATGAAAGATAGAGGAAGAAGTTGAGAATTATTGTGATCTGGGAGGTGGTGGGGTGGAAGCAAAGTCAGTGGTTATTTTTCTTAAAAATAAGAGGGATAAGTAATTGAAAAAAGAAAAACAATTAGAATGGCCTTTTTCCATGCTGTAACGTTCTATGAAACATCTTGCTAACTACCTTTCTGTAAGAAGGCAAAAGACCTGAGACAAATTTGGGGGAAAGCCCTGCACACACTTTTTTGACTCCCTTCAACAATCGAGCAAGTCCCAGAACATGCTGGGACTTCTCTTGATTAATAAACTAGTGATGCCCTCCAATAACTGGAAGTGCCCTCTTACTCACAGATACTTGTCAAGCCCCTTTCACAGCGAGTCCACATTTTTCACTGTTTGGAGGAGCAAAAATAAATGTGTTTTAACAGAACTGACTTCATACTTTTTTTTAATGTACCCAGTATTGAAAGTCAGAATGCTCCTGCATAGACAGGCAAACTGTAAAATGGACAAGGAACTTGGGGAGGATTGGGTGGTTTATGTTCTGTTTGACAGTATGCCTGATGATTTTCTTTCAATGGCCAAAACTGAAGTAATTGCATTGAAGCTAACAGCTTATGGGAATGTTCAGTGCTCATTAAAGTGATTGTTCAGACAAGTGAACAGAAGGCTGAACCACATCTGGCACTTATCACTTGACAGTTGGCAGTGCTGTGCAACATTAACTGGAAGAGTGTGCTCTGATTCCAGTAAGCAATGAGCCCCACAGAGTAGGCAGAATATTTCACCAGTGAGGAAGAATGGAAATTGTCTTCTCCACCAAGTCAATATTCACAGAACTCACTGAATCCATTGGACCCCCTTCTATGTACTGATTGACCTGGATAACACGTTCACCTTTAGAGAGATGCAATGCAATGTTTACCATCTACTAGATAATGAAGTAAATTTCTGGCACAATACTTTCAGCTATACTCCTTGGATTATAAATTTTATGTGTGCTGTAAGAACATTCACAGATAGATACTATATAGATTCATTATGAATGATCTCCTGTTTTAGTTCATTTGTTACCAGCATGGCAGATTGTAGATTCCTTACCTTATTCAGTATTTCTGTCTTGCTGCAATATTGGGCTTTTTAAATTAAGCAGCACTTCATGACAATTGTTTCTTTTCGTTTTTTAAAACTCATTTTGAGCATGTTATCTTCTTTGACCCTTTAGCTTTGATCACTGTTCGTAGGAAAGTTTTGAAACACCAATTGTAGTGGATGCTTGGACAAAGGGAACTTTTGAGACTGAGATCAATAGATTTCCATTGAGTAAAGATACTGAAGGATAACCAGTCAAGAAGATGCAGTGACAAAGTGGACTAATAATCTAGAAATCCAAGTAATGTTGGAGGGATCCAGATTTGTGGCTGAATTAGAAAAGAATCTGAAATCAGAAGTCTAATGAAAGCAATGAGACTGTAAACACCTATTTGGTTTACCAATGCTCTTAAGGGAAGGAAATCTGTTTGGCTGACAAATAGCAAATTACAATTGTGCCAGACAGTGACCATCTCCAAAAAGACAGAATCTAAACATTGCCCGTTGACATTCAATTACATCGCCATCACTGATTTTCCCCACTATCAACATCATTGAGGTTTCCATTGACCAGAAAACCAACTAGACTAAACATATCAATACTGTGGCAACAAGAATAGGTCAGAAACTAGGTATTCCGCAGTGAGTAACCCACCTGATTCCCCAAAGCCTGTCCATCATCTACAAGGGACTGATCAGGAATGCAATGGAATACTCCCCAGTTGCCTGGATGAAGGCAACTACAAGAACACTTAAGAGGTTTGACACCATCCAGGACAAGGTTCTGGATCAGTGGTGCTGGAAGAGCATAGCAATTCAGGCAGCATCCGAGGACAGGCAAAATCGACGTTTCGGGCAAAAGCCCTTCAGGAATAAAGGCAGAGAGCCTGAAGCGTGGAGAGATAAGCTAGAGGAGGGTGGGGGTGGGAGAGAGTAGCATAGAGTACAATAGGTCAGTGGGGAAGGAGATGAAGGTGATAGGTCAGGGAGGAGAGGGTGGAGTGGATAGGTGGAAAAGGAGCTGGGCAGGTCGGACAAGTCAGGGGATCGAGTTGCTGGAGGTTAGAAACTAGGATGAGGTGGGGGAAGGGGAAATGAGGAAACTGTTGAAATCCACATTGATGCCCTGGGGTTGAAGTGTTCCGAGGCGGAAGATGAGGCGTTCTTCCTCCAGGCGTCTGGTGGTGAGGGAGCGGCGGTGGAGGAGGCCCAGCACCTCCATATCCTCGGCAGAGTGGGAGTGGGAGTTGAAATGTTGAGCCACGGGGCGATTTGGTTGATTGGTGCGGGTGTCTCGGAGATGTTCCCTAAACGCTCTGCTAGGAGGCGCCCAGTCTCCCCAATGTAGAGGAGACCGCATCGGGAGCAACGGATACAATAGATGATATTAGTGGATGTGCAGGTAAAACTTTGATGAATGTGGAAGGCTCCTTTAGGGCCTTGGATGGAGGTGAGGGAGGAGGTGTGGGCACAGGTTTTACAGTTCCTGAAGTGGCAGGGGAAAGTGCCAGGATGGGAGGGTGGGTCGTAGGGAGGCGTGGACCTGACCAGGTAGTCACGGAGGGAACGGTCTTTGCGGAAGGCGGAGAGGGGTGGGGAGGGAAATATATCCCTGGTGGTGGGGTCTGTTTGGAGGTGGCGGAAATGTCGGCGGATGATTTGGTTTATGCGAAGGTTGGTAGGGTGGAAGGTGAGCACCAGGGGCGTTCTGTCCTTGTTGCGGTTGGAGGGGTTGGGTCTGAGGGCGGAGGTGCGGGATGTGGATGAGATGCGTTGGAGGGCATCTTTAACCATGTGGGAAGGGAAATTGCGGTCTCTAAAGAAGGAGGCCATCTGGTGTGTTCTATGGTGGAATTGGTCCTCCTGGGAGCAGATACGGCGGAGGCGGAGGAATTGGGAATACGGGATGGCATTTTTGCAAGAGGTAGGGTGGGAAGAGGTGTAATCCAGGTAGCTGTGGGAGTCGGTTGGTTTGTAGAAAATGTCAGTGTCAAGTCGGTCGTAACTGTTGGAGATGGAGAGGTCCAGGAGGGGGAGGGAGGTGTCAGAGATGGTCCAGGTAAATTTAAGGTCAGGGTGGAATGTGTTGGTGAAGTTGATGAATTTTTTACCATCCAGGACAAAGCAACCCATTTGATGGCACCACATCCACAAACATTCAGTCCTTGCTCTACCGACACTCAGTAGCATCAGAGGTACCATCTTAAGATGTATTGCGGAAACTCACCGAGGCTCCTTCAACAACATTTTCCAAGTCCACAACTTCTGCCATCTAGAAGAACAAAGGGAGCAGATGTATGGAAATACAACCATCAGCTTTGAAATATATCACCATTCCTTCAGTGTCATTGGGTCGAAACCCTGTAATTCCATCCCTGATGGCAAAGTGGTTATACTTGCAGCAAATGGACTTCAGCAGTTCAAGGAGAGAGCTCACCATCACCATCAACAATAAATATTGACCCAGCTAATGACATTGTCATGCCATGAATGAATTATTAAAAGCTAGGTGGATAAGTGAAGTTGTGGTGCACATTTGTCCTGATGTAAGTAAATGGCGGAACAGGTTCAAAGCTTCTGAATTTTCTAGTACCATTCTCTGACCTCTGATTTGGGCAGCTTGGGCAATGAGAGCTTTAATTCACCTCCAAGTCCCATTAGCTATTTAATTGGAATTAAATGGGAATCTTTCAGGCTAGCTGCTACCTTAATAGCCTCTGCTATGAGGTTTGATTTTGAATAATGTGGAGTTTGGTTGTTATACCCATGGCCGTTGACTTGCCTGCCAAAACTCTCAATACAGACTTACACAGGAGGAACAGCCAACTGGCCAAGGAACCACAAGGCTGCTCCCATCAGTTAACAGCTTTCAGAAAGAGAGGGAGAAAAATATAGGCAGGAAATCCCAAATAATTTAGTGCCTGTTGTGTCCAGTAACTTGAATTTGACAATCCATTGCAATTCCCTTTAATCCTTATAGCAGCATAATTGTTCAACATTAGAATAGTGTGATTATACAATTTAGCAATTTCTTGTGTGTATAATTAACAAGACATTCAGTGCCCTCTTGTTAAATAATTGACTTAATCTGAGTGAGAGGATAAGAATATGGAGGAGTAGTGGAGCAATTCATTTCACCATCACATTTGAAGCATGGGACTGTTGGGAATCAATCTGACCTGGACTCCTATGTGAGGCCTCAACATATTTTCAATAGAAGGGTTACAAAGCAAGCAATGGTAGCGTGGGGAAAATAAGGACTGAGCAAATCTGGGATTGGAGGAGCTCTGAGCGTGAGAGAAGAGAGAACCTGGGGTTGGAGGTGCTCAGAGTGTGGGAGGGAGGGAACCTGGGATTGGAGGCACTCCAAATGTGGGAGGGAGGGAACCTGGGGTTGGAGAAGCAGTGAGCTCCAACAATGGGAGGGGCAGGAACATTTAGATTGAGCAGTATGCAGCAGGTAGGTTGGGAAGCAGGGAACTAGGCAAGATCTCATAGTCAAGAGAGAAACTGAGCCACAACTGGTGTGAGCTTTCTGGATTCATTGGTGAAGTCAGTGAAGGGTAGGTGGCGAGAAACCTGGAAGATTTGCAGTAGGTAGCTGGCCTGTTAGGAGAGAGGAAATATGAGCAAACCTAATGGGGCCCAGAGACTGTCCAGATTCAAGCCCTGATTTTGAATAAAACTCTGGAAGTGCTTCCATTCAGCTGTAGTCAATAACCCAGGACTCAAAGCTGGAGCTGAAGTACCCAGTGGGTTGTGATCATTCTGGGTCAAGGTCCTCTGAGCTGGAGAAAACATCAGCCTATAATGATCAATGGTTTTGATAAGCAGCATCTCAGTTTCTCACCTGAATATTTATAATAAAGTTTAGGCTCTTGACTGTCAATAAACACTTATCTTACACACCAGCCTGGAAGCCACAGATCAATTTAAGGTATCTAGATTAATGGGGAATGGACAAAAGCTCAGATTATTTGAGTTTCATTTGACTGTATGATAAAATCAATGCATTTTTAAGGTTTGTAGGAACTAATCTCAGGATTTCAAGCTGGGTGCATCCTGCCTATGCCTTTTGCATTTTATCCACTCTCCTGAAAGCAGGATTTCTTTTGTCAGAGAAGGGAAATTAATAGTCCAGGTGTGGGATAAGAAACTAGCAGTAGGATAGGCAGCTCTGAGAAAGATTAGATTGAGATTAGGTGAGGACAGGGAGAACAAGGTCTATGAGTAGTGATATATAATGGGGCATGTGAAAGTAGGGGAAAGATGAGATGCATAGGATAATATAGAATAGAATGTGAGGGAGGTGATATAAAGAGACCAAAGAACAGTGTCTTGGATATGTGTGTGTGTATATGCAGTTACGAGCAGCCAGAAAATTGGATTGCATGATGCATTGAACTAGCCAAGCTCTCCATAACTTCTTGAAACTTCAATTTTTTATGTTGCCCGTTAAGAAGAAAGCAGTGCTAAGTTTGCAGCTTGCCAAGTGTAAAGAAAATTTAGAAGGAATTTTGGGAGGGAGATGATGTCAAAGTAGAGTTGGTGAGTGAACTGTACATTGTAAATGGGGCATACAACAGTCACTGTATCTGTGGCAGAGGAGATGAATATTGAGTCCAGTGCCAGTGGTGCCAATCAAATTGACTAATGAGGCATATGTTTGTGTAAGTGTTGCTGATGTTCTCCAATCCATTGGCTTTCTCTTTAGTCAATTTCTAACATTTGTTACTTGTAAAGATTTGGTTCTGGGCCTGAACTCCATGTACTTTTGTTGAAAGGCAATAGCACCTCACTTGTGCATAAACTGGTCATGGGTACTATAGCATGATGGCAGAAAGTCTGGAAGATCCAGATTCTGGTAAATCCAGATCATTGCAAATGGTTATTAATCAGTCATTTTATGATTTATGGATGAGGAAGATTGCAGTCTTATTGATCTACACTGCCAAACGACAATATCTTCTTTTCCTGTCTGAAAGAAAATGTTATTATTTTGTTGTTTGTCTTATTATTTAATCATTCTTGTGTCTAATTTCCAGCTCCATCACGTAATTTTGAGTACTGGGAACAGCAAGTCCACCATCTCATAAAGAATATTTCTTCAGAACTGCTTCAGGACTATGGGGAAGAGTATATGCTAGAGACAAAAGACCTATTCCTGAAATACATTACAACCGCCAAGGAGGACTTTAGCCCTGTCATTGAAAGCATCACTGATGCTATACTCTCAAGAAATCCAAAACCAAGATATTATGCAGGAAAAGCAGTTATTGTTTTGTATATCTTTCTATGTATTTTACCAACATCACTGAGTGATTTAATTTTCAACAGGTTTTTCTTAATTAAAAAAGTCTTACCAAAGGGTTTGCAAAAATAGTGCAGTGGTGGTAGGATAGGGTGGGGTTGGGGGCTGGTGGTGAGGAGAATACATATTGTAAAAAATGATACATTTTTCTGATAATCCTCAATGTATTAGTTGTTCACTTAGTAACACCGTGAATATAATTCACTCTACTGGGAAAACTGAGATAAGAAGGAAGGAAAGATGGGAGATAAATTTCACTGCACTGTCTGCATGCTAAATTCACGAAAGTGCATTGACCATCTATAATAGAACACCCATGTTGTTAATTTTCACCCCCTTGATTCCAATCATTGAAGGTATATAGTACTCCCAAGTTTTTAACACTCGGGCATTTTGTATATAAAATAACAATTGTACAAACTATAGCTTTTTTTAAAAATCATTTGTAAATGATTATTGGAAAATGTTCAACAGCATCCCAAGTTTCAAATATTACTTATCTGTTTTTGAATATGATTGTCTGTTTTAATGTAACTTATAATTATGGGTTAAATGTTCTGAATTCCCAGAAGTTGTGGTTTTATAAAATGTTAGATTCTGGCACATAAAGGGAGCATTTTTGCAGGACAAAGATTGTAAAATTATACTCCTAACAATGGAATCCAGTGTAAGTTTTATAAATAATTGTTCTTTGAACAATTTTGAAGATGCAATCTAACTTGTTGGGGAAATCTGGACTGTTTCAATCTTCATCAACCTTTTGAAGAAATTGTGCTTATAGATGCAACAAACCTATGATTTTAAAAAAAGGACTTTTGAACCTATCAATCCACATGCCTATTTTTACCAAATAGTGTGCTTAATTCATTTTATAAATGCTATATTCACTCCAAAATAATATCCAAAGATAGAGATTGATAATATAGTTCAGGACTGGAAATTTCTTCCAAATAGAAGGAATCCTCTATATCTTTTGTAGAAGATTTTGGTAAGAGAATATTCCTTTCAAAGTGATCCTTGTTCTATATGTTATCCATTTTCTTCTAAAAAGGAACTATTTGCATCCTTCATTTGTTTAAGCATTTTAGAAAAAAAAATTTTGTTTAATGCATATTAAAATTCAACATATATTGTTCAAACAAAGCCTTGATCTATGTTATACTGCTGCTTGATATCACTTGTCAATAAACCTCTTTCAGTTGAAGCTAGTGAAAGTCAAAACTTTCTGCTAGCTTTCAGGAACTACTGGTATAATATTCAATCATGGAATGTCCAAAACAAAACAATGGCATTAAGAAGCTATGAATGGGGTCTTTATGTATACTGCATATACATTTGATTCTGTGTGTGTGCTTGTGTATATTATTAATCTGTTGTTTATGCTTTGAACATCAATGTTAATGTATTCATCTTTGAAGTATGATTTAAGTCCATGTGTCACTGTAGCCATCAACACTGCAAGTATTTATACAAGTCAAATAATTTGTGATGCAGAGCCTACATTCTTATGATATCCTTTAAGTTAATATTTCCTTACATCTGTTGTAACTACTGGAGCAAAACCTGCAGAATAATGGAAAGCTTTGATTTTTATTCTTTTAAAGATGTAATTTGTGCAAAGCGTGTGCTGTGATAAATTCAGGGAAAAAGCAGAATGACCTAACTCTCATCATTAATCATGAATATTACTTTCATGCCTGTAAGTTTTAATTTAGGAATAGAAATGTAGCCCAAGTTAAAAATTAGCTTTTATATTTGGAAATGTTATGTTTGATGATTAATAGATTTAATTTAGAATCCGAAATGCCAAAGGGTCTTTGAAAGGTATGAAAATACAGAATGTAAGGATGTGATATAACTTGAACCATGTTGAGAATGGTTTTTATTGTAATAGACAGACGACTTGTATTTATTCAAGGACCGTGCAGCTTGTTTTACATCACAAGATGAAACAAGTTATCCCATTTTCATTTTTGCAAAAGAATAGCTTGTGGTCAAATGTAGGTCTATGTAGTATTTTCTTTCCAGTTTTTTTTCCTGTATTACTTAAATAAATATCAGATCACATCTTGTTCTTGTATTGGCATGATTATGGCTCTTGGGAGAACATCGTAGCGCACTTATTTGAACCATCACAATGGAAGTACTGCCTCAGCAAAATCCTCAATGTCTTTCTCCATCAAAGCAACATAGTATGTAACTGACTACAAGCCTCTGTTAACTCTTTGAGCACTAGCTGCCATTTAGATTTGTAGGATATATAATTTCTATCCTGTAATATTTGGATTAGTGACTAATGATAAATTTCCAGTGCAGATTATAAAAAATGAAGTTAAATCCACAGAACTATTCTTGGTTGGTGCTCTGTCTGAATGCTTGGAACAAGTTCTTAGATGATAATTCTAGTTAAATGGCCTGGCTTAACACAAGAGCAAGGCATAGGTTTACACTGGTTTGTTTCTGCACCATATATCCATTCACCCCAGCCAGTCCTTCCATCACGAATCTACCATCAGACCCACAATCTCGTTTTACCCTCAAATGTTTCTTTAGTTACTCTTTAAATGGATCAATATCATTGGTTTTCAGCAAGTTCCATTTTTTTCCTTTTTGAATGATGTAAGTTTCTTCTCGTCACCAAGAAATCCAGGAGGGGGAAATATATCATGGTCTTGAGTTATGCTCTTTCCAAATGTGAAGGAATAGTCTCTCTGTATCTACTGTATCAAAGCCTTTCAAACCACATTACTCATGAGGACAAGTGACCATGAAGGAGCTACAAGTATAATAGGCTGAATCTAATGTTTTTTGCCTAAGTGCAAGTACCAGTTTTTTGGAAGGATTTCTACCGTAAGGCCTCGTCATTTTTCTCACCACCTCATAGAATTCCTGAATGGCAAGCCATTGAATCCACACCAGCCCTCCACAGAGCATCCCACCCTATCCTGCAACCCCTGAATTTACCATGGATAAGACACCTAGTCTGCACATCCCTGGATGCTATGTGGAATTTAGTGTGGCCAATTCACCTAACCTGCACATCTTTGGACTGTGGGAGGAAACCCACACGGACACAGGGAGAATGTGCAAACTCAACACAAACAGTGACCTGAGGGTAGAATCAAACCTGCGTCCTTGGTGCTGTGAGACAGCAGTGCTAACTACTGAGCCATTGTACCGCCCCTTACCAAACCCTCCTTGTTAGTTACCTACCTTGCCCTAAGGTGTCCTTCTCATCTGATTCTGGCTCCATCATACTGTGCAGTGTTCCCAGAATAACTTGCCACTCAGCTGATATCCCAAAATTCACAAGCATCTCTTGCTCCTGCACCATCTTTAAAAGCCTTTAGTCACCCAGACAAGCACTGTCAGTCCAGAGCTGCCCTGCAAGGGTTTGGGGAAGAAGGTCAATGACCTTCATCATTCTGCCAATGGACATGCCACCATTTTCTGTTCAAATCTCACACACTTTATCTGTGCTATCACATTGAGGTCCTACCATGACTCGTTCTATCACTCTCACTAATACCTGCATCATCTTCCCTCATTCACTGTCACAAATCCCAAAGCCTGACACCACTAACCATATACCCTCTGTGCTACTTACTCACTCAACCAGGACACTACCCACCTTCACCAAAAATATCATCTGTGTCACTGACTTTCATCTCCAGAAGGAAAGCAGGCCACAGTAGAGAAGAAAGACTGAAGATGGGTGTGTGCTGCTTGACAATTGGCTCCTTACCCATAATGGTAAAACAATGACTGCAGATGCTGGAAACCAGATTCTGGAATGGTGGTGCTGGAAGAACACAGCAGTTCAGGCAGCATCCGAGGAGCAGTAAAATCGACGTTTCAGGCAAAAGCCCTCCATCAGGAATAAAGGCAGAGAGCCTGAAGCGTGGAGAGATAAGCTAGAGGAGGGTGGGGGTGGGGAGAAAGTAGCATAGAGTACAATAGGTGAGTGGGGGAGGGGATGAAAGTGATAGGTCGGGGGTGTGGAGTGGATAGGTGGAAAAGAAGATAGGCAGGTAGGACAAGTCATGGGGACAGTGCTGAGTTGGAAGTTTGGAACTAGGGTGAGGTGGGGGAAGGGGAAATGAGGAAACTGTTGAAGTCCCCAAATTGATGTCCTGGGGTTGAAGTACTCCAAGGTGGAAGATGAGGCGTTCTTCCTCCAGGCGTCTGGTGGTGAGGGAGCGGTGGTGAAGGAGGCCCAGGATCTCCATGTCCTCGGCAAAGTGGGAGGGGGAGTTGAAATGTTGTGCCACAGGGCGGTGTGGTTGATTGGTGCGGGTGTCCTGGAGATGTTCCCTAAAGCGCTCTGCTAGGAGGCGTCCAGTCTCCCCAATGTAGAGGAGACCACATTGGGAGCAACGAATACAATAAATCATATTAGTGGATGTGCAAGTAAAACTTTGATGGATGTGGAAGGCTCCTTTAGGGCCTTGGATGGAGGTGTGGGCGCAGATTTTGCAGTTCCTGAAGTGGCAGGGGAAGGTGCCAGGATGGGAAGGTGGGTTGTAGGGGGGCGTGGACCTGACCAGGTAGTCATGGAGGGAATGGTCATTGCGGAAGGCAGAAAGAGGTGGGGAGGGAAATATAGCCCTGGTGGTGGGGTCTTTTTGGAGGTGGCGGAAATGTCGGCGGATGATTTGGTTTATGCGAAGGTTGGCAGGGTGGAAGGTGAGCACCAGGGGCATTCTGTCCTTGTTACGGTTGGAGGGGTGGGGTCTGAGGGCAGAGGTGTGGGATGTGGACGAGATGCGTTGGAGGGCATCTTTAACCACGTGGGAAGGGAAATTGCGGTCTCTAAAGAAGGAGGCCATCTGGTGTGTTCTGTGGTGGAATTGGTCCTCCTGGGAGCAGATACGGCAGAGGCAGAGGAATTGGGAATACGGGATGGCATTTTTGCAAGAGGTAGGTTGGGAAGAGGTGTAATCCAGGTAGCTGTGGGAGTCGGTGGGTTTGTAAAAAATGTCAGTGTCAAGTCGGTCGTCATTAATGGAGATGGAGAGGTCCAGGAAGGGGAGGGAGGTGTCAGAGATGGTCCAGGTAAATTTAAGGTCAGGGTGGAATGTGTTGGTGAAGTTGATGAATTGCTCAACCTCCTCGCGGGAGCACGAGGTGGCGCCAATGCAGTCATCAATGTAGCGGAGGAAGAGGTGGGGAGTGGTCTTGAAAATCCTTAGTGGCCACATGACAGATGGTTACCAAGTCCCTGAACTGGTATCTGAGGCTGTTCTTTATCTACTGAGCCAGGGTCCCTTGAATTAACCAAGGCCTACTGACAACTATGACAAGCTTCCTTCCTTAATGTCTGCATTAAATGGAAAGGCAAGACAGAAGTGAAATCAGCATTGCATCTCTGGTTGAGGAGGCAAAGTACAAAAATGTAAGGCAGGACATTGCAAGGCAGGGAATTAGCTTCCAAATATTCAGTGGGTAAACACTATGACAGCGAGTGAAGAGCCTGGATGTACAGCCTGGTCTAGTCCATGAAGCAGGTGTGTGTCCCTGTGCACATAGTATTCTTGCTGCAGCATTATAATGATAACTGCTAGTGCAGTCTGATGTACAGCATTCGAATACAGAAGGATGCTATACAGAGATTGGAGATGTGCCATGAGGATTCTTGGAGGCTGTCAATGTCTGTGGATGTGAAGTGCATGTGGCTGGTACAGGGATGGCAGTGCCCACTTTCCATCATGGAGGTCACTCCAACTAAGTGGTGAACTGAATTCTCCATGGCCCTGCTCTGATTGTCATTATGATTTTTCATGCTGTTGAGCTTGTTTGGTGCCATTGGTAGGGGAGAAAGCTGAATATTAATGAGGATGTTAGATCATCAACAAGTCATTTAACAGGCAATAATCCTCAATAATTGGCAACTTGCTGCTGCCTCACAAGAAATTCACCACGCCCCTTGTCAAAGGTATAAAAGATGAAGCAAGCTGCTCCCAGTGCTAAGCTCATCATCACCAGACTTCTCACCTGATTCTGCTTCAAATTGTGTCAGCCCACATTCTTCAGGCAGTTAAAGGACTGTACCCGAAACATATTAAAATGTTAACTTTAAAATTCTGTTCGGGTGAAGGGAACAACAGAGCTTGCTGGTGGGCCTACTAATGGCAAGAATTTCCCTATTTGCTTCAGGCTGAGAAACAAAGTGCTAGCTAGCCATTGTGATTTTCCCCAGAACCAGCCAACTAATGACCATTAGGCAGATTCACTATTTCCTGGTTCTCAAAGCTGGGGGAATGAGGGGTGGCTTCAAGGAACAGTAGGCTGGGATGGCAGCCATGTGAGATAGAGGGTTTGCAGGGAAAGGAGTCACTCTACAGGGTGGCCTGCTCCAGCATCCAGGAAAATCGGGAGGGCCTGTCTGAAGCAATCGTTCTCCAAGCCATTAAGCTGTTTCCAGTTTGGAGACCTGGTGCATGTTGAAAGCATAATGAGGCACCGCAGTACAATCCAAGAAAAGCTGAGACTCATTTTCTTAGCAAGTCTTCAGTAATGTACAAGATAATAGATAACCATATCTGCTTCATAGGGTTGGACTGAATATTTTTTCACAATTTAAAGAATTATGAACAGCAAATTAATTTTGGTCAATCAACTGCTTTATGTTAAAATGTATTGCAGTCATCTCTATTCATTAAGTAGTGAATGTGATTTTAATAAAGGGAGATGCTCCTTTGTAAATGATTTGAATGCAATTTCCCTTTATCTGTTTAAAATTATGTGCCCCTCCTTAGCTTTGAGGAATATTGTAAATTGGAGTAATCCTAGTTTGAATTGAATTGCCTTGAGCCTAACAGAAGCTGTTCTTTTGACAAGTTGTAATTGGTAGTGCATTTTTTTAGATTAATCTTCTCCTTTTGTTTTTTATTGTAGTTGTAAGTAGGAAAAATTCACTCCTTGCGGTCATTTCTTGTAAGGGATTGGACTGATGTTATTCTCTATTGAAATTTCCTATTTATAAAAACATATCTCAAAAGGTCTCCCTACGGTCACACAAGTGGATATGTGCCATGTATGTCTTGTATGTTCTCCTGTTGCTATTTTTATTATTAGTCTGCTGACTTCTGTAAAACGTGTAAGTGGGAATTTGACTTCCAGGCCTGTGCTGGAATAGGAAAATAAATGATTGGCAAGTGTACCATTTACACCATTCCAACAGTCACCAATCATTCGTGGGTTATACACCACAATCATGCCACATGTGGGAGAAGAAAGCAAATAAAAGAAACACTTTCCAGACATGTATCTGGCCCCAAGAGAGAAAGAAAAATACTGATGTTAAATATCACTTAAGCCAGGTTTGAAAATTGAGATTTCAAGTTCGCTGAATGCTTGAATTCCCAACAGGAAGTAAATGTGCATGCAAATTGTCACCACAGTACTTCCATACTCAACCTACTTTTAATGTTCTGCTTGTGTTCTGGCTGTTTTCATGGGATTTCACAAGATACATGGCACAGAAATAGACCATTCTGCCCAAATGTCTATGCTGGTGCTCATGCTGTACATGAGCCTCCGTACATCTTACCTAAATCTATCCTCGTAACTATCTCCTTTCTCCCTTTATGTTTATCCAGGTGTTCATTAAATGCATATCTATCCAATTTGCAGTTGGTGAGATCCATAGTCTTACCACTCTTTTGGTGATTTAGATTTTCTGAGTTCCAATGCCTCTGATTGAGAACTAGCCTGCTAGGGCTGGGAAAAAATATGACTAGGATCCTTGTTTTGGTTAGTCGGTCGCTGGAGATGGCAATGCAGAGGTCCAGGAAGGGGAGTGAGGTGTCGGAGATGGTCCAGGTGGATTTGAGGTCAGGGTGGAAGGTGTTTTTGGTTAGTCTGTCACCGGAGCCTGATGAAGGGTTTATACCTGAAACGTTGATTCTCCTGTTCCTCGGATGCTGCCTGAACTGTTGTGCTTTTCCAGCACCACACTCTTGACTGGGAAATAATATCCTGCTCCAGAGTCTGCAGCATCTTAAAGAGATAGATATCATTTGTTGTATATAAGAAACATGACATGGTAAAGAGGCAGCCAATGCAGCTCATGGATACTTAGTTATCCCATGCACAGCTCAATAGTACACGAAAATGTTTAACAGGTCAGTGAAACATAGTGCTTTTCATGACCACTGTGACATCTTGACATACTTTATATTGACAGGCATACATTACACTCTTGTATTAGAAGAAATTTAGCAGCTATTTTCACACAATAAATTTGTTATAATGATCAGGTAATCTATTTATTGTGATGTTGATTGTGGAGTAAATATTGGGATAGGACATTGGGAATAATTCTCATTTTCAAACTACTACCACAGGTTCTTTAAAATCCACACAAACAGGTAAATGGACCTTAGTTTAACATTTCAATTGAGAGATTTCAGTTCATGCAGTATTCCCTCAGTTTGATTAGAAAATATCTGGTACACAGTTCCCAGTACTCCTCTGGGGGCTGTCGTGGTGCAGTAACAATGCCCACTCCATCTGTGCGCAATCCCACTACCCAGCTCCCTCAACCAAGGCCAGACCTGCCATCTATCTGAACAGGTTGATAATGTCTTTGAGTGTAGACATCCACCAGCAGCATCCACTTGCTCTCAAATAATAGTTTCATGGGCAGTCATTGCTCTGAGAGCTATCTGCAGCAGAGACCACCATGATAGAAAGAAATCTGTGCTTCTTCCACAGATGCTCAGTCTACTTATGGGCCAGGTTGCTGAAAATTCTCTTCTCCCTTTGATGGGGAGATCAATCACAGACAACGATCAATGAGGAATTGTTTGATCCCATTGCTGATATTTAGTCTGCTTTCCAACCGGTCAATGGTCAGACTAAGCCTATGCTCCATTCTGAATGTCATGGCAGGATGGGAAGTGTCTCTGAGGAAAATAGCACATGCCCCTTCCAATACTTGCACAACTGATAAAGCTTGCCAGTGCAAGAGCAGGAGTGTAGCCTGCCCATACATAATGGTGGTGATGTTATGGTTGAAACTCTGCTACATTTCAATCTTTTTAAGAGCTTTAAGGCATATTGAAAATGCAATAGTAACAATTACATTTCTGTAATAGGGCCATAGAGATATACAGCACGGAAACAGATCATTTGGTCCAACTCGTCTATGTTGACCAGATATTCTAAATAAATCTAGTCCCATTTGCCAGCATTTGGCCCATATCCCTCCAAACCCTTCCTATTCATATACCCATTCAGATGCCTTTGAAATGTTGTAACTGTGTCAGCCTCCATCACTTTCTCTGGCACGTATCATCCTCTGTGTGAAAAAGTTGCCTCTTAGGTGACGATGGCTCAGTGATTAGCACTGCTGCCTTGCAACCCCGGGGACCCAGGGTTGATTCCGCCCTCGGGCGACTGTCTGTGTGGAGTTTGCACATTCTCCCCTGTCTGTATGGATTTCCTCCCACAGTCCAAAGATGTGCGGGTCAGGTGAATTGGCCGTGCTAAATTGCCCATAGTGATAGGTGCAGGGTGGGTTAGTCTTCGGAGGGTCAGTGTGGACTTGTTGGGTCGAAAGGCCTGTTTCCACACTGTAGGAAATCTAATCTAATCTTATCAAATCTTTCCCTTCTCACCTTAAACCTATATCCTCTAGTTTTGGATTCCCCCACACCAGGGGAAAGAGACCTTGGCTATTTACCTGATCCATGCCCCTCATGATATAAACATCTATAAGGTCATCCCTCAGCCTCTGATGCTCCAAGGGCAATAGCCCAGCCTATTCAGCCTCTCCCTATAGCTCAAATCGTCCAACCCTGACAACATCCTTATAAATCTTTTCTGAACCCTTGCAAGTTTCACAATATCCTTCCTATAGCAGCGAGAACAGAATTGCACGCAGTATTCCAAAACTGGCCTAACCAACGTCCTGTACAGCCATAACATGGCCTCCCAACTCCTATACTCAATGCACTTTCCAATAAAGGCAAGCATACCAAACGCCTTCTTCACTGTCCTATCTACATAGATTCAGGAATTTGAGCTCCTAGGTTTGTATTCTAACAATGCCCATATTTGCTGCCTGAAGCCTTGATGAAAGGGTTTAGCTAGTTTTTCTGCAAATGTAAGGGCTTATATCTGAGATGCTAAGCTACACAGCTTCAATGCTAATATTCTTGAATCATTGTAAGTTTAAAATGACTATCAATAAGTTAATTGTAATTTTAAAGTTATTAATCAGATTCATCAGTGGGCATTCTCCATTTATGGTTTACTAAATTTGAAAGTGTAAGTCAATGTTGATTTCAAGTAATGATTTCTATTGCAATGCAATCTCGATTTTGAAAAAAAATTAATTGTTGTTTCTGGTGAAAATACTGAGTTAATTATTCAGCATTGGAGACTAGCAAGATCTTATTAAATGCGGCTTTGAAGGTTCTTACTTTGACTTTCTTCATCAAAGGGCTCGTGCATTAAATGATTAGTGTTTTGAATGTCAAATGCATTGATAATAGCTTACCTTATCTTGTAAATTGTTTTGCGAAGTCTGAATGTATTGATAAACTGAAATCTGATTACTGGGCCATTGGATTAATTTAAAATATAGATAACTTATTTAGCAAATGGACCTCTTGCCTTTGTTCTCAAAAGATTGGTATTTCAGACAAAATGAGGTGGTTGATGTAACTAAGTAATGTTTTTTTAATGGTTAATTGATGCGCAGGGTGAGGGTGTTGGAAAAAATATTCAGTACGCTTGTAGCAGAATAGGCATTTTTTCCTTTCCATTCCTGATGGCTATCAAGTTACTAATTAATGCCAGTCTTGTGGTAAGCACACATTGCCAAAGAGACCCTACAGACCATTGCACCACCCATATTTCCTCACAGTCTAATTCACATGTGGCTCAGGAATTAAGTCAATGTGATGTCATGAATAAGCAAAAGTTTAGTATTTAAATCTGTAACACCACCCTCCACACTCATATGCTGACAATAAAACCCTAAAGTTCATGCCAAGCAAAATAGAATTCATTTTTCAGAAGAGCAATGAAGCTAACAATACAGAGCTTGCAAACTTTCTAAGTCATGTGTACAGTTAATCTGTTGTAATGAGAGAATATAATGGCCTTTTGAAGTCACAGTTGCTGCAGACAAACGGTTTGTTCTTTATTTTAATCCCAGTAACTTCAGGCAGGAAAGGATTTCATACAAGAGAAGAAATTGCTAAAAGGAGACTTGCTGTCTGTACTTTGTGGTTTGATTATTCTGTAGATCTTTACTTAAGGCAAGTCTTTGCAAAGAATGAAGTACAGCTAGCAGCATTGCTATCAACTTTACTCTAGTTTTGGATTGTGCTCACAAGACTGCAGAGTCAATTGGATGTGTACCCTGTTATACACTAGCTATGGGGTTATATCTTATCTCTGGTACTGTTCTCCCGTCTCAGAAAAAAGTTGATCTTGTAACCTCTTAAATTCAAAAATTAAAAATGAAGGGCAAAATGGTGTTTTCAACAGGTCACTTTCAACCAGAAATTTCAGTGTATCTAGACCAAATGCAACAGAACAAGATAGACCCACACAAAGGTAAGTTCGGTAACTCAGGAATTACTCTGATCATTGCAAACAACACGAAATATTCCAAAATCAAATCCACAACACTAAAAAAAATTAGATCTTGCTCAGATCATTAAATTTCTGGATCCACATTTCTGAAGAGGCTTGGCTCAGTCGTCCAGCCCAGAAATGCAGAGCTCATGGACAGAGTATGATAAAATGAGCAGAATAACAATCTGACAGTGATTGCTATCCTCCCAAGATGCTACCCATTATTGTTTAAAATTCATTTCACATTTCCAATTTCAATGAGATACAAAGTCTCTTGACTGCAAAATGCCATGTACCCATGCAAAAAATGTCATGTATATCATATAATATTACAGGTATATTTTGTATTGTCTTTATTTGTATCATTTATAGGGCACACACATTCGCTCAAAATGTTAGAAACTATGTTACAATATTTGCTTTAGCAAAATAGATATCTATATTTTTATTACAAACCTGATGAAGATTAGAACAAGTTGCCTCGGATCCAGCTGCTAATTCACTGGGTGCATGTCCATTATTGACATGCTACCAAGGAGGAGGGAACTGAAACATGTAAGGGATCTTTCTGGCAGGTTTTGTAAAAATTGATAAACTGCTACCAAACTACTTTCCACAATTCCATTGCTTTTTTTCCCTTAGAAGTGTAACTTCAAACCTTCAGGAGTCAAACAATGTTGAAAGTCAACCCACATCTCTGCTGGGGTTTGAGAAATCCTAGGATTCTAACCAAGTGGATCTCGTGCACACTCTACGTTCTCTTTGAATTTCGTGAACAGATTTGAGTTTTTTTGGCTGGATGTACTGCAATCCGCAAAACTGATTTGTTGTTTCAAATCTGGACATCATCCTGTAGGATTTTATCATTTGCAGATGGGATGAAGTGAAGATCAGAGAGTGAATGTTGAAAAAGCTAAACTTGCGCACTCTTAGTTAATTTCTTATAGAGACAAATTGCCAAGGTGATAGGCAAGATCATTAACCAAAGATTCAGCCATCACTTGTACAAGCTCAGTATGATTTAAAACAAATGTTATGGTGTGAGGTAAGGAATGCATATTCGGGAACCCTCCATAACAAGAGATAGTGAAAGTTTAATCAAGAAGAAAACGGAAGCATATGTAAAATTTAGAAAACTGAAATCAGACAAGGCCCTTGAAGAATATAAAGGAAGCAGGAAAGACCATTCACAAGGATTTAGGCGGGTTAAAAGGGAGAAATAAATGTCCTTGACAAGTAGGATTAAGGAGAATTCCAAGGCATTTTAGACATAAAATAGGAGAAAGGGGGTAGCTAGGGAAAGGGAAGGTCCATTCAAGAACAAAGGAAGGAATTTGTGTGCGAAGATGGAGAAAGTGGGTGAGCTCCTTTATGAGTACTTCGCATTTGTGTTCACCAATGAGACATGGATGATTAAAGAGAGTTTGTTAATATTCTAGGGCATGTCAATATTAAGGAGAGGTGTTGGTGTCTTGAAAAAAATTAGAGTAGCTAAGTCCTTAAGGACCAATAAGACCTATCACAGGATACTCAGGAAGGCAAGGAAGGAGATTGGTGGACCCTTGATAGTTACCTTTGTATTCTCTTTAGCCACAGGTAAGATCCCAGAATAGCCAATGTTCCTTTGTTTAAGAAAGGCAACAGATAAATCTAGGAAATTAGAGTGTTGAGGGAAATTGTAGTAGGGAAATTGTCTAAGAATCATCTTAGGACAGGATTTACTAGCATATGGAAAATAATGGATTCATTAGGGATAGTCAGCATAACTTTATGCAGGAGAGGTCTTTCAAATTCGATTGACATTTTGAGGAATGGTGAAAATAATTGATAAGGCTAGGGCTGTAGATCTTGTCTATTTGGACTTTACTAAAGTTTTTGACAAGGTCCCTCATGATAGGCTGTTTCAGAAGATTACGTCCGCATGAGATCCATGTGAGTTGGTAAGGTGGCTACAAAATTGGCTCTGTCATAGAAGACGGAAGATAACTATGGAGGGGTGTCTTTCTGACTGAAGATCTGCGGCCAGTGGTGTTCTGCAATGATCAGTTCTGGGAGCTTTTGTTTGCGATGTATATAAGCAATTTGAATTAAAATGTTGGTGGTCTCATTAGTAAGTTTGCAAATGATAGGAAAATTGGCAGAGTTGTGGATCATGAGGAAGGTTATTAAAGTATACAGCAGGAAATATATCGTTTGGAAAGTTAGGCAGAAAAATGGCAGATGTGGTTTAAACCAGACAAGTGTGAGGCAATGCATTTTAGGAGGCCAAATGCAAAAGGAAATTATACAGTAAACAGCAGCACCTTTAGGAGCATTGATACACAGAGAGTTCTTGGAGTACGTCTATAACTCTATGAAAGTAGCAACACAAGTGGATAAGGTAATAAAATGTGGATCAATCACCCACAATGTGAGGAGCTGAAGGCCAGTTTTCCTGTTTACCCTGGTACACTGATCACTCCAGATCAATCACTCACAATGTGGGTGCTTACCTTCAATGGTCAGATGTTTGAATACAAAAGTTGTGGTGAGGCTACATTCGGTGTACTGTGCGCAGTTCTGGGGACCACTGCACTATTTAGAGAGGGTGCAGAAGAGGTTTATTTGGATGTTGCCTAGATTGGAGCATATTAGCTAGAAGGAGAAGTTGAACAAATGACTGCTTAGGGTTATTTCTCCCAGAGTTTAACAAGGCAGCCTCCATAAAAATACAGTCTTTGAGATTGTGCTGAATCCATTCAGCTAACGGTCGGGACCAAGCAGGCAAGGAGAAAATCAACCAGAAGGAAAACGTTTTGAAATCAGTTGGCTAACAAAACAGTCTAGAAAAGTGTTCCAGCTATGACAGAGTCAAGGAACTAAAAGCAATCAAATTGCCAAAACAAAGGGCTATGATCTCTTATATCCAGGGATCTTCATGGTCTGGTTTTGCTGAAGCCTCAGAATGTCACCTTAAGGGGGATTGCTTGTGTACAAATGGTGACTTTATTATACCCGAAAGGTAGAGACATTAACCTTGCATTGTGCGCAAATGCATTCTGTCTTAGGACATCAATTACAGTAGCCAACATCGCTGGGTCTATTTATACATGTGCAGGTGGTCATCTTTGCATTCAGGATAATTACTTCAGTTTCTCTGTTCTTCTCTTGTTAACGTCACAGCCACTGCCTGTGGACAGCAATGATAACACTCCACAAACACCACGTCAAATCAGAAGAAGCTCAGTAAACTGACTCCAGTAAAGAAGTTCAAGTCACCATCCTAAGGGTTCTAAATACATATCCTGAACCAGCACAGAAATTAGCAATAATTTTATCTTAAACTGAACAGTTCAAATGAAAATCTGTGAAGCCACAAGACTAGAAGGGTCCTGTTTGTAGTATTATGAACACACGACGTTTTTATTGCAATTTTTTCCCCATGGTTTGAAAATCTCATTTCAACATTTTTGACCAGATTGAGATGGAATTCTATTGAAGTAAATTGAAGTCTGAAATCAGTATGTACAGATTTGAAAAAGGAAAAACAATACAAGCTATCAAGTATTGCAAAAATAAATGACAATCAGATGGGCCTGTATGCAAAATGTCACAATGGATAAACTGAGGGTTTATCCCAGGCCAATCATTTTGTGAATGGCAGAAATGGAGAAGAAACAGCTGGTTTTAGTGTAATCTACTGTCCAATCACTTCAGGAAGAAATCGGTATTTTAGTTGCCACTGGCGACAGACAAAGCGATGAAGGCACGCATGATCAGTGAGTGTTGAATAAGGGCCTGGCCGAGGTCAGGATTTCCAATTTGGGAATTCCTCAAGGACCAAAAAAAGAATGAATCTACAAAATAGGTCAGAACATGTGGTTTAATTTCCTGTTTTGGGAAACAAAGCAAGATTGAATAAAATAAGTTGAATCTAATAGTCATTTCTTCAAGTACAGAACTTGGGTATTGCTCAAAACACTCATGTTGTCAAATTTTAACATCTTGCATTCATCAGGACATTTCGCAAAAAATATCAATTTCAGCAGAAAAACCAACATTTATAGCACATGATAGGAGTGTGCTCATTGGTTAGCATCCAGACTTTGTTTTAAACCAGACAGCCTGACTGATTGATCAAGTCACCTTCTTCAGAGATGAACCAGTAAACAGTTGCCGCCTATTTTGTTGAGCTGAAACAGGTACAGTACAAATGTGTTCCTTCTGTCTGCATAAAAACAGGACCCCATGTATTAATAGATTTAGCTTCCAGTACATGAAACTACAGCACACTGTGAACCCACCTGACAATCCTGAATTGGTTATCAGCATATTTCCTCACACATTCACGATTATCCAAATGCTGTCTAATTGCAGAACCACATCTAACGTTAGGTATTGTGCTGTCCATGTTGCAAGCATGGGTGGTTGGTGATCTTCAGGATTGAGAATGACTGCCTTCAGGCTGTTCATAAGCTCACATGATAAATGATCCAATCAAAACAGCCATTATCCCGCAGGATGGTCTTGGTATGTCCTGTTTCAGCATCAACTAGGAGAAAGCGAGGACTACATATGCTGGAGAGTGTGAAACAGAGTCGAGAGTGTGGTGCAGTAAAAGCACAGCTGGTCAGGCAGCATCCAAAGCAGGAAAATTGACTTTCGGGGCATAAGGCCTTCATCACGAATGAGGCTTGTGGGCCAGAGGCATAAGATATAAATGGAAGGCAGGTGGGGAAGATACCTTGGAATGAGCCAGGTGGATGAAGGTGGGAGAGAAAGTGATAGGTCAGAGAGGAGGGTGGAGCGGATAGGTGGGAAAAGATGATGAACAGGTCAAGAGAGTAGTGCCGAGTTCCCCCTCTCCACCTTATCCCATTAATGCGGATTTCACCAGTTTCCTCTTGTTCTCTCCTCACTTTATCCCAGTCCCAAGCCTCCAACTCAGCACTGCCCTCTTCACCTATCCATCTTCCTTCCCACCTATCCACTTCAGCTACACCCACTTACCACATTCACAGGTACCTTCCCCCCCAGCCCCACACCCCTCCCATTTATCTCTCAACCCACAAGCTTCATTCAGATATGAAGGGCTTATATCTGAAATGTTAATTCTCCTGCTCCTTGTATGCTGCCTGACCTGCTGTGCTTTTCCAGCACCACACTCTTGACCCTGTTTCAGCAGCAGGTTTGCAGTGAACAAATGGTTTGGGCCCTATTTTTGAGGAATAGGGCCAATATTACAGCACATGGAACCGTAGGAGGCCAAATGTATATACTGACCAGTGAAGGTAGGAATGCAGTAGACAGAAGTAGAGAATCCCTGACTAATTTCTCAGCTAAAATAATGAGGAAAAGGAGTTATAATTTGACTACTCCATTTCAAACATGAATTTGAGCACAGGATGGAGGCCAATAAGACAAGGCCGGAAATTCTTACATTCAGCTTTGCATTCAAAGATAGCAGCTGTATATCAGAAATATGCAAGAGGAAAGAGGGTAGGTGTTATTTAATCAAAGACATATTTAAGAAATCCAAAAATATGAGAGAATTGTCTGGTGGGGATCCCATGACAATACCATCTATGAGTGCATATGGCACCATTGAAACTGAATTGAACTGTACAAGTTGCTAAATTCAACGAATTAGATCACCATGATACGGTGTTGGATTACTTAATGGCTTTAAGCAATAGCCAAGTTGAACCTACTTTACATAGAACATAACAGCGCAGTACAGGTCCTTCGGCCCTCGAGGTTGTGCCACAACACTTTGTACAATTCACTTGTCTGTGAAACAAAGCAACTTGATTAGTCACACCTCACAAAGTTTTTCAATTTTTTTTCTTTTTAAAGAGTTGAAGAAAATATGAATTATTGATTGGAGTCTGAGGTGCAAGCATTGTGAGACACTAAGGAAAAGGTGAGTTATTTCGGATACTTTGATCAAAGACTGTCACTCCCCTCCTTTTAAATTTCAGGGATAGCACAGATCTACTTTGTGGTCAGGGACAGTAGAGTACAATCATCAGGCAGATGAGAGCCTCCATTTCTACTCTTATCGGTATATACATTGGGATTCCTACAGTTTCATGTGCTGTATTATTGGCCATATTCCTCAAAGAGGATAGGATATTGAAAGGAAGCAGATATTAAGAGTTTTAACAAGCTTGCAAGTTGATAAATGAATAAGCTCTCAGGATCAGATGAGGTATACCCAAGGCTGTCGTAGGTTGCAAAGGAGGAGATTGCAGGGGCTTTGACATTAATTTTCATGCCCTCGGTCACAGGAGGGGATGCTAGAGGCTTGGAGAGCAGTTAATACTACACTGTTAAAGATGGGTGAAAGGGAAAAACTAGAAAACTACTGGCCAGTAAGTCTAAAATCAGGATAGGGAAACTACTGTTAAAAAAAAATCAGCGAGTTAGAATTAATCTTCTCTTCGAGAAGCTCAGATTAATCAAGGATAGTCAGCATGGCTTAGACTGGAGATCACATCTAACAAATCTGATTATATTTTGAGCTGGTGACGAGATGCATAGATGAGGGTAGTGAGATTGATGTAGCCTCCATGGACTTCAGTACGGCTTTGACAAAAGTAGTTCTGCCGTGTGAGACCAAGAGCTTATGGGATTCAAATTGCAAGAACCAGAGGGTGATGTTTGCAAGGAGTCTTTGACTAAGTGTGTACCTAGGAATGGGGTTTGGTGCTGGGGTTCTTGCTGTTTGTAGTGTACATTAGTGATCTGGACATTTAGGAAGCATGATCTAGAAGTATCAGTAGGTTTTGCAGATGACATGAAAGTTGGTGGTGTAATAAATAGTAAGAATGAAAGCCTTAGACTACCAGTCAATATAGACAGGCTAGTCAAGTGGGTTAAAGAATGGTAAATTGAATTTAATCCTGAAAAGCATGAGGTGATACATTTTGGGATATGTTATGACATGGAGAAAGGCAGCTGAATCAAAAATCAACCTTTCTACTTCTGTATTCACAATAGGTAAAATTAAAACCTTCAAAGATCCTCAAAATTGACCCCAGCAGTCCCTGATCAGACTTTTGAATAACCAATCACACGGAATAATCAATTCCAGACACCAGTTGTATTTTAAACAAAAGATTTAGCAATCTATTAACAACGTAATAACTTAGAAGAGCAAAATAACACTAGGTAATCTAATTGGTATATGCTCTAAAAAAAACATTTGTTTTCAGCCCCATTTTGACAAAACAGACAAATGAAAGTTATGGAATAAATGAGAAAACAAGAAGTTAGGCCAGATTACTCAGTTTTCGTGATACATTGTCCCACAGGCAAAGATGGATTTTTTGGTTGATTTTCTGAAGATGTCAAACACTGTCATATTTACAGTTCACTCAGATAAAGGCAATAGCTATCAGTTTTCTATTGAGTCTCCAACAGCAGCTCATGGGAGGTTAGGCAGAAATTCATGCTGTAGCATCAACAGCCCAATGCCCTTCTTCTCCCCTCTTTCGAACTTTAACCACACACTAACAATCTTCTCATGGCCCCAGTTACCATTCAACATCTGCTTGAGCATTGTCTTTTCCAGACTTCCAGCGACCACCTCCCATGTAGTGGCCTTGTTAATAGCCAACTTTGTTATCTGTTTAACTATAATGTTCTTCCCTGCTAGACTAAGCATCTGCAGAGCTTTTGGTTCAGGAACCAACCTGCAATTAACTTCCAGGCTTGGCCTCAAAAACAAAAGCTTGTTTGATCTGTTTTCTGTTCCACACAAGCTGTTACCCACAGTTCAAAAGTCAGTTTTAGCTCACCGCGCTCAGCTCCAACCGAAAGTGATAAAACAAAAAATTTTTTAAAAAGTGAGGGCTCTAGTAGTATTGTATACACTTCTGGATGCCACACTACAGGAAGAGCATAGAGGAAATTCACCAAGATGCTGCCTGGACTGGAGTGATTCAACTATAAAGATAGGCTAGGACTGTTTTCCTTAGAGCAAAAGAAGGCTGTGAGGGAAACCTGACTGAGGTGTAGAAAATAATGAGAAAGTAATGAGAAAATAGTAAGTATATAGTTTTGGATACTGGTGGGGGGGGGGAAATGACCTACCAAAGGAGAGTTCTCTGGCACTGAGCCTGACAGTGGCCCAGAAGGGAAAGGGGCAGAATAGAAAAGCGCTAGTGGTAGGAGATGCGATTGTTAGGAGAATTGACAGGAGATTTTGTAGTCAGGATCGGGATTCCCGGAAGGTATGTTGCCTCCCTGGTGCCAGGGTCCGGGACGTCTCCGATCGGGTGTATAAGATTCTGAAAGGGGAGGATGAACAGCCAGAAATCGTGTTACGTATTGGCACCAATGATATAGCTAGGAAAAGGATTGAGGATATAAAGTTATTTCAGGGAGCTAGGGTGGAAGCTGCAGCCCAGGATGAACAGAGTAGTGTTCTCAGGTTTACGACCAGTGCCACGAGATAGCGAGGTGAGGAACAGGGAGAGGGTGCAGCTTAACACGTGGCTGCGCAGCTGGTGTAGGAGGGCTTCAGATATGTAGATAATTGGGATGCCTTCTGGGGAAGGTGGGACCTGTACGTGAAGGACTGGTTGCACCTGAACTGGAAGGGGACCAATGTCCTGGGTGGAAGGTTTGCTCGAGTGGTTCAGGAGGGTTTAAACCTATATGGCAGGGGGGTGGGAACCTGGTGCTATGATGTTGTGGCCATACAGAGAAGTGGGTTTCTCAGGGGCAGGAATGGTTGCTGGATGTTCCAGGGTTTAGAACATTTAAAAAGAATGGGGGGGGGAAAGAGGAGAGGGTGTAGTCAGAGAGGGTATCACAGCTACAGAAGCTACCATTGTCGAGGAGGGTCTGCCTACCGAGTCAGTATGGGTGGAAATTAAGCATAGGTCAGCAGATTTTGGAAAAGTGTGAATATAGTAGGGTTGTTGTAATGGGTGACTAACTTTCACAATATTGATGGAACCTCCTTCGAGCAGATGGTTTGGAAGGAGCTGTTTTTATAAGATGTGTTCAGGAGGGTTTCCTAACACAGTACGTTGACTGGCCGACGAGGGGAGAGGCCATTCTAGACTTGGTGCTCGGCAATGAGCCAGGGCAGGTGTCAGATCTTGCGGTGGGAGAGCATTTTGGTGATAGTGACAACTGCCGCCTCACATTTACATAGCTATGGAGAAGGAGAGAAGCAAGCACAATGGGAGGATATTTAATTGGGGAAAAGGAAACGGTGATGCTATCAGACGTGAGTTGGGAAGCATGGACTGGGAGCAATTGTTCCATGGAAAGGGCACTAAAGACATATGGAGACTGTTTCAGGAACAGTTGCTGAGAGTGATGAATAAATAAGTCCCTCTGAGACAGGCATGAAGGGGTAAGATAAAGGAACCTTTGAGGACGAGAGCAGAGGAGCTTCTCGTCAAAAGAAAGAAGGCAGCTTCCGTAAGGTGGAGGAAGCAAGGGTCTTGCTCAGCTCTAGAGGATTACAGGCAGGCGAGGAAGCAGCTCAAAAATGGTCTGAGGAGAGCCAGGAGGGGACATGAAAACGGCTTGGCAGGAAGGATTAGGGAGAATCCAAAGGCATTTTACACATATGTAAGGAATAGGAGAATGATCAAAGAAAGAGTAGGGCCGATCAGGGATAGCATAGGGAACTTGTGCATAGAGTCTGAGGTGTGAGGGGAAGCCCGAAATGAGTTTTTTGCTTCTGTCTTTACTAAAGAAAAGGACCTTGTAGTGAATGAAACCATTGAGGAGCAGGTAAGCATGCTGGAATAGATAGAGATTGAGGAGGCTGATGTGCTGAAAATTTTGACAAACATTAAGATTGACAAGTTGCCAGGGCCAGACCAGATTTGTCCTCGGCTGCTTTGGGAAGTGAGAAATGGGTTGCTTTGCCGCTTGCAAAGATCTTTGCATCCTCGCTCGCCACCAGAGTCGTACCCGAGGACTGGAGGGAGGCAAATGTAATTCCTCTCTTCAACAAAGGAAATAGGGAAATCCCCAGCAATTACAGACCAGCCAGTCTCACGTCTGTCATCTGCAAGGTGTTAGAAAGGGATAGGATTTAGGACCATCTGGAAGAGCATGGCTTGATTAAATGCAGTCACAGCACGGCTTTGAGAGGGGCAGGTCATGCCTCACAAATCTCATTGAGTTCTTTGAGGATGTTACTAGACAAGTTGATGAGGGCCGAGCGGTGGATGTGGTGTATATGGACTTCAGCAAGGCATTTGATAAGGTTCCCCATGGTAGGTTTGTTCAGAAGGTCAGGAGGAATGGGATACAGGGAAATTTAGCTGTCTGGATACAGAATTGGCTGGTTGACAGAAGACAGCAAGTGGTAGTGGAAGGAAAGTATTCTGCCTGGAAGTCAGTGGTGTTCCACAGGGCTCTGTTCTTGGGCCTCTACTCTTTGTAATTTCTATTAATGATTTAGGGGATTGAAGGATGGGTTAGCAAGTTTGCAGACAACACAAAGGTTGGAGATGTTGTTGACAGTATAGAGGACTGTTATAGGCTGCAGAGTGACATTGACAGGATGCAGAGATGGGCTGAGGGGTGGCAGATGGAGTTCAACCTGGTAAACGCAAAGTGATGCATTTTTGAAGGTTGAACTTGAAAGTTGAGTACAGGATTAAAGACAGGATTCTTGGCAGTATGGAGGAACAGCGGGATCTTGGTTTGCAGGTTCATAGATCCTTTAAGCATATGGTGTTTTGGCTTTCATTAACAGGGGGATTGAGTTTGATTTTAAGAGCCATGAGATCTTGTTGCAGCTCTACAAAACTTTGGTTAGACTGCACTTGGAATACTGTGTCCAGTTCTGGTCGCCCTGTTATAGGAAAGATGTGGATGCTTTGGAGAGGGTTCAGATGAGGTTTACCAGGATGCTGCCTGGAATGGAGGGCTTATCTTACAAAGAGAGGTTGACTGAGCTTGGACTTTTTTCATTGGAAAAAAGGAAGAGGGGGGACCTGAGGTGTACAAGATAATGAGAGGCATAGATAAAGTTGATAGCCTGCGACTTTTTCCCACAGCAGAAACTGTTAACATGAGGGGTCATAGTTTTAAGCTGTTTGGCGGAAAGTATAGCGGGGATGTCAGAGGCAGAGAGTTGAGAGAGCATGAAATGCGTTGCCAACAGATGTGGAAGCGAGGTCATTGGGGATATTTAAGAGACTGCTGGACATGCATATGGTCACAGAAATTTGAGGGTTCGTACATTAGGTTTATCTTACATGAGGATCAATGGTCGGCATCTTGGGCTGAAGGGCCTGTTCTGTGCTGTACTGTTCTATATGTAGGGTCCATAAGAAGAAACCTATATACAGGTAGATGGGGGGGTGGGGGACAGTTTTAAGAAAAAGAACAAGAGGTATAGAAGGGATTTGAGAAAATAAATCATCCAGAGGGTAATGGATATCTGGAACATTAAGTATGGTAGAGACAGGAACCCCCAAAATATTTATGTACATGAACACTTTGTTTTCCAGCACTTTACCTGTAACCGAATTAGAATAAATGACTGCCATGGACACAATGACCCAAAGGACCTTTTTCTATGCTGTAAAAGGCGAGTCTGATTCTCACTAATTCTGTTTATACATTTGAAAGAGAGTAGCAAAAAGAAATATTTCTCTTACAATGTTGAGACAAGAGAAACCGTAATGGAGGATAAGGAAATGACAGGGACGCTAAACAAAGTGTCTGTCTTGACAAACATTCTAGATGGTGGAGAAGTACTCATAGATTGGAGGGTGGAAAAAGCAACACTGCAATTCAAAACATAGAATAAGGAGAACTACAGGCTGGCTAGTTTAATATCAGTTGCTTTGAATTCCTTAAGGTTTTAACAAGGCTTAGAAAATAATGACATTATTTCAGGGAACATGGGTTTGAAAGAATGTTTAACAAACAGTTGAACTTTTTAAGGTTGCAGAGCAAGCTAAAGGAAAACTCTTAGATGTATTTTGAAACGACATTTACAAAAATGATAAAAGGTACCAGACTTTTCTAGTACAAAGAGAATTGGTTAAAGAACAGAGAAACAAGTAATTCATGGCAGTTGTCACCCATGGGCCTTAGATATTCAGCCTTTTATTTATTTGGTTAAAGGAACACAGCACAATCTTCCTGGTTTGGAGACAATAGAAAGCCAATTGGGCAAAGGAAGCCGTGAAGGAGATACAATCTGCTCAGGGAAAGACAGGTTGCGAGTAAGTAATTAGGAAAACAGATTATATCAAGAAATGACAGTCTTCAGAAGGAAAGAGAGATACAATGAAGATTCAATAAATTGGCACCCAGGATGAGAATTTGCCTTTAAGATCAAAGAGAAACTTGGAAAAGGCAGTGATTATTGCCATTGCACAGACATTGCAGCTACATCTGTGTCTTGTGACTCGTTGCCAGCAGAGGTGCCTGCACCAAAAAGTAGGAGCAATAAAATGTTTTGCAACTATTTTAAATGAATTTGCTTCATGGAATTGTGATTTGTTCACATCCAAGTTTATAATTACTTGTCCACCCTGCTCCCCACCCTTCAGTGCCTCCCTCCCACTCACTATGCTGCCTTACTGTTCACTGGCCCAGAGTGCAAGGTGGAGAGGTTGTGAACAGACTGACAAGTAGGCATCAAATGACAAGGCAAGGCACTGAATGAAGCAGCAAGAGTACCTTGGGCATCAATGGAACCATGCTTTCACATATGGCAGGGTTGGTACCAGGTTTAGGTACACTAAGGACATTAGCAGAAGTTGGCACTAGTGTGATGGCATAAGATACAATCTGATTTAAATCAGTCCTTTTTTATAAACTGAGTAAGATTTTTCACAGGATTTGATAGGATGGATGCCAGAGGCCATTTCCTTGGCTAGAAAGTCCAAAACTAGAATCGCAATCTGAGTAGCCGTTTTAGACTAAGAAACCTCTTCATTCAGGAGTTGGGAATCTTTGGATTTCTCCGAGGGTTTTTTAAAAAATTAAATATCCAAAAATTAGAATCGGAAGGAATGAGACGCTTATCATGAAAGTAAATGTTATCACTATCCTTTTCAGTTATATAACAAGCCTACTAAAATGATAAGAGCCAAAATCAAGAAAAACAGCAGTTGCACACTTGAAAGAAAATGTGTAGAACTGGTGATAAACCTGATAGAAGATGATGAATCAAAGTAGAATCTTAGCTCCTAAAACTAAACATGCTCCTGCGATTTTACACTCTTGATTTGGTACAGACTCAGTGACAAACTAAGATTGCAAACACATAACTGAAGCATTTGAATTGTTGCTAAAATGAAAAGAAAATAGAACATAAAGGTTTATTGACATGTCCTTAAAGTAGTTTATTTAGAATAAACAGAAATATGATGGAAAATAAGGTTACTAAATTAAACATCTTGAACTGTACATTTTTAAAGACTTACCAACATTGCATTAAACATCCGATTCTAAATTGGTTTCACATTTTAAAATAGTTAATTTTAATTGGATATCTGCAAGGGAGCAGCCATCATTTTATTAAAGGACTTGATCACAAATACAATATACAGCAGTCAACAAGTCACAGGATTTTTGTTTAAATTTCAAATCAGAAGTTATTCAGCATTACATCCTAATTATTACACAAAATTCAAGAACTTTCTACGCACTGCACATGAATTACCAAATTACACAGAAATACTTTACTTCTAGGTCCATAGTCATGAATTTATTTCAAAATTTGCACTTGATGCTTCAACATAAGCAAAACTGTTTGTGAACATGTGCCTAGCCAGCTAATTCTCTCGAACGTAAACAAGTTTATGATGAGTGCTGGAGTAATACTACATTTACCTCATGCAGAAGTGACTCTTCCAGGGACATCTGAGATAATAATTACTTCATATACTATGCTTCAACATAAATAATTTTTAGCTACTCAATGCTGTTTACAGCATCTTCTGGAATTAACATTACACTTGAGAAACTACCACTGATCACAAAAAAATTATGAAGGCATTCAAACATTTGAAGAAAATACAATGCCAACTTTCCTCTCGCCTTGATTTTACGTTGCAATTACTCCATTAGCGATGTTAAAGCATTGACATTTGCAATCTTGCCAAAAATATAAAGTTGTAAAGCTAATTTTCCACAATTTTAGGAAAATTAGTTTTTCAAAATACCATTAAACAAAGGTAACAGCAATGTTCATGAATATAGTACATCAACTTGCCAATGCTTCACAGATTACAAATTAGGATCAGGATTTAGTTTGCGTTAAGACTTATTTCAAGGAGAAACAGATAAGTATCAGCAAAGCCTTTTTAAAAAAAAATGAGTGGAATATATCCAGGAAATTTAATGTACACTTTACAAATGAAAGTATTCCAACTAGAAACAGTAGAGATGAAATGCAATTAGTATTTCATGTATTGGAGCAGAAGGGAAAACTGAATTCAGAAAATTGGAATATAATTATCAATCTTGGCTCGGTGCCTTTGTGCAATACACTCTGCAATCCATACAATGTTCCTGCATTCCTGTTCTTTAAGCTTCACGTATGCATAAAACACCCCAAAGTGGAACTGGTTAAGGAATGCCAACTTGTTCAGTTTAACCTGCAAAACAATCCAAAATTAATGCTAGCAAGATAGAATTCTTAACTGTTGTAGACACCAAAGACATTTTAACATAAAAATGTTAATGTAAACCAAAGTGGAATTGAGGATTAGAATTTAAACTGCTTCCTGAGCCACTCACTGTATTAATTTCAAAACCTCTGTGTACGTGCACAGTTGTTCACTAAAAGATCAGGTTCACACATCCTACCATCCCTGTAGTGGTGTTTGCCTAGGGGATTACTGTTGCACAGAAACTATATACCTAGGGACAACCATAATTGGTGGTGGCTGGATTTGTAAAAATCCACTGAAACAGTCATTTAAGTGTTATTCTTCATAAATCTACTAAGTTTACATTGGAATTTCACAGGATTTCTACAATACCTGAAACACAAAACATTCTTCCAACTCCAGTAAGGAAGACATCTAATACACTAGTTAGAATTACTGAACAATCATGAGAATATCTGCATTTTTCAAATTGCAGATTCTGAATAGCTGATGAATAAAGAATGGAAAGTTCTTTCCAAATTCCATCCATGGCATGTAAATTACCTGTCATTCTCAAATAGCGACTCGACAGGAGTCAGCCACATACAATTAATGTTACTTCTATATTATTGATGATTTAACAAAATATTTGTGTTGCATCAAAACACCAGTAATCAAAAAACCTTAGAACATGCAAGTGCATAAACACAGGCTGCCTTACGTTAGTGCAATTTTCTAAGCCTAAGGGTTTTCATCAAATGTCTTGTCAAGTCTTCACCATTAAAGAGGAGACATGTATGCTGAGATTTGGATGCCTAGAATAGGAAGAACAAAGTCACCTCACCTCTTTTCTGGCTCCTCCACAGTAAGGAATCTAGAATAACGTGGGCCATCTGAATGAACTGGCTTTAAGTGGTTGTCATCTAGTTCATAAAGGTAGTAATCAGCATCTAACAAAGCATTGCTGAGCAATACTTCATTCAATATTTATTACAAAGAGAGACTGAACAGAAAATGCTTTAATTTTTAAAATACGACTGTGCAGTAAAATACATTAGGTAACTCAGGATTATTGGTGCTTTTCTGCCACATCATCTCTTAGCCATTGGGGAATATAGTGCAACACCTCACACAACATTTAATTCAGTGTGACAAAAATAAAATACCTCATGTTCAAAAAATCTATCCTCAAGGGTTTTATCTCCAGGATTGCTGCCAGCGCCTTCAAACAGTAATTTGTATTCCTGTGGGGTAAAAACAATAAGTACAGAAGGAATCTGGCACTCAACTCAATTGTCTTGTGAAATGCAAAGTAAAACTATTACTGCAGTGGGAGCTTATATTTATAACATGTGCATCTACAGTGCATCAAATAAAGAAAATGCAATAATTCCTTGAACACGTATTTTATTCTACATCTAAACCAGTCTAGAAATCAGAGGTAAAAGAGTTCATTGTAAGTTAAAAGAAATTAGTTACTTTTAAATATTAAATTACTTGGTTTGAAACAAAAACAAATAGTGCTCCCTTAAAAGAAAGTCGAAGTATGAATAAAAGAACATCAAGTATGAAATATTATTGCAGGATGTAACAGAAAAAAGCAAGCTATTTAAAGATCAAATGTGTCTGTATTTTAGCATGCACAACTTATTCCAGAATTTTTAAATACAAAAACCAGCACTACTTACTGGATAATAGTCTGCCACAGTCTTCACCTGTTCATAATCATCTGCTCTTGCTAACTGAGCAAGACCTTCTGGATATAATTTTCCACAATGGGGGAAGAGCTTTGCTCGGTCTTCTTTAGACAGCTCTGTCCCAAAAGAGTTTATGGTGATGATGAAAGCTCGCCTGTCTGCTTCAAACTACATAATACAGAAAAAATATCTTGTTTTAATTTCACGATAGGTTAGTTTCTTCTCAACACAAATCTGCACAGCATATGTTTGTCCATATGAACACATTAATACACTTCAATTAGTGTTGCATAACCATGGAAATTAATTTCCTAACTGCAAAGCTAAGCTTGTGATTTTACAGCCTTTTAGAACAAAATAGGAAATGTTTTAAACATCATATTCATTAAAAAAATACAGTTTATTTATTCACAGGATGTGAGCATTGCAGTTGGGCCACCATTTACCTGTATTGCTCATCCTACATTTGCCTAGAGACTAATTAAGTATCAATGACATTGCTGAGAGTCTGCAGTACATGTCAGCTATGCTAAACATGGTAGATTTCCTTCTTGAACAGATGGATTTTTCTTCTAAAATGACAAACAACTGTGGTTACATGGCCATCGTTAGACTTCAATATTTCAAAATTTTATTGAATTCAAACTTCATCCACCATTGTGGGATTCAAATGCATAATTTAAGAACATGAGCCTAGTTTCTCAATTACTAGTCCAGTGACATCATCATCAAGTATTTTATGAAGCAAGGGATATTCCGATCCAAAGACAGTTTCTTTTTAAACTGCACAAGTCAAGAGAAATCAAGACCATTTAGAGTGGTGAAGAATTGTTCTGGGGAAAATGTGGCAGGAAAGGGTGGTTATTTTATCTCAATTTTATCTGCACTCCCAGACATTGTACTTCCTGATCTTTAGTGAATTAGTACCCCAAGCTGATTGATGTTATTTCGTTGTTACTTGAAATCTGATGTCTTCCCACTCAAACTTCAACAAATTTGACTGAGTTTGGCATTATCTGACAATCTCCAGAGTTCCAGCTTACATTTGTGCAATGCTATTACATTCAAATAAATTTAAAGATAATAATATGCAATGATTAAACAGGCTAAATTTATTTCAAATATTGAAATTGGGTTGGATTAAATACTCATTTTACTTACTAAACACAAACAAATATATGTTCCAATTCTGAGAGAAGAAATTAACTAGAATTTGAAATAGCAACTTGGTCAAGTTTTAGGAGAGAGAATTAGTGGTTAGACTTAATTCTGTAGAGTTTATTTTTTAACTCATTTATGGCCAGCTATAATGGCTTGTCTACGTACATATCAAATTCAGTTCAAAGCTAATAAAATCACAACTAATGTAAGCAGTTTGTTTTGCAATCTAGCTAAAGCTGTTACATTGAGGTATTTCTGCCAGTTCCACACCAATTTATAACCACTGCTGCAAATTCTAAGCTTTAATCTTTATTCTGAAGAAAAAGCCAAAGTTTTAAAATCTCAAAATTCAACCACAAACAAGAAACTAAATCTAAATTTAATCAGAGTTTTAGAAAACATACAAGGAATGAATTGACTGTCACAAAATAGTGATACAAAAAACTTAATCATGGCAGTCTTTTAGTTAGACTTAGAATCCTTAATGTGGAAACAGGTCATTCGGCCCATCGAGTCCACACTAATCCTAAAAAAAACAGCATCCCACCCAGACCCACCTGCCACCCTTTCCTTGTAACCCCGCATTAACCATGGCTAATCCACTTAGCTTGCACTTCCCTGGACATTATGGGCAATTTAGCATGACCAATCCACCTAACCTGCACATTTTTGTACTGAGGGGAGGAGGGGTAACCCACTCAGACATGGAGAATGTGCAAATCCCACACAGAGTTGCCTGAGGGTGGAATTGAACCAGATGCCCTGGTGTTGTGAGGCCTCCGTTAACCACGGAGGTGCTGTGCTTAATCTTTAAACATAATACATCAAGTTTAAACTAACATTAATAAAATGTTTCAGAACATTGTGTATTGCTGCTTAAAAACTCACCTCCAAAATAGGACACATTGCATCAGCAGTTGTACCTCCCAATGTCTTGCAAAACTTGTAAAATGATTCAAGATAGGCCTTAGGGTTTGACAGTAGAGGAATGAGGAAAACACAAGTCAGTTACATAGAAACAAGCTTCCAAAAATTAAGTCGTAAAAGTCTAGTAATGCCCACTTTCATATCTCAAACCTATTGTGGTTGAATGATAATGGATTTGATGACATTCAGCAAAAATGTTGCTCGAACATGCACGAAACTTCACTAGAATCTCTCTCAAAAACGATGATTTCCATAGAAGCACAGTAATTTCTTCATTAAGGTTATAGTCACGTTCCTGTGCAACCCCGCACTATACAAGAATTGTGCGTGACAAATAAGTGTTGGCGATATGATCACACTTTAGCCAACACATTTAAAAGTTCACATTTTAGAAAAAGCATTCCCTATTTGTCAAGTGCATTAAAATGAATTCGCCTTGATGAAACACGTGTTATTGCAGAACAACCTGCACTGTTTTATGCTCAGAGAGCCTTTTATCACATTACATATGGGTGCATAAACAATATGTTTGAGTTTTGGCAGAGTTGAATTTTACTTTATTGTATTACAATAGATGCCACATTAACACTTAGCACTAACTGATAAAATCATGCAAAATATCCATAAATTTCATAGAGACAACATATGCCAGTATTCCTAGACTCAAAATGTTGAAAACTGCATTCATCTGCTTTTCACTCCTGGAGTGGAAACAGTATACATTCCAAACATCACCCAAAAAAAAGTCTTGCATTGAAATTAACTTTACCAGCCTTCATATATCAGTTTCCACGCATACTTTGCCAAACTGCCAAAAATCTATTACTAACAAAATAGTTGTCTCAGAACACGCACATTTTGGTGTTTACAGGATTTACAAAATCCATTGCACCCTCATAACATCAGACAGTACAGGAGAAGCCCTTTAGCCCATGGAGTCTGCACCAAAACAAAACTACGCCAAATCTACATTAATCACACTTTACAGCACTTAAGTGCATAGCCTTGAATATTAGACAAGACTTTTTTTTGGGTGATGTTTGGAATGTATACTGTTTCCACTCCAGGAGTGAAAAGCAGATGAATGCAGTTTTCAACATTTTGAGTCTAGGAATACTGGCATATGTTGTCTCTATGAAATTTATGGATATTTTGCATGATTAGTCAGATGCATAATTTTATCAGTTAGTGCTCATTCAAGTACATTTTAAAAGGTTGAGGTTTCCTCTTTGTTAGTTGTGCTTCACATTTATGGAAATTGTACAATAGAGGGTATTTACGGCAAATCTGTTGCACCCACTTATGCATTCTGGATGCTAATACTGGCTGCCCAAGATGAGAATCTGTTTATTTCTTAGTACTGACATCTTTTACGTTGTTGAGAACATAAGCTCATTTAAAGTTCAAGTTACTTTGCCATTACCTTGTACAGTGTATTACGAATAATTTCAATGTTCATTTCATCAAGGTCCTGCTCAGATATACAGTCCTGGAAAAATGCAGCTGTAAAGAAAAAAATCTCATTGAAATCTATAAATAAAATGCAAAGTAAATATGAAAATCTCACACTAAGCATTTAATAAAATCTGGACGGAATGATTTAGTTGAGTATTATATATTTCAGAAAGCACAGAACTAATTTTACTGTGTATCCAGGTTCCCAGAGTTCTGCAGCAGGAAACTGTATTTTAAAACAGACTCTGTACAGTCTGTGTCATGGAACACTAACTGTTGCATCACCTAGATATAGTCAATTGCAAGCGTCTCCCAATAAGATACTCGCCGAAAGAATCACAGATCTTATAACCTTTAAATTAAGTTCAGATATATTTCCGATTGCCTGAGGGGCCCAAAGATTTGCAAAACAGGCTTATTTTCCAAGTAGCCCAAACTGTAAAGGATATGACATGACCTGTTCTGTCAACTAAGTGTTCACACAAATAGCCTCTCTCACTTGGTAAACTTATGTGCACTTTTAATATCAATACTCATTAAAATCTAACAGTAATGTCTGCGGCCTTTCATGTTATACAAAGTATTGTTTCTGCCTCACTACTGTAGATTGGTCATGATTTGGAGATGCCGGTGTTGGACTGGGGTGTACAAAGTTAAAAATCACAACACCAGGTTTAGTCCAACAGGTTTAATTGGAAGCACTAGCTTTCGGAGCACCGCTCCTTTGTCAGGTGGCTGTGAAGGAAACAAATGTAAGACGCAGAATTTATAGCAAAAGTTTACAGTGTGATGTAACTGAAATTATACATCGAAAAATACCCTGATTGTTTGTTGAGTCTTTCATCTGTTAGAATACCATGATAAAAGAAGTGAAACTATCATGGTATTCTAACAGATGGAAGACTCAACAAACAATCAAGGTATTTTTCAATGTATAATTTCAGTTACATTACACTGTAAACTTTTGCTATAAATTCTCCCTTTTACAATTGTGTCCTCCACAACTACCTGAAGTAGCGGCGCTCCGAAGGCTAGTGCTTCCAATTAAACCTGTTGGACTATAACCTGGTGTTGTGTGATTTTTAAACACTGTAGATTGGAAGATCCAAAATCTTTGAGACTGGTTTCTAGATGTTTTGTACTTAATACCCTGTAAGAAGCTGGAAGATCAAGGATAACAAGTTCTCAGGGCATAGTATACTAATGTATTCTATTGTATATTATACTGTGTATAAGTACAATTCTTAAATGCCATTTTCTCACTAATTTTTAATTCACTCATGGGACATGGGCATCACTGACGAAGCATTTTAGCCCATTCCTAGTTGCCCTTGAGAAGGTGGCTTCTTACATTTGGTGTAAGTAAAATACCACCGCCAGTGGGGAGGGAGCTCCAGATTTTGAACCCAATGACATTGAAGAAAAGGTGATGTACTTCCAAGTTAGGGTGGTAAATGGTTTGGAGCTTGCCACTTGATCACTCTACTTTTGTCAACTTTCATCAACTGTTCGGATTGGATTTGTCCTGCCTTTTGTGTATAGGACATACCGGAGAAGTTTTCCGCATTGTCAGGGGTAAATGCCAGTGTTGTGGCTGAACTGCTTGGCTAAGGGTGCAAGTTCTGGAATACAAGTCTTCCATACTATTGTTGGAAGGTTGCCAATGCCCATAGATTTTGCAGTTTCTAGTGCCTCTTGATATCACTTGGAATGAGTCAAGTTCGCTGAAGACTGGCATCTGTGATGCTGGGGACCTCAGGAGGAGGCAGAGATGTAATCATCCATTTGGCACTGCCAGCTTAAGGCTGTTGCTAATGTTTTAGTGCCAAACACAGCAGCAGGATATTTCGATTTTCTACAGTAGTGTTATTGATTTTAAAAGAACATTTAATCTTTGAACACTTAAATGATAACCCCATTTTTATTTCTGAGGTCAAAGTATTACATGCAAACTAGCTTTAATAAGATTGCAATTTGTTCATGCAGTGCTCTAGATCTTTAAATTTTATGGAGGCAATGTACTGACATGTTCCAAAAGTGAATGTTTTCAATTCAAACCCAGTCCTTTGCAACTCCAATATGCACTCTTTACCGTTAAACCTGCCTTTATATTTACTTTTTAGCAGACTAATTGTTCTTTCTGGTCAGTGTCATTAACACCGTGGAGATGTAGGCAGATCACTCTTCCAATTTATACACAGCTATAACATGTCCTAATTGAAGGACTAGGTGCAATGAGGAACATAACTCAACTCAATCAGCACTGTAAATTTTTGCAGTACTCACTAAATAACTAAGCAACCCAGCATAAAGAAAATGAACTTAACTTTCCATTTAATGAACTCAATAAAACAGCATTGCGCAATCTTAAGCATGCTCAACATTTGTCCCTTTAAGTGACTGCAGCTTGGCTGGCTTTCACAAACATAGCAATTTCTTTAAAGTAATCACCCTACTCTGCTATAAAACCATTAGCTCGCTTCAGAAAAATGCTTTCACTCATGTTCTTGGGTCAATCATAGAGTAATTAAACAACTTTTCTCATTAAGAGTTTTCTATTTTAAAAAAAAGCTTTAGAATCATACCTTACCTAAAGGTGTATCAACCAAGATGGCATTGTAAAGTTCTGCTGGTGTCTGGGCAATATTGACTGCTTCCATCTGCTCAAAGCTACCTAAGGGATGGCACTTTGGAACTAACTCAGAAATGGAGCGCTGGTGTAATGTTCCAGTAATCAGGAGAATGACATTGTCTATCATGTAGCTGTACCTGTATCAATAAAATTATACATTAATAGCTTATAAAAGAGCTCAGTCTGAAACCTTAGTTTTTTTTAAAAAGAATGCCAGACTGTTGTAAAATTAGAATGCAATGATTAAGATCATTTGCCTTTAGTGTAGCAAATATCCTAAAGCACTTCAAGAAATGGAGGAGGATTTGACAATAGCAGGACCTCAAACACAAGGGAGCTAAAGAAAGTAGCAAGTCAAGATGAGATAGATTAAGTTTTTGAAAATGTGGAATAAAACATTTTTGAAGGAAATTGTGAATGTAAGAAAATTATGGTTAAAGATTGATTCCACTATTATTGACATAAAGGGAATAGAAAATGAACAAGTAGGAAGGAAAATTAATGGGTCAAAGTGGCAAGTTTCAAAGGTTTAAAAAGAAAAGTGGGTGGGAGTCAGTATGAGATGTGCAGTACATTCAAAGCATCAAACACGAAGCTGAAAGCCAGCAAAGAGATCTTAAAGCTTACCTGGAAGCTTAAACAAGAAAGCCTGATTGAGGCAAATAGCAAAGTCAATCTGATACTTAAAAAATGTCAATACTTCAGGCAACTTGTAATCTTGCAAATGTCTTAAAATCATCCAGTGAAGAAACCTTCTTCTCATAACATTTCTTTTTAAATCAACCTGTCCAAATGTGTTATTATACACCTTTAGATCAGGTGGGAATTGAACTCAGGCCTCCTGACTCAGCAATAAGAACACTATTATTGCACAAGAGCCGTTCCACAACATTTATACTGGGCAGCATTTAGGTTCGTGTGTTGGTTAAGATAGCAGGTATTTTGAAAAGCAACTGCCCTATTTCAGCTAATCATGGTTGGGATGGTGTTCCAAAATGCTTTTAAAACAAAAATGTATATCCTGAAAGGAGTACAATATTTTAAATGCAACAAGCTGCCAACCAATTTGTAAATCATAATCAATATAATAGTTGTATTCAATAGTCATGAAACAATTTTTGCCAACTATCTTCTCTAAAGCTTCTTGCTGTCCACTTTCAAAGTGTATTCTTGCTCTTGGTGCAAAGAATAATATTTGGCGACTGACATTCCAAATTTTCAATACTTGTTTGAATTAGAATATAGAAAGCAGTGGAATATGGATGGTCAGGCATCAAATTTTGCTTTTGATTTGGATGGTGCAATTCTGGGAGTACTTCATGCTCATTAGTATTTTAGGACTTTATCACTATAAAGACTGGGACCTAAATCACTATTAAAGCTTTTGCATTGACATAGCACCTGATAATATTCAAACAGGAATGTGTCCAATTAACCAGTCTTTAAATAATCACCACCTGTATTCAGGTAAACACAAATGAACTGTACTCAAACCCAAATAGCAATGAGTTGATTATGCAGTTAATCAATTTTTGGTTGTTGGTTGAGGAAGGATCGACAGCTCAGACAACTAGAGAAAATAGGATACAAACATTATCCTTAAACCAAGGAAGATTGCTGTCCTGCATTATTTTGACTCATTCACAAGACGTTTTACTCACGTGATGAAATCAAGAAAGCTGCCCAGGGGTTCATATGCATGGTTCCTCATATGCCTAAATTCAACCACCATCTTCTCCTTCAACTTGTCATCAATCACTGACACAGTGAGTGGGGAGGCCTCATTTGCCAGGAAATTGCCATAGTCTGTGCTCTGGAGGTGAAGCTTTAGATCTGTAAGATGTGACAAGAAAATTAACTGTTAAATATTCCACAAGACAATGCTTCTTCATCCCAGCAAAATAGAGATCACCACTAAACAAGGAGTGGAAAATAAATTGCAGGCCAACAAGTTGAGTAGACTTTCATGTACTTCCTTCCTGTAGTCTACCATATTGCTATATGCAGTTTGATGGCACAAATCACCTCAAATATGATAGTTTTGCCATTTGTGGCAATTGAACTGAGACACATTAACATGGGGAAAATGAACATTATCCCATTTCTGATATCCAGCTTCAGCAAATATCTACAGATCTTGCCAATAGATTTCTTAAAATCAACTTTAGATCATAGCATGTAGAGAAACCAACTTCTTTCCAAGGTTATAAATTAAGGTTGCCGTCCTCTGCTGAATCATATGTTGTAGGTTTCAAGCCAAGACTATATTAAAAATAGAGTTGGGTAATCATTCACAGGTACCATCAGAAGGTCCAGCATCTGCTCCTAACCCATGTTACCCTCAAAGATGAAGAGTCATCTTCCTGAACCACGACAGTCCCACGTAGCAAAACTACTCCCAGAGCTGTTTAGGTAGGAAGTTCAACGTAACAATTGAAAAATGACAATATGTTTCATGAACTTAAGGTATAACTTTTCTATCTTAAAACGACCCTTCCTTCTAAGCAGAGGTTGCGAGTTTGAAAGCTGCTGTCAACACAGCCTCAATAAATTGCTCCAATGCAGCTTGCAGATGGTATATAGCAATCTATTGTAGAGAGACAAATTCAGATTTTCTTTCCAGTACCCTGGGAAGAATTCAGACCCAAGGATTATAAATGCAGAGGATTATATGTGACATACAAAGTAAGTGTGTTCAGCTCAACCAATTCACATCAGCAATTATGCTACACATTTTTCTCATTGATCATATCTACTCTCTTTTGTGTGCTATATACCTGTGCTACATCTAACCAAGCTTTAACACAGGTTAAGTATATCTTCCCCAACCTTGCAATCCTCTCTCCAAAGGTCCACTAAATCGTACAGTAGTAGGGTGAAGAGAAATGGGCCAAAATAAGTGTTAAACCAAATCATTTGAATGTGATACAATGCAAGCAAATTGCAGCATATATACCACTAACCTAGACTACACATTTGATTCATTGGGCAGTTCTACAAGCTCAACAGAACACTGGTCAAACCTAGGAAATTGTCATCTGATATACATCCATGCAAAATCCAAACGAAACAGATCCATTTTTAACAAATTTAAGATTGCAAGATACAGTACGCACCCATGGTACAAAATCGTCTAAAACTCTGGGAATGCAGGTAGCTGAGGAAGTCAACATAGGAACAGGAATAGGCTATTCAGATCTTGAAGCCTGCTCTGCCAATCAATGGCATCATGGCTGATCTGTGGCCTAACTCCATTTGGGCTTTTCTTATCCTTTATACCTTTGCCTAGCAAAGATGTATTTATCTCAGATAGAAAAAAAAAGTGATCCATCCAGCATCCATTGCCATTTGTGGAATAGAGTTCCAAGCATTACCACTGTGTGTGTGTACAGGTGCTTCCTAACAGGCAAGTTAGCACACTGGTGCAGCAGGTATTCAGGAAGGCTAATGGAATGCTGGCCCTTATTTCCAGAGATTTGTATTTAAGAATAAGGAAATCTTACTGCAAATGACAAGAATAAGAACAAAGAAAATTTAGAGCCCAGGAACAAGCCCTTCAGCCCTCCAAGCTTGTGCTGATCCAAATAGATAATAGACAATAGGTGCAGGAGTAGGCCATTCAGCCCTTCGAGCCTGTACCATCTAAAGCTATCACCCAATTCCTAAGGATCTGTATCCCTCTGCTCCCACCTACTCATGCATCTGTCCAGACACACCTTAAATGAATCTACCATGCCTGCCTCTACCATCTCTGCTGGCAATGCATTCCAGGAACCTCCCACCCTCTGTGCAAAGTACTTTCCACGTATACCCCCCCTTAAACTTTTCTCCCCTCACCTTGAACACGTAACCTCTTATTATTGAATCCCTCACCCTGGGAAAAAGCTTATCTCTATTCACCCTTCATGATTTGTAGACCTCAATCAGGTCCCCCAATCTCCTTTTTTCTAATGAAAACAATCCTAACTTAATCACCCTCTCTTCATAGCTAGCACCTTCCATACTAGGCAACATCATCGTAAACCTTCTCTGCACCCTCTCCAAAATGTCCCCATCCTTTTGGTAATGTGGCAATCAGAACTATACACCGTATTTTAAATGCGGCCGAACCAAAGTCTTGTACAATTTTAACACTATCTGCCAGCTCTTATACTCAATATCCCGTCTGACGAAGGCAAGCATACCATATTGCCTTCTTGACCACGTGATTCACCTGTGCAGCCACCTTCAGGGTACAATGAACCCGAACTCTCAGATCTCTCTGCTCAACTTTTCCCAAGGTTCTTCTGTTTACAGTATAGTTTGCTCTGGAATTAGACCTCCCAAAATGCAACACCTTACATTTGCCCAAATTGAACTCCATCTGCCACTTCTCCATCCAACTCTCCGGTCTATATTCTGCTGTATTCTTTGATAGTCCCCTATGCTTTCTGCTACGCCACCAATCTTTGTGTCATCTGCAAATTTACTGATTGGACCACCAATGCCCTCTTCCAGATTATTTACTTATAACAGTGGCCCCAGCACTGATCCCTGTGGAACACAAGGATCTGGTGAGCCCACATCTGGAGTCCGAGTGCAGTTCTGGTCCCCTTATTTAAAGGCAAGGTATCATTTCATTGGAGGCAATTCAGAGAAGATTCACTAGGATGATACATGATGTGGAGGGATGGCCTTGTGAGCAAAGACTAAACAGGTTGGGATTCTACTCACTGGAGTTTAGAAGAATAAGAGGTGACCTTATTAAAACATAAGATTCTTAAGGGACTTGACAGGATAAATGCTGAGATGATGCTTCTGTTCATGGAAGAGGCTAAGGCCAGAGGGTATAGTGTCAGAACAAAGGGGTGCCAATTTAAGACTTAGGTGAGCAATTTCTTCTGAGGGTTGAGTATTTTTTGAAATCCTTGCCACAGAACTGTGGGGACAGAGTTCTTGTGCATACTTAAGGCTGAGATAGCTAGATTATTCATGCATACGGAAATCAAGTGTTACAGGGATGTGTGTGGAATGTTGAATCAGCCGTGATTGGCCGAATGGCCTACTCCTCTTATTTCCAATGGTCTTACAATCTCCTGAATGGTGTAACCGTAATTCTCATAATATGCCCTCTAGCTCTAGAATGCCCAAGTGGAAATAAGTTAACCGTCATGTATTTTTCTGTTACTACCTTGAAGTCTTCAATCAGGTCACCCCTTAACCTTCTAGATTCTAGAGAAAACAAACCTAATTTGTATAGTTTCTCCTCATAACTTAACCCCTGCAATTCACATATCATTCTCATAAACCTATGCTACACTCAATCCAAGGCCAATATATTTTTCTTATGTGGGGTACCCAGATCTGCTCTCAGTATCACCAAGTGGAGCCTAACCAAGGTTTTGTATGCAGCATGACTTCTGCATCTTAGTACAGGTACACAATCCTTTATCCAAAATCCAAAAAGCTCCAAGTTTTTTGTGAAGTTTTATTTCTGTATAACAGGTGACCCAATTCCCCCCACACTCTACTGCATCACTCAGATGTGATGTGGCGGCACGGCCCAGCACTGGCAGGCGCCCGTTGTGTCTCAGCACTCATACTAGTCAAGTGTGGATCTGCTGTGTGGTAAGTTTTTTTTAAATTTCAGTGTGAAAATGTAATTTATTCTGAAATCTGAAAAATTCCAAAATCCCAAAAACAACTGGCCCCAAGGACTTTGGATAAAGGATTGTGTACCTGTACTGCAATCCTTCACTTATTAAGGTCAGCACCCATTCACTTTCTTGAACATTGTGAACATAGTTGACCAAATAAGTTTAGTGTTGCAATAATCAGGAAGAGGTCAACATCAAGAACCAACTAAAGCAATGTAGTTACCTCTAATTTATTGCGTAATTTAACATGTGCGCGTGTGGATAAGTGAACCCCTACACTGTTAGTAAGACTACGATGAGTGTTTTTTAAAAATGTGCAAATTACAAAGGAAGCAGAAAACAAATTAGGAAGTGCTTTTGGTTTTGCAAAGGAACCTCGATTATCTTTCACTCTATTAACCGAATTTCGAATGATCCGAACAAGATCGCAACATCCCAATGCATGGCTAACTAAGTTATCCAGCATCAATTAACTAGCGATAATCAAGGTTCCTCTAAAGTAATCTTCCAAAAATATCCTTTCAATTAAGTCACATGCAAATGAAAATCATCTCTTTGGGAATATTAATTTTTCAGCACTTGGCTAGGGTCAGGATTTGCAAAAGCAAAACTGAAAACTGCCATTGTGGCACTTTGGTAACTTTTGGCTTTAACTTTTAATGTAATTTATTCATTAAGTAGAACATGGCTTTGAGCATAAAGCAATATGTTGCTCATTACTGGTGACTAGACTTATACAAAACAGCTTTCACATGAAATGAGGGGCTGCTGCGAGGGGAAAAATATTTGATGGTTAGTACAGAACTAATCATTCACCCAGTTAATTTCACAATATAAATACTTTAACTTCCTCACAGGAAACTGGGTCAGAATGTCTTCAAGTAATCCACTGAGGTTTAAAAATGCTTTAAAGTAGTACTGATGGCAAGTTTATAAGATGCAACACTCCATTTTCAACCAAATTTGATGAGAGAGAACATATTTGCAAGCACTCATCAGGTTGACAACCCATTTTTGACAGTATTTTGGATCCACTTTAAATTCAGGTTTAATCCTATGGTTAATTTCAGACAAATCTACTGTAACTGAAACCTTGAACAAACTTTGTCACATTTCACTTTCATAACTATTTTAGTTACAGATTCACAGGAAAATATCTAAGCTTTGCAGAGAAGGTCCACAAAGTTGGTAAACAACAGAACAGTTTTAAGTTCAAAACTTACTTCAGACTTAAGGAGAACCACAAACCGTGAAATAAGGGTGATGTGGAATATATTTAGTCAAATAACAAATGGAGAAGGGGGAGTTGGATAAACTGCAAGATCAGTCAATAATTGCTGCCATAGTATGAACCAAGTCAACAGTGAGGGTTATAAATTTAAAAAAGCACAGCAGAGGAAGATTTCTGGGGATCTTATATTAAGAATGCCTGCAGTTTCCCAGAGAACCCGCTCAAATGCTTTTATCTCCCTCTTGCCTCTTCTGCATTTTATTCTTTTAGAGTCAGAGATACACAGCACGGAAACAGGCCCTTCGGTCCAACTCATCTATGCCAACCAGATATCCCAACCTAACCTAGTCCCATTTGCCAGCACTTGGCCCATATTCCTCTGAACCCTTTTACTCCTCACGTTTAGTCTATTTCCACTCATTTGTCTGATTATATTTAAAAGTACGTTTGAATGTTTTTCTATATTTAAAATGTAATACGTACACAATTTATTGAGACTTGTTCATATTCATACTGCTATTAAAATTAGCATCAATAAAAGTATTTACAAGAACTGAAACTGACAAACTTAGAATACTGAGAAGCAGATATAGAGTGAAAGCAGAGATGGTGTTTCCACTTGTTGAACAGACTAGGAACTGAGGGCACAACCTTAGAGTGAAGGGCCAGCCTTTAGAACGGAGATTGCAAGGAATTTCTTCAGCCAGAAGGTGGAACTCATTACTGCAAGAGGCTGTGGAGGCCAAATCATTGAGTGTATTTAAGACAAAAACAGATAGATTCTAATTGGTAAGGGAATTAAGGATCACAGGGAGCAGGCAGGAGATTGGAATTGAGAAATTTCTCAGCCTTGATTGAATGGCAGAGTAGACTCTATGGGCCAAATGACCTATTCTGCTTCTGTATGTTATGGTCTGATGGAATTATAGACAACTCTTCAATATGACAACTACAGCAGAAATTACAACCTTGGAAAACTAAGGCGGCATTATAAGAGGAGAAACATTAATTAAAACACACGCCTTTTTGAAGCGTGCTCCAGAACTGGAACCCCTTTTGGCTTTCGCAACTAGAAATAGCGTACTTCAGCTACCTGGTGTAAAATCTCTCCCACTCACTAATTTCTCTGAAGCTTGGAGCAGTGCAGTACTGGAACACAATGAATAAATTGCAAATATTTAAAGCTCAATTCAATTTGTTTTCATTCCCAAGACCTGTCAATCATTTAGAAAATTTATACGGATAAAATCACATTTATTAGTCTTACCTTCTAAATTTACAATTGACCCACAGAATCTAGAAACAATCTGCTCTAAGGGCCAAGAAAGTTTAAAAAAACAGCTTTCCAAACATCTGGATACCATTTTCAATTAGAAAAGCATATATTTCCTTCAGAGGCTTTCAATTTGGTTTCTGTCACGTACTTGACTGAAGAATATTAAACATAGAGAACAGTATGTTCTTAAACACTTGTCTAATTGCTGTACTTGTAAGATTTAATTTTGCCATTTCCCTGGAGAATTAAATAAAATTAAAGTATGCACTACAAAATCTCAGCTTTAAAAGTCCCAAATAAAAATTAAAAATAAAAATCATATTTGGAGCAAACTGAATTACTGTTTTCATTTTATAATAGTCATTAATCCATTTGAAATATAGACTGGCTCACAATAATTTAACTAGTGACAAGCAACATTCTATTAACAAGTGCAGCACCACTGTTTCTGGAACTTTAATTATTAGTAAATCAGGTTTAGCATACTGGTGTAAAATAGTTTCTTTTGGAGTTATTCTGACAAGAAATGCCACTGAAATCTGAAGGGATCATTTTATTTTGTTGCCCCTTCACTTATCCTTGATCACAAAGCAAGCTATTATAAAAATAAATTTATATAGCACTGTTCATGACCACTAATCTCTCAAAAGACTTTACAGCTAATGAAGTACTTTTGAAACATGGTCACTGCTTTAATACAAGAAGTGGTGCGGCCGCAGCAAACTCCTACAAATGCTAATGACCAGTTTTGATTTGACTTTGATGGAGGGATAAGTATTGTCAAGTCATTGGTGAAATTCCCCTGCAATTCTTTCGAGCTGAATGGAGTCTTTTACATTTCCCAACGCAGGATGAAGGGCCTCAAGCTTCTGAAAGACCGTACCTCTGACATTGCAGCACGTTGTCAGTAGTGCAGTCAATGACCACCCACATTATCTACTGCATCCGCTGCAGCCGGTGTGGCCTCCTCTATATTGGCGAGACAGGCCGCCTACTTGCGGAGCGATTCAGAGAGCACCTCTGGGCCACCCGGACGAACCAACCCAATCACCCTGTAGCACAGCATTTCAACTCCCCCTCCCACTCCACCGAAGATATGCAGGTCATTGGACTCATCCACCGCCAAACCACAACAACGCGACGGTCGGAGGAGGAGCGTCTTATCTTCCGACTGGGAACCCTCCAACCACAGGGGATGAACTTGGACTTCACCAGTTTCTTCATCCCCCCTCCCCCCACCTTGTCTCAGCCGAATCCCTCCAGCCCGGCACCGCCTTCCTGACCTGCAGTCTTCTTCTTGACCTCTCCGCCTCCACCCTACTCCGACCTATCACCTTCACCTTGACCTCTTCCCACCTATCACATTTCCAACGCCCCTCCTCTAAGTCCCTCCTCCCTACCTTTTATCTTCTCCTGCTGAACACTCTCTGCTCATTCCTGAAGAAGGGCATGTGCCCGAAACGTCGAATCTTCTGTTCCCTAGATGCTGCCTGACCTGCTGTGCTGTTCCAGCAATAAAGTTTCAGCAGTCAATGACCAAGCCTTGACATTTGCGCTCAAATCCGGAAGTGGGAATTGAACTTGGAATCTTGTGACTCAGAGGTGACTGCTACCACTTGAAACATAGCTGACAAACTGTTTTGAAATTCAGACTTAGGGATACAACAGAATCAGCCACTGCAGCAAATGCCATCACAGTAGTTCTGTTAGGCTTAAATAGGAGAATTTTTAAAAAAATTTCTCAACAATCTGACTTTGCAGCCAATACATATTACCTCTGGACACTGAAAAACTGTTGGGCACAAATGCCCAAAAACAGCCCAAAAAGTAAAGTGTGTGAAAATATATTTGGAAGCAATCTTAATACTTATGAGCATTCAGAATTTCTTTCTTAAACCTTTGTAGGGAGGCTGGAGGGCAAGAGCAGAAAAGAGAAAGATGTTCAAGAATACATCTACACTTTTGGACGTAAGTATTCCATCGAGAAAAATTAATTGCTATCAAGTCTTATCATTCAGAGTTATTAACCAGGCAGTGTACAGCAATTACCCTTTATAATGACCTTTTGTGTAAAGGGGATGTATTTAGAGCTAAATCCAGATCAATGGTTTTATGGCCTCAAGAAATGTAAATAGTATATACAATTTATCTTCCAAGATTTGATATACATCTACATTTGAGGGAACAATGCCAATTGACCATCCGATACTCAAGTATAAATGTTGATGTTTTTTCCATTGAATTTGTATCCTTGCAAAATGTCCTGATGAGTGCAAGGCGAAAGCCTTCAACAAAATTATTTTTCAGCAATTCAAGCTCTGTACTAACGAAAGGTTAATTACATTACAGTGAAGCATTAATTCAATCAACCGAGTTTGATGTCATAAATGACAAATGATGTATCAAGAAACTAATGCAATAAAAGCAGTGTGTGAAAAACTATGAAGAGTTATATTGGACTTGCAATGTTAACTATTTTACCCCCCACAGGTACTGACAAATCTGCTGGATGTTTGAAAATATTGCTATTTTTAGTTCTAATCTCCAACCTTTTCAGTTTCTTGCTTTTATTAAGCAAATGTTGATAGATTAATTTTGTTGCTCATTTATGGTTTGGCATACAGCAATTTCTAATATTGTAAAATGCACTGCGTGAGCACATGTAAATGGCTTTACAGCAGGGATAATGTATCATGGTACATTTAGCAAAATGCAGCTGCATGATTTGACAGACATTGAAGATGACCTGATCACCTTCGGAATCCAGATGCAACCATATAATTAATTATGTAACATTTTATTGCAGGATAAACCAGAAGGAAGGGGGAAAAACATACATAGAAATGTTCACATCTTCAGAATACCCCAAAATATTTAGAACCAATTAAGCATTTGGGATAATAGTCACTTTCGTAGTAAAAACCACTCAATTTACAAGGTTCCACAAATAGCAACCTATTAATGACCAACTATTCTATTTTAGTTTAGTGGTAATTGTGGGATAAATATTGGCTATAATGTGAGAAAATTCATTTTGTTTTGTAACCAGCACCACCTGAATTTCTACATCAACTCGATGTTCTTGTAGCATGGTAATAGCTTCCATACTTCCAGGCCAGAATCTGCCCCAGAAGTGTGCTGTAACATGTAGATTAAATTATGTACACTCACATAAGATAGAACCCCTGGCCCAGTGAATCAACAGTAATGCACTGAATTGGCAGCCTACATTTTGTGCTCAAATTCTAGGCCATCAAACTTGATGTAGAATGCTACCACTGACAACAGAAGAATTATTTTTAATGCATGCTGGTAGTAAATATTCTTCCCCAAGCAGTTTTTGTGCCTGGAACTTATAAATAACTGTCGATCTATCAAGTATTTGAGTTTAGTTGTACTGAGCTACAGCACTCCTGCCCTCTGGAGGAAGGATAACGTTTGCAGAATGATTGAATAACTGCGTGGAATTCAGTAACATTTCAAGATAAGCACAATTATTATTTCCAGTGGAACTACAATGCTGCTTCCCAGAATTTAAAATAAATGTTCAATAAAGCAATGTTACATTTGATACATTACAAATAATTTAAATGGTTCTATTAGGATTCTTAGTAAGTTAAAAAATTACTGCATTCATTTCAAACCTCATTACATTTCACATCTGAAAATGGTTCTCAATTCATTCCTCAGTTCTAGAGTCATTACCTTTACCCAAGTGCAGACTGTCTAGGACAAAACATCAGCCCAAACAGCACTGGCTGCAGGAGGAATAGTAGCCAGAAAATTTGAAATACCATCTTGCTGTCATGCTAACTATTTGTCCTAGGCCTGAAGTGTTCCAGCAAAACTCAACAGAAGATGGAGGAACAGCACTTCATTTTCCACTTTGCCACTTTACAGCCTTCAGGACTCAAAACGGAGTTTAATATCTTCAAACCATGAACTCTGCTTTTCATTTTGATTCCATCACACACACAAAACCACACCCCATTCCTTTGGTGAATCACATTCTGCTTTTAGCAGAAGGTTCCTATCGGTCTTCATGGTTCATAACGGAAGTTACTAACTTCAGCTGTGAGAATTGCACAAGTCAGGAGACAGCATGGAAATGCAGCACCAAATCATATCAAATTTCACAACATTGCCCAATTTACAGAGGGGTGCTCTATGTAGTGCACAAGGACGTTGTCTCTAAACAAACAGCTCATCCTCAACTATGTTATTCACATTTCTATCTTAAGTTTTCAGAATTCTAGTTCATTGGCTACAAGATTAAAACTAATTGACAGATGCATGCTTTGCTGTTCCAACCATTTCAAACCATCTTTCTCCATCTTAGAAATTACAGGCCAAATAGACAACAATTGCATGCAATATAGGACTTAGACGTCGATCAAAACTTTTTCAGCCTTGCAATTACCAGGAATGAACCACAAGGAAGTCAACTTTATGAAAATAATAATTTATCCAAAATGGTTCACCAACATGAATTGGTCAAGAAATGTTGCTGGAACCAGTTTCAGCCTGCCACTTATACAGTAGAGGATCCCTACACTTTCAAAGACCATATAAAACCTACACATAAATAGCAATATCATGGCTATGTGCCCTTTGGACATTGCAAGCATACCCACTAACATATTACTCAAGAAAGCTATTCACATTTCTTCCAGGTCACTATATCAAAGCTATCTAAAATGTACCACTGGAGTCTAAATCAGTTTTCATTCAATTCATGAACATGGTAACCCACATGACTAAGCTCACTTTCAAATACACCATGTGCGCCCAAACAGTTGGGCAGCTATGCAAACTCCTCTAGGCTCGGCTTAGACACGTGAGATACTGGACTTCAATGTAATCATTACTGAACTCTCACCCCTTGTATTCTTCTAATACGTAGACATGTTTGCTGCATTTAAACCTGCAGCTGCACAAAAGTTCCTTACATGCTGTAATAAATCCAACCTGCATTCAAATTCCCTTTCAATTTAGTGTCAATGAGGGCACAAAGTTAACCTCAATCCTGCAACTGTCTTTAATGGAAGATCCAAAATAGAGATCAGAATGTCGAGCAAGGTTGCGCAATAGACCCATACTATTTACAACTTATCTGAGTGGCTTTTCAACTCAGATCAATTGCCCTATGGCGTTAGCATTAAATATCAAGATGGATAACTCCAACCTCTCTCTTCTGTGCCAAAACTAAACTGACCATTATTGACACACAGTAGGCTGGTTTACAGTATGCAGGTAACTGCAGTGTCATTTTTCACACTACACCAGGTTTGGAAACCACTACCAATCTGTTCATTCCATGCTCAAGAAACTCAACCAAAATTAAAAAAAACTTACTAACCCAGATCCAGTCAACATAACATTCCACCACTTATTTGTGTTGAAGACGATAATTATTTCCCATATTTCACCTGCAGGCCATCTCAGAAGGTTCCAGTCGAGATAAATACTGGATCAGCTTTGGTAGCTCAATCTTCTAAAACGTACTGCTGCAAGACTTACTGTACAAAATAGTGAATGAATGAGATTACCGTTACGTGTTTTGTACAGTGAGAAAATAAAATAGTGCAAAATAGTGAAAAGCTTTTCCACTGTCACCATGATCCAGTGTCATTTTGAATATTTTTTTTTAAAAAAAGAGGAAGGCTCAACTTAAAGGGTCAGTCAGTTCTCAGCCAGCTCATTAATGACACCTGTGCTGCTATCCCTCTTCCACTGCCTCACCGTCGACACCAGACCCAATTTTGAACTCACCACTCTTCAAATGCCATGTTTTGAAGCTGGGCTGATTCTCCTCTAACACTGCCTCACCACCTGCACCAGATGCACTGAAGTCAGGATCACATCTCTCCCTGCTTGACCCACCTTGATGTCACGGTGATGCCCTTCCACTACTGCTTTGCTGCCACCAGCACCAGACCCAACCTACAACTAAGTCATCAATACTCAGGTGCCATCTTTCACTGTTGGTTGTCACTAAACTCTTGGACTGCAGGGAGACCTAGATTGTATCAGTGGTAGTGACTGTATCACTGCACTTAAAAACAGTGAAGTTCAATCACTGATGCTGTCACATTCTCTGGATTCAATGGTAGAACCAGAAAAATGCTAGTATCCTTCTGCAAACCAACTCAACAAGCATTCAAGCAAACTCCTGTAAAATCGACTTTGATGGCTTGGATGCTTTTTTGGGTTTTCTCAAATGGCTAATGCTCGACGTAAAAACAAAGAAAATGCTTCAAAAAAGATACACTGAAGCTCTCAAGGCATTGCAACCACAATGACTGGAGGACCTTATTACCAAGTGTTCAGAATGCTGACAACTTGCCCATCAGCTAGCCTTATGCTTTGAGTCACAATCTTAATGAGGTAGAACAGTGATTGAGAAGGAGTGGGAAAAAACCCCAGTCAAATCCTGCACTCTGGATCCTATTACCTGGTGGGATATTCATCGATTAAGAATTGACTTGTTTAGAGACAAATACAAATGGCAGAAACCCACAAGTAGATGCCATATATGCAACATGTGTATGTTACATGCATGACATGAAAATACAACTTCAAATCAAGGGAAAGCAGAAAGTAGGTGATGCCTATCCTCAATTGGGCTGTCATTTCCCCAACTGTACTATTTTACAACAGGTTAGAGAGTCAGAAACTGAACATAACAGGTCTCGATCCTTACGCCTTACTGTATTTCTAAACCAATTGAGGGAAAGTTAGTCCATCTTCACTTTATCATCAATGCAACAGGAGAACAGCTAATTGCTGTAAAAGTTTCAATGCAATCTGTAGTTATAAGACAGACTTAACGTAACTGCCAAATATAATGCATCAATTTTATAAAAACAGATATAGCATGATTATTAAATGGAACAATGATCCACAGCAAAGGTTTAGCTCCCCTTTCCCACTTCTCATTCTAATAAGCTGTATTAATACAAAACAATTATTCCTGTCACCTAACACCTTCCCCCCCCCCCCCCCCTTCAAATTTACCTGGACCGTCTCAGACTCCTCCCTCCCCTTCCTAGACCTCTTCATTTCTATCTCGGGCGACCGACTCAACACAGACATTTACTATGAACCAGCCGACTCCCACAGCTACCTAGATTACACCTCCTCCCACCCTGCCCCCTGTAAAAACGCCATCCCATATTCCCAATTCCTTCGCCTCCGCCGCATCTGCTCCCAGGAGGACCAATTCCAATACCGAACAACCCAGATAGCCTTCTTCAAAGACTGCAATTCCCCCTCAGACGTGGTTGACTATGCTCTCCACCGCATCTCCTCCACTTCTTGCTCCTCCGACCTTGAGCCCCGCCCCTCCAATCGCCACCAGGACAGAACCCCACTGGTCCTCACCTACCACCCCACCAACCTCCAGATACATCGTATCATCCTTCGTCATTTCCACCACATCCAAACAGACACCACCACCAAGGATATATTTCCCTCCCCTATCAGCGTTCTGGAAAGACCACTCCCTCCGCGACTCCCTCATCAGGTCCACACCCCCACCAACCCAACCTCCACTCCCGGCACCTTCCCCTGCAACTGCAAGAAATGCAAAACTTGCGCCCACACCTCCCCCCTCACTTCCCTCCAAGGCCCCAAGGGATCCTTCAATATCCGTCACAAATTCACCTGCACCTCCACACACATCATTTACTGTATCCGCTGCACCCGATGTGGCCTCCTCTACATTGGGGAGACAGGCCGCCTTCTTGCAGAATGTTTCAGAGAACACCTCTGGGACACCCACACCAACCAACCCAACCGCCCATGGCTGAACACTTTAACTCCCCATCCCACTCCACCAAGGACATGCAGGTCCTTGGCCTCCACCATCGTCAAACCATGGCAACACGATGCCTGGAGGAAGAGTGCCTCATCTCCCGCCTAGGTACCCCCCAACCACAAGGGATGAATGCAGATTTCTCCAGCTTCCTCATTTCCCCTCCCCCCATCTTATCTCAGTCCCAACCCTCAGACTCAGCACTGCCTTCTTGACCTGCAATCTTCTTCCTGACCTCTCCGCCCCCACCCCCTCTCCGGCCTGTCACCCTCACCTTAACCTCCTTCCACCTATCACATTCCCAATGACTCTCCCCCAAGTCCCTCCTCCCTACCTTTTATCTTAGCCTGCTTGGCACACCATCCTCATTCCTGAAGGGCTTATGTCCGAAACGTCGATTCGCCTGCTCCTTAGATGCTGCCTGACCTGCTGCGCTTTTCCAGAAACACATTTTTCAGCTCTGATGTCCAGCATTTGCAGTCCTCACTTTCTCCTAATTATTCCTGTCAAGCAATTCTTACTGCTTTTAAAAAAAATTACTAACCCTATGAAATTGGTTACTGTACTTCAGAGTTCACTGTGCAATCAACCCAATGTACAAAGGACAGGGTGACAAAACACAGACTTCATCTTCTACCTCAGGACCAGAGAATCAAATGCCACACATCAACTTCACCAGTTTCCAAATCTCCCCTCCACCACTCCCATTCAGATCCAACCCTCCAACTGGGCACTGCCCTCTTGACTTGCCCATCTTCCTTGCCACCTATCTGCCCCACCCTCCCCACTTCCCAATCAATTGCCTCCCACCTACCCAGCTACCTTCCACCTAGCCCCAACCCACATTTACCTCTGGTCTCTTCTCCCTCCACATTCCTGATGAATGGTTTATGCCTGAAACATCGACTCTCCTGTTTCTCAGATACTGCATGACCTGATGTGCTTTACCAGCACCACACTTTGACTTGGACTACTTGCATGCCAAACAAGGCAGGTAGGATACAAGTGACAAGGCTAAATGATCCCACAACCAGTTGTCAGATCCAAGCTCTGCAGTCCTGCTATATTCACTCATGAATGGTGCAGGACAATAAAACTAACATGAGGCGAGGTTTCATCAGTACTCCTAAATCTCAAAACATCAGCGCAAATGAAAAGACTGAAGTATTAGCATTTTCAGTCAGAAGTCCTAAGAGGATTGTTGGTTTTGATCTTGCCCTGAGGTCCCTAACATCACAGATGCAAGTCTTCAGCCAATTCGCATCATAGCAAGACAGCTGAAGACAGGTTCTGCTATAACATTCTGGCAATAATCCTGAATTTTTGCGCTACAGAACTAGTTGTGCCCCTAATTAAGCTGATGCAGCTGGTTTATATCACTGGCATCCAGTGTAAAAAATTGCCCCCATTTGTTTTGTGCATGGATTGCATTCCCTTCACCACTAACAAAGTAGAAACAATATATTCCAGCTACAAGATTCATGACAATAACTCACTAAGGCTCCTTCAACAGCATCTTTCAAACCTGCAGCCACTACCACCCAGAAGAATAAGGGTAGCAGGTGCATAAAAACAAAACCACTGCAAGTTCCCCTCCAAGGGGCATATCATCCTCATTTGGAATTCATTGGATGTAGCTTTGCTCGCTGAGTTGCAAGGTTCATTTCCAGATGTTTCGTTACCCTACTAGGTAACACCTTCAGTGGGCCTCAGGTGAAGCAATGCTGAAAATTCCTGCTTTCTATTTAGGTGTTTGGGTTTCTTTGGGTTGGTGATGTCACTTCCTGTAATGTTATCTCCTATCCTATTTCATGGATAACATCACCAACCCAAAGATGTCAGGTGCTCCAGTTTCCTCCCACAATCCAAAGATGTGCAGGTTAGGTGGATTGACCATACTAAATTGCCCATAGCATCCAGGTATGTGTAGATTTTTTTTAGATTAAAGTGTGAAAACAGGCCCTTCGGCCCAACAAGTCCACACCGACCCACTGAAGCGCAGCCCACCCAGACCCATTCCCCTACAGTTACCCCTTCATCTAACACTACGGGCAATTTTAGCATGGCCAATTCACCTAACCTGCACATTTTTGGATTGTGGGAGGAAACCAGAGCACCCAGAGGAAACCCATAGCAGACATAGGGAGAATATGCAAACTCCACACAGAGTCACCTGAGGCGGGGAATTGAACCCGGGTCTCTGGCGCTGAGGCAGCGATGCTAACCACTGTGCCACCGTGGTGAGTTAGCCATGGGAAATGCACTTTTACAGAGACAGGGTTGGGGGGTGGGTGTGGGACTCTTTTTGGACTCTGTGGGCAAATGAGCTGTTTCCACACTGCAGGAATGTGATCACGAGATAAATTCAAACAGCCACCTCCATTGCTACCTAATACCTGTCCTTTCGCTGTCATGGGAGTCTCAAATTTACTTTCGGTGGGCACACATGGGAGAATCAGCTTCTGCTATGGTACAACAGTACATTCAATGATTAATCAATTGCTATTGCACCAGAATTTTAGAAACTTTACTACCCTTTGTTTCTCCTAATTTCTCAATTTGAAATATGTTTTTTTTCTTTAAACTTAAACAGTTAAGGGGAATAGTTTCTCCCATCATACCCTGTTTCATTTAAAATCTTGTAAAACTCTGATCAAAACACTCCTTTGTCTTCTAAACCCCAAGAATTCCAAGGTTGCATAACTTCTCCTCCCAATTTAACTCAAAGACAAGATGCTGTTCTTGTAAATCTATACTGCACTCAGTTTTAATCATAGAATAGCTGTCGGCCTTGACAATGAATCTTCAACTATGTTGCAATTAATTCCTTTTAAAAAAAACTGCAGAAATTGAAGTGGGTTTATTTGGTTAGTAACCATTCCTGAGAGTTTTTCATTCAACCAAGTATTCTAAATGAATTAAAGGGAAGGAAATTTACATGGTTCTGGAAAGCTTTTCAAAATTAACCTAGCAACCTATTTTCAGCTTGGTAATATTTAAATAGAGAGACACTCTTGTAATATTCATTTGGTGAACACGGTGGCACAGAGGTTAGCACTGCTGCCTCACAGCGCAAGAGACCCAGGTTCAATTCCCGCCTCAGGCGACTGACTGTGTGGAGTTTGCACATTCTCCCCGTGCCTGCATGGGTTTCCTCCGGGTGCTCTGGTTTCCTCCCACTGTCCAAAAAATGTGCAGGTTAGGTGAATTGGCCATGCTCAATTGCCTGTGTTAGGTGCAGGGGTAAATGTAGGGGAATGGGTCTGGGTGGGTGCGCTTCGGCAGATCGGTGTGGACCTGTTGGGCCAAAGGGCCTGTTTCCACACTAAGTAATCCAATCTAAAACAAAATTTAAACTTTGCACTGGTTGCGATCAGAGAGCCAATTGTATATGTATGCAATTAAAGGCACTCTTCAAGGGTATTCAACACGGCTCTGTCAACACCAGGACACAAGAAATAAGAGGAGCACACTATCCTGTCCCACTGCTCAATAAGATGTCACTGATCTCTGACCTCAACTTTACTTGCCTAACCAAATCCATATCTCACTTGGCAAAGTGCAAGAAACTCTCGTTTAAGTATATTATGGACCAGACCAACTCCACTGCAATCATACCAAGGAAATAACCTAGACCCTAACTTTTATCTTATTTAAAGGCAGATGTAAGGTCCTGTGTTCAGATGTCATTCAATTGGTCACATTACTCGGCTTTAAGCAAAACACTTTATTCTTACTCCAGTTGAAATACAAAGACAAGAATCGGTATAACTATTTGAAAACTTAAAGCAATTATCTAACCACAGCAACTGTTCCAATATAACATCCCATAAACACAGCTCCAGCAAAGGTAAAGTTAGTAACACAGAATGTCTCACATGCGGTTTTGGTCGCAGAAAGAACCCCAGCTTTAGCGGTAAAAGAGGAATGTAACAGCTTCCACAGCCAACTTCAAAACCCTAATAACTACTGAAAGCTAAACTGAAACCTTGGCTCTGTGGGAGCCTGACTCCACCCATTTATGCTGCTTCTATTCAATGAAAAACCAAGGCCTCACAAGCTGCTTACTTTATTGGCTTAAAATAGACAGCTCAATGCCTATGGCTCAACCTCTCCAAAAAAAGGATAAAATACACCTCAAAGCCATAGTATTGTCACAATACTCAACATTTGAATATTCATAAACCTAAGGTGGAGAATTCTAAAGATTCAAAGCCAAAGTGGAGCACCTTCTCTTTAAGACTTAAATGAACAGCCACTTTCTGGAGATGACACTTCCTAGTTCTAAAATCAGCATCTGCCTAATCAAGCCCCTGTTGGAACTTGTGTCACCGCATTTTTTTGAATGCAATCACCTTATTCTTCTGAAGTAGATAGTAAAAACCCATCCTACATAACTTTTCAGGGAACAACCATTTCAACTCAAAATAATCCAGTGAGCCTTTCTTGCACTATGGCAAATATATCCTTCCTTAGAACATCAGCAGAGTTACTCTGTGCCTTTATTGATCTGTCTGAGTCTATATCAAGGATCAAATCTTCAAATTATTCCTCCATGTAGTTAACTATTTTTGTCCAAACACCAGACACAGTCTTAAATGCAGCACTTTCATGTAATTTATGTTGAGTAGGATGGTATGATTACTAAACTTTTTATGAAAAAAGCTCATAAACCATGATTCCACCCCTCTATTTTTTGCTGTTCAGATAAATAATTTGCCCTCATTTCCACAAGCTTCAACATTAGCTGACTTACATACCTGGACGCTAATCATAGACATCAGACAATGACCCACTATTTACAAATCCAAGCTGGTTTTCTGATCAGTTGAATGTTTAAATAATGCCATCCTTAATTACAGACTAGCAATTTCCCAAGAAGGATTAGGTCAATTAGTCTATAATTTTAAGGTTGTAACCTCAAGTTCTTTAACATGCAGCTTTCGACGTAAAGGAATGGTTCTCAATTGAGAACCTTTAGCGAGTATAGTTAAGACATCTGCAATGTTCTCACCCATTTCCTGGAAACTTGTCTCTCTTTTAGAACTATATTCTTCATTAATCTTAATCTGACATTAATTTCCTAAATGTCTGCCATGTGTTTTTTCTTTACTGCAAATGTTGATGTAAAGCAATGATTTAACATTGCATCTGCAACCTCCCTCTATTTGCTATTTAAAAATCCTATTAGTTTTTAAAGCATCCACCTGATTCCTGACCATTCTCATCATCCTATTTTAATATTTTTGATATTCCTTGCAAGCTTCTTTATTTCTTGCAAGTACTGATCCCCTTTGCTGTTCTTTACATCTTTTCCATGCATAAAGATCTGCACTATTGCTTTCTGCATTTTTGAGCTTTACATAGGCTATTTAATTATTCATCTCAATAAAATAACAAAGTCCTAATAATCAGAAACCAGGAAAATTCTGGCAACACTACACATATCCAGCTTGGTTAGAATTTGAAAGAATGAGGTGGAGACTACTTTTCAAAACTCACTACAAACAGAACAGGGGTTAATGGTCAAAAATATAGCTGTGCTTGGCCAGGTTATAGTCCAACAGGTTTATTTGAAATCACAGGCTTTTGAAGTTTGCGACCTGACAATGGAGCAGAGCTCAGGAAGCTGGCGATTTCAAATAAACCCACTGGACTATACCCTCTTGTCATGTGACTTCTGACTGTCAACCCCAGTCCAACGCCAGTAACTCCGCATCAAATCAAACCAGTTATGGGTATGCATACCTCCACATTTTATTTTCCTGAGGCTATCAATAAGAGTGTTTAAGTAACCGTACTAACATGATTCAAGTTGCATTTTCATTATAACAACGCAGCCAGAAACACACTGACTATAATTGCAGGCACATTCGGCCAACCACTTAAATGGAATTAATCAGCAACTCCTCTTGGATCAGATTCTTAGCATCTGATGTTCAGCCTAAATGCATGTTCAAATGCAAAAACAAAATTGTCAAAGTTGTGTATAGACCTCCTAACAGTGGTCAGGACCAGGGACGCAACATGTACCGGGAAATAGAGAAGGCATGTCAGAAAGGCAAGGTTACATTGATCATAGGAGACTTCAATATGCAGGTGGACTGGGTAAATAATGTTGCTAGTGGATCTAAAGAAAGGGAATTCATGGAATGCTTACAGGATGGCTTTTTGGAACAGCTTGTCATGGAGCCCACAAGAGAGCAGGCTATTCTGGACCTAGTGCTTTGCAATGAACCAGACTCTATAAAAGATCTTAAAGTAAGGGAACCCTTAGGAAGTAACGACCATAATATGGTAGAGTTCAGTCTGGAGTTTGAAAGGGAGAAGGCAAAATCGGATGTAATGGTGTTACAGTTGAATAAAGGTAATTATGAGGGCATGAGAGAGGAACTGACTAAAATAGACTGGAAGCAGAGGCTAACCAGGAAGACAGTAGAGCAAAAATGGCAGGAGTTTGTAGGTATAATTGAGGACACTGTACAGAGGCTCATTCCCAAGAAAAGAAAGATTAACCGGGGAGGGATTAGACAACCTTGGCTGACAAAGGAAGTCAGGAAATGTATTAAAGAAAAAGAGAGATCCTATAAAGTGGCTAAGAACAGTGGGAAATCAGAAGATTGGGAAGGATACAAAAGCAAACAGAGGATAACAAAGAATGTAATAAGAAATTAGAGGATCAAATATGAAGGTAGGCTAGCCAGTAATATTAGAAATAATAGTAAAAGTTTCTTTCAGTACATAAGAAACAAACGACAGGCAAAAGTAGACATTGGGCCACTTCAAACTGATGCAGGAAGCCTAGTGATGGGAGATAAGGAAATAGCAGGAGAACTTAACAAGTACTTTGCGTCAGTTTTCACAGTGGAAGACATGAGTAATATCCCAAAAATTAAAGGGTGTCACGGGGCTGAGTTGAGTATGGTTGCCATTACGAAAGAGATAGTGCTAGAAAAGTTAAAAAGTCTTAAAATTGATAAATCTCCTGGCCCTGATGGGATACACCCTAGAGTTCTGAGAGAGGTGGCTGAGGAAATAGCAGAGGCATTGGTTGAGATCTTTCAAGAGTCACTGGAGTCAGGAAAGGTCCCGGATGATTGGAAGATGGCTGTTGTAACCCCCTTGTTCAAGAAAGGATCAAGGCGAAAGATGGAAAATTATAGGCCAATCAGCTTAACCTCGGTTGTTGGTAAAATTCTAGAATCCATCATTAAGGATGAGGTTTCTAAATTCTTGGAAGAGCAGAGTCTGATTAGAACAAGTCAACATGGATTTAGTAAAGGGAGGTCATGCCTGACAAACCTGTTGGAATTTTTTGAAGAGGTAACAAGTAGGTTAGACCAGGGAAACCCAGTGGATGTGGTCTATCTAGACTTTCAAAAGGCCTTTGATAAGATGCCACACGGGAGGCTGCTGAGCAAGGTGAGGGCCCATGGTGTTCGAGGTGAGCTGCTGGGATGGATTGAGGATTGGCTGTCTAACAGAAGGCAGAGAGTTGGGATAAAAGGTTCTTTTTCAGAATGGCAGCCGGTGACGAGCGGTGTCCCGCAGGGTTCGGTGCTGGGGCCACAGCTGTTCGCATTATATATTAATGATTTGGATGAGGGAACCGGTGGCATTCTAGCGAAGTTTGCCGATGATACGAAGTTAGGTGGACAGGCAGGTAGTACTGAGGAAGTGGGGAGGCTACAGAAGGATCTAGACAGGTTGGGAGAGTGGTCCAGGAAATGGCTGATGGAATTTAACGTGAGCAAGTGCGAGGTCTTGCACTTTGGCAAAAAGAATAAAAGCATAGACTACTTTCTAAATGGTGAGAAAATTAATAAAGCCAAAGCACAAAGGGATCTGGGAGTGCTAGTCGAGGATTCTCTAAAGGTAAACATGCAGGTTGAGTCCGTGATTAAGAAAGCGAATGCAATGTTGTCTCTTATCTCAAGAGGGTTGGAATATAAAAGCAGAGATGTACTACTAAGACTTTATAAAGCTCTGGTTAGGCCCCATTTGGAGTACTGTGTCCAGTTTTAGTCCCCACACCTCAGGAAGGACATACTGGCACTGGAACGTGTCCAGCGGAGATTCACACGGATGATCCCTGGAATGACAGGTCTAACATATGAGGAATGGCTGAGGATACTGGGATTGTATTCGTTGGAGTTGTGGTGAAACGGTTAAAAATTATGTCCCAATTCATGTGTGAATCTAACCGGAATGGAGGTGTTGCTTAGTCCCGTGTGAATCTTATTACACACCTCCCCGTGTGAATCTTCTTATCTGTATGTAACCAGAATGGAATGTGTTTTTTAGCCTTGCTCTGCTGTTCACATGAATGTTTATATCTGGAAAAGAGTATATCAGCTGGAAAAGTCTCCAGTTCGGTAAGTCTGCTCCGGGGTTACGTTTAACCGCCGAGCGTGGGTTGTTGGCAACCGCTCTACGAGAACTGACGGCTCCCAGTTCCGGTAACATGTAGAGTGAGTATAAGCCAGACCCGTTGTTTGGACCTGGTTGTGGCGACGCTGCGGGGAATAAAATGCCCATATTCTAGCAGACTCGCCTCTTGGTCGTTTGTTCTGTGTCAGACTACTCTCCTACGAACCTGACCTTGAGAATTTTTTAAAACATTTGGCGTAGTCGAGCAGGGTCAATCGCAATTGAGGAGAGATTTTGATACAGAACAATGTTTTGGAAAAAGACTAAGAAACCAGAAGAACAAACTGTGGAGGTCCCGACCGTCCCGGGATGGCATGGATGTGGGCATGTACGTGGCAGTTTGTTTGAGAGAGGATCCCAGTCCTGCCGAAGAACCCCTTGCCTGGGGTACAGCGGAGGATGTGGGCATGTCCAAAAAGCTGAAGCGGAGTTAACAGAATTGAATGGGATTGAACTGAACTGAACTGAGTGGAACTGAAGTGAATCAAATTGAACGGAACAAAATGGAACTGAGCTAAATTGAATTGAAATGGACGGAACTGAATTGAACACAATTGAATTGAACTGAACAGACCTGAACTGAGCTGAATTGAACTACACTGAATTGACTGAACTGAAATTAACTGAAACGAATTGAACTGAATTAAGCATAATGTAACACATGTATTGGGCCAAGCAGTGGAATGTGGTGTAAAATTATGTCCCAATACATGTGTGAATCATAATGTAACACATGTATTGGGCCAAGCAGTGGAATGTGGTGAAACGGTTAAAAATTATGTCCCAATACATGTGTGAATCTAACCGGAATGGAGGTGTTGCTTAGTCCCGTGTGAATCTTATTACACACCTCCCCGTGTGAATCTTCTTATCTGTATGTAACCAGAATGGAATGTGTTTTTTAGCCTTGCTCTGCTGTTCACATGAATGTTTATATCTGGAAAAGAGTATATCAGCTGGAAAAGTCTCCAGTTCGGTGAGTCTGCTCCGGGGTTACGTTTAACCGCCGAGCGTGGGTTGTTGGCAACCGCTCTACGAGAACTGACAGCTCCCAGTTCCGGTAACATGTAGAGTGAGTATAAGCCAGACCCGTTGTTTGGACCTGGTTGTGGCGACGCTGCGGGGAATAAAATGCCCATATTCTAGCAGACTCGCCTCTTGGTCGTTTGTTCTGTGTCAGACTACTCTCCTACGAACCTGACCTTGAGAATTTTTTAAAACAGGAGTTTAGAAGATTAAGGGGAGACTTAATAGAGACGTACAAAATAATACATGGCTTGGAAAAGGTGGATGCTAGGAAATTGTTTCCGTTAGACGAGGAGACTAGGACCCATGGACACAGCCTTAGAATTAGAGGGGGTCATTTCAGAACAGAAATGCGGAGACATTTCTTCAGCCAGAGTGGTGGGCCTGTGGAATTCATTGCCACGGAGTGCAGTGGAAGCCGGGACGCTAAATGTCTTCAAGGCCGAGATTGATAGATTCTTGTTGTCTAGAGGAATTAAGGGCTACGGGGAGAACGCTGGTAAGTGGAGCTGAAATGCGCATCAGCCATGATTGAATGGCGGAGTGGACTCGATGGGCCGAATGGCCTTACTTCCACTCCTATGTCTTATGGTCTTATAAAATGCAGATAAGGAAATTAATTGTAATCATAAACATTCTAACAAAATTTAAAACTGGAAAATAATTTACATTTATACAGACTGATAAATTGCAAACCTGAGAATCTAAACTACGTGGAAGACAGACAACAAGAAATCATTTTCCACATTCCATAAGTTAAACATTTAAATCACACTACATAATATTGTACAGTTTGTACTGTTCAGCTCTCCAGTTTTCTTTTTAAACAAGTCTCTTTTAGGTACAAAACACAATCTTTGAACAGCCAATTCCTTGACAATCCATGCACAAAGAACACAGCAGGCTGCAACTTTTCCCTTAACACTCCTTACATGAAGAAAAAGATGTGCATTTATTGCCTTTCATGACCACAAGGCACTCGTTTTTGAAATGTAGTCATGTTGTAAAATAGAAAACCATTGCCCTTGTCATCTGTGGTAGTTATAAATGATTTAAAATTAAATGGAGAGTTGATCAATAAATTTACGGCTTATACAAAAATTGGTGGGGTGGTAACTAGAAAGGATAGCTTAAGATTACAGGAAGATCTAGATAGTCTGATCAGTGGCAAATTGAATTCAATTCAGATAAATGTAAGGTGATGCATTTAGGCAGAACACACACGGCAAGGGAGTGCATGATAAATGGTAAGACTCTGGGAAGCACCAAGAATCAGAGGGACTTCGGTATGCATGTCCACCAGACCCTTAAGCTAGCAGGACAGTTAGATAAAGTATTTGAGGTGGTATATGAGATACTTGATTTTTATTGGTGAGAAAGAATTTAATAACAGGGAGGTTATAGTAGTACCGTACAGGTTACAGTAGTAGCTTTTTTTAAGTTTGAAATTCATACTGGAGAGGGTGGAGATTCTTCTCGATGTTGCTCAATATGGAGTATTTTATTTACAAAGAGGGACTGTATATTCTAGGATTGTTTTCCTTGGAGCAGAGAAAATTGAGGAATGACCTGATTGCGATTATAACATAAGGAGTCTGGATAGGGGAGACAGGAAGGAACTTTTCCTCTTGGTGGAGGAATCAATGACCAGACAAAATTCTGGTCATAACATTTAAGCCGTATTTAGAAGTGTATTTGCAATGCTATGGATACAAGACAATGGACCAAGTGCTAGAAAACACAATTAGAATAATTAGGTGCTTGTTTATTATTACCACCCTACTCTGTCCAAACCCTTATTTTGGATACCAGAAAATGGAAAATCATCTATTTCCAGCAGAGAACTTCCACAAAGAACCAAATTAATCTTGTTGCTGGTTAAATTATCAGTTCCTCTGCATTTTCCTTGAAATCTTGTCTGCTAGAATTACGTGTCAAAACTGCATACAATTCTGGTCATCCTACTATAGAAAGGATTTTTAATCAAGTGGAGTGTGTTCAAAAAATTACAAGGATGATACAAAGAGTGGAGGATTGGAGTTAAAAGAAGGTTGAATAGGTTGGGACTTTATTTCCCCTGAAGCAATGGAGGCTGAAGGGGTGACCTTATAGAGGTTTGTAAAACCATAAGGGGTATAAATAAGATAAACAGCCAAGGTCTTTCCCTCAGGGTAGGAGGTCCAAAACTAGAGGTTTAAGGTGAGGCAGCAGGTGGGGGCCAGAAGGGATTTAAAAGGAAGCTGAGGAGCAACTGTTGCACACAGAGGGTGGTGTGTATATGGAACAGGCTGCCAGAGGAAGTGGTACAGGAGAGAACAATTACTATATTTAAAAAACATTTGGACAGGTATGTGGATAGGAAAGATTTAGATCGTATTGGCCAAATGCAGACAAATGGGACTACTTCAGTTTAGGGAGCTTGGTCGGTCTGATTGAGTTGGGCCAAAGGGTCTGATTCCATGACTGTATGACATGCTCCTGAAATCTACACTAACCAATGCATCCCACTTGCATCATTCATCATAAGCCCTCTGACCTGATTTTTTTTTGATAGTGCATGGATGTGTCTACTGCTGCTCCTATTTCTCATGCTTGTGTTTTTCTCTTGCAAATTGTTTGTTCTGGAACAAGAGTGAAGATATTGTTTTAAAAAAAAAGTACTTTTTTATAGTTGCATACTCAAATCAACACCAGCAAGGTAGCCTCACAGCACCAAGGGCAATTGGTTCTTCTATCGAAGAGTCTTCTGATGCATCCTCAGCATTCCATTATTTGAAACATTAATTGGCAAAAGGCAACATTCTGAACTCTCCAGAATTTCTTAAGATCAAACATTTTAACTGGCATACTTAAAAGGCTGAAAGCACTATTGCATCTAAACTGGATAAAATCCAAAACATCAAGTGCAGACAAAGACCACTCACCTTCCACTAGCATCAATGAGAGCAATTAACAGTCTTGACAGAAATGTTCCAGAATTTCTGACTCAAATATGTCAATATGTGGTACACGTGATAAGTTACCACACTGAAGGCACTTTTCAAACACATTTGCTAATACAGAATTGCATACACTTTGTTCTGTATGCCAATTCATGGCTTGGCATAAGAAATCAAATTAAATTACATTTATAAATTGTATTTAAACACTGTTTGGAACACAAAAGCAATTACATGGATGTCACAATTCTGAATTTCAACATCAGATAAGATTTCTAGAAGCAGGAAGTGAGAGTAAAAGAATTTGCTACACGTGTAAAGCATGGCTCCATAAAGAGTGCTGCTTAAACTTTAGCTTACAATATTGTTTAAATTGCACTATATTCTAAAATATTTTTAGGCCAAGAAATAGGCGCCACTCAATGATTTTTTACATCCATAAAATACTTTGTATCTTTTTTGATCTCAATGTCATATTCACTTCGCTATATAATAAGACAAAGTAGCTATTCAGTACTTCTGCCATTTCAGTTACAGAAAGGCTGGCATGGAGAGATAAGGACAGAATCCATGTGTTAGAATTGAAAAAGTCATTGTTCTAACAGTTGCCAACCACTATAAGGATACTGGGAGTAAGTTTGCAGTGGAAAACCTTGCAGCTGTAAGGGTGGGTGATAGAATGATGGGGGAGGGATACAATTGGGGCTCCAATTATCCTAACAGGTTGGATAGCTATACGGTAAAGAGTCTGAAATGAGTGTAGGAAAATTTGCTACAGCATTATATTTCTAATATAATGAGAGGCATTGCTAGCTCTAATTCTGGGGAATGAAACTAGCCTTATATTCCAGATTTAATTAAGGTGCTCGAAATTTCCCAGTGGTGGGATTGAAACCCACATTCTGAGAATTATCCTGGGGTTTGTGGATTGCTGATCCAGTAACAGCAGCGTGAAGTCAATGTCTCTTTTGGTGAATGAACCAAATATAAATCAGTAGGTGAACAGAGATCATACAACCATAGGGATTTAATTAGTTATGGATAAGGGATACGGAGCAATCTAGAGTAAAAATACATTTGAAGTTAAACCAGTTTAACTGGGTTGAGAACATATATACCCAGACAAACTAACTAAAGTTTCACAACCAAAGTGATAACTGAACAATGAGCTACCTTGGAGATGGCTCATATATAGTCAAGGTATATTCCCATCAATGGGAAAGACAGGACAACATCCTGGACAAATGAGAACTAAAATGAATATAGGAAGTTCAGAGGGGAAGTGAGAAGAGAGAGAGGAAGCAACATAAAAAGGGAATCCAAAAGTCTTTCAAACTCAATAGAAAAAGGTTAAATCCAGTAGCTAGTCAGTTTAATTTATGCAAGGGAACGATTTTAGAAATGATAATCCAGAACAAAAATTAACAGTGTGGATGAAGGAAAGCAAGCACAGATTTTCAAGGCAGAACATGCTAAACTCAACTTGAAACTTAATTCATGGGATGTGGGTTTTATTAGCTAGGCCAGCACACTCATTATCCATCCTTAGATGCCCCAGATGTGATGGTGACAAGCTGAATTCTTGAATCACTGCAATGTATGGATGGCATTCCAGTATTTCAACCAACAATAAAAGGAACTGTAACATAATGCCAATATGCAAGTTACTTACCTTGGAGTTCCATAATAACCATATTATTTACATCGCTAGGCCAGATCAGTTTTTTGGTCAATGCTGACCTCTATGATTTTGATAGTGGGGGATTCAATGGTGGTAAGTAAAGGGCAACATTTGGATTCTCTCTTGTTGGAGATGGTCATTGCCTGGCATATATGCCATGAAATTACTGTCAGTTACCAGCAGTATAGCATGGACATTGTCCAAGTTTTGCAGCATATGGACATGGACCATTTCAGTATGAGGAGCCCCCAATCACACTGACCAATATACGACCAGTGAACATCCCCACTTTGACCTCATCATAAAGGGAAGGAAGATCATCATTGAAGTAGCTTAAGATTGTTGGATTTACAGATTCTACCTTAAGAAGCTCCTGCAGAGGTGACCTGGGACTGACAAGAGAAAACAAAATCCCTCTTCTATTAAAGCCTTTGTAGATTTATTGGAAATTTTCCTTTAAATAAATTCCCCTGATGAAAATTCAGCCTTTGACTATTAATTATTTTTCTTTTCTTGTCAAAGTAGCCTGAATGAACTCCATATTACGGATACATTGCCTCCTGAGCACAAACATGAAGGTAAAATCAGCTTGGGTATGTTTGAGAGAGTTCGTCAGACGGCGCTTGCATTTTTGTTATGATCATTTGTGTGTGTGACTTTGGGGCCAATGCAAAAGTACCCTGTTGTCGGCACATACATGTCTATACTCTGAAGCTTCGAACTGAGTGATAAAACTAAACTAGCACTCAAACGTCTTAACCCAAATCTGCACTCCACTTTCCATTGTTACTCTGCCTGCTGCCCATTTTAATTAGGTTATCAGAAAACTGCCCTTGTTATCCAATATAAATTGGGATCCTATATGCATATAAAAACCACTTTTCATGACTACCTCACATTTGAGAACAGTTTGTAGCCACTGTTTGAAGTGTTGTCACCAGTGCATTGTCGAAACCGTGGCGGCAGAATTGTGCACAGAATGCTCCCATAATCAGTAATGTGACAATGATCAAATCAGCTATTTATGTCTATATTCTATTTTTCATTGAGGGACACATATTGGCCAGGAAAGATACAGTGCAGAAGGAAGTCTGGGCTATCAACCATCTGCTGGCTCATGAAGAGGCAGTTAACTGGGTTAAATAATAGGATCAATTCCTCCCCTCACAGGCCTGCTTCATCATTTTCAACAAAGTCTAATTTCCTCTTGAACATCTTGATTGGACTTGTCTCCATCATATTCTCAGGTAGCACATTTCAGATCTCATATCTTGCTGTCTCAAAAGGTTTGTCTTTATGTCTGCATTGCTTCCTTTGCCAGTGAGCTGAAATCTATGCCTTCTTGTTCACCAATGGGAAGTTTTTCTCCATCTACTTGACAAAGTTAGAGAACCACAAAAGAATAAGTTCAATTCTTATTTGCTTATAATGATTTATTGGATCTCAAGGGTTAAAGATCCACTATTAAAAGGACTCACTGCAGTATGGATTGCATACCTGCCCTCTGACAGAGTGAGACTGGAGATCACAGTAGGGAGGTCTGACTGACTCCAAGCTGGCAAAATGGTCTGGAGCCCTACATGTGGACTTTACTTTCAGCCTCAGGCAAAAGGTGTTTGTTCTCCCTGGACAAGACTGATAGCCTTAATCAGAACCTTATTAACTGCCTCCTGTTCCCATTGTTGTCCTTGCCTTATCTAGTAACAAGGGCAGCTGAAGACTAACAATACAAAAACAAGGATATTAAACCCTTTTATAAAACACTGGTTCAGCTTAAGAGTAACATATCCATTTCTGAACACCATATTTTAGGAAGGATGCGAGAGCTTTAAAGATGCCAATAAGATTATGGGTACTTCAATCACATGCACAAATTTGAGAAGTGGGGTTAGGCTCCTAGAAGGTTAAGCAGATTTGACATTGATAATCATAGGAGAAATCCTATACAGAGTGGGTAAAACTCCCATTGACAAAAGGGCTGAGAACCAAAAGACAAAGATTTAAAATGACTGGTAAATCAAAATAACATGAACATTTTTTTAAAAAAAACGTTGCCTGATTAGGATCTGGAATGTACTGCCTGTGTGGAGATTGTTTGAAAGCCACAGGTAAATCTGTCATTAGCAAACTCTGAACAAGGAGGGAAAGAAAAAGACTACAGGTGACACTAGGGGAGTTGTTTGTGCAGAGGGCCAGTAAATCGAATGGATAACTCTGGAGCTGGGAGCAGGCCCCTGTCCCTCTTATACATCAACCAGGCCCGAAGCCAGCACTCGCTCACCTTCAAGTGTCTCGCATTGCACCAAGTTCAGGTAATCACCCTGCGACAAGATGCCGGCCTTAAAACCTCTCACTAGCCCCTCCAGATAGCCATTGTCCACATTGAAGTACAGTTCGTTAAAAGAACCCATGTCGGAAGTGGAGAGCGAGAAGCTGTCTCAGAGATCAGAAACTCAGCTGTTACACACCACCTGACTAGTCAGCTGACCATACACACCGAGCATGCGTAGTGCCAACGTCTCCTCCCCACAGCGGAACCATAGAAACCGTACGTACGTGCCTCGTACTGAATACTGAGCATGCGCTGGTTTCGCCGACAAACTTTCCGCGAATACGCATGCGTAACCTCTGCCGTAGGCCTGCGTCGAGCATGTGTATTGTAGTGGTGGGGCGTTTGGTGTTTAGGTGCGTGGTTTGTGGCATTTCTTCATCGTAAACTATCGTTACAAAAACACTTTAACTTAGTGAAAAGGCTCTCAAGATATTTCACAGCAAAGCGAAATTAGACAGCCAACTTAATTCAATATTAGGACAGATTTGTTAGATGTAGAAACAAATACAAAGATTGCTGAAAAACTCAGCATGTCTGGCAGCGTCTGTGGAGAGAAACAGAGCTTATGTTTCGGGTTCAGTGACCCTTCTTCAGAGAAAAGCGTCACCAGACCTGAAGCATTAACTCTGTTTTCTTTCCACGAATGCTGCCAGATCTGCTGAGTTTTTCCATTTCCAGCATTCACAGTTTTTTTTGTTAGGTGTAAGTTTAATGAGTGACATAAATTGAGTGGAGTGGCTTAGAGAGGAAATTCCATGCTTAGGGAACAGGTGTGCCCTAATTAAATTGAAAAGGCCAGAGCCATCTATGCTCCAGGGAAAACAGACCCATTCAACCTCTCCCTATAGCTCAAATTCCTCCAACGCTAGCAACATCCTTGCACATCTTTTCTTAATTCTTACAAGTTTCCCAACATCCTTCTGATAGGAGACCAGCATTGCCTGCAAGATTTCAAAAGCAATGTCCTGTATGGCCTCAACAGATCTCCCAACTCCTGCACTCAATACTCTCACCGATAAAAGAAAGCAAACCAAATACCTTCATCACTATCCTATTTACCTGTGACTATACTTTCAAGGAGCTATGAACCTGCACTCCAAGGCCTCTGTTCAGCAGTACAAGAGATTGATTGTGTTAGGGGACTCTAGTCCAACGAACAGTCAGACGTTTCAGTGGCCAGTAGCGAAAAAGCAGAATGGTGTGCTGTTTCTGTGGTGCCAGGGCCAAGGATGTCTCAGAGAGGCTGCAGAATGTGCTGAAGGGGGAAGAGGGGCCTACAGGAGGTCATTGTACACATTAGAACCAATGACAGGAAGGGAAAAGGTTGAGATTCTGAAGGGAGATTACAGATTCAGGCAGGAATTTAAAAAGGAGGTCCTTGAGAGTAGTAATATCTGGATTACTCCCAGTGCTACGATCTAGTGAGGGCAGGAATAGGAGGACAGAGCAGTTGAATATGTGGCTGAGGAACTGGTGTATGGGAGAAGGATTCACATTTTTGGATAATTGGAATCTCTTTTGGGGTAGAAATTACCTGTACAAGTATGCTCCTCTCCCCCTTCAGCACATTCTGCACCCTCTCTGAGACATCCTTGGTCCTGGCACCACAGAAACAGCACACCACACCGCTGCTGGCCACTGAAACATCTGCTGGCCACTGAAACGTCTGACTGTTCCTCGGACTAGAGTCCCCCTAACACAATCAATCTCTTGTACTGCTGAACAGAGGCCTTGGAGTGCAGGTTCATAGCTCCTTGAAAGTATAGTCACAGGTAAATAGGATAGTGATGAAGGTATTTGGTTTGCTTTCTTTTATCGGTGAGAGTATTGAGTGCAGGAGTTGGGAGATCTGTTGAGGCCATACAGGACATTGCTTTTGAAATCTTGCAGGCAATGCTGGTGTCCTATCAGAAGGATGTTGGGAAACTTGTAAGATTTAAGAAAAGATGTGCAAGGATGTTGCTAGCGTTGGAGGAATTTGAGCTATAGGGAGAGGTTGAATGGGTCTGTTTTCCCTGGAGCATAGATGGCTCTGGCCTTTTCAATTTAATTAGGGCACACCTGTTCCCTAAGCATGGAATTTCCTCTCTAAGCCACTCCACTCAATTTATGTCACTCATTAAAACTTACACCTAACAAAAAAAAACTGTGAATGCTGGAAATGGAAAAATTCAGCAGATCTGGCAGCATTCGTGGAAAGAAAACAGAGTTAATGCTTCAGGTCTGGTGACGCTTTTCTCTGAAGAAGGGTCACTGAACCCGAAACATAAGCTCTGTTTCTCTCCACAGATGCTGCCAGACATGCTGAGATTTTCAGCAATCTTTGTATTTGTTTCTACATCTAACAAATCTGTCCTAATATTGAATTAAGTTGGCTGTCTAATTTCGCTTTGCTGTGAAATATCTTGAGAGCCTTTTCATTAAGTTAAAGTGTTTTTATAAGGGTTTGGTTAAGAAAAAGAAGGAAGCATATGTCAGGATAGAGCGAGTGAATCCTTAGAAGACTATAAAGGCAGTAGGAGTATACTTAAGAGAGATATCAGGAGGGCAAAAAGGGGACATAAGATACCTTTGGCAAATAGGGTTAAGGAGAATCCAAAGGGTTTTTACAAATATATTAAGGACAGAAGGGTAACTAGGGAGAGAATAGGGCCCTTCACAGATCAGCAAGGCGGCCTTTGTGTGGAGCCGCAGGAGATGGGCGAGATACTAAATGAGTATTTTGCTCCTTGAAAGTGGAGTAGCAGGTAGATAGGATAGTGAAGAAGGCATTTGGTCTGCTTTCCTTTATTGGTCAGAATACTGAGTACAAGAGTTGGGAGGTCATGTTGCGGCTGTACAGGACATTGGTTAGGCCACTGTTGGAATATTGCGTGCAATTCTGGTCACTTTCCTAACGGAAAGATGTTGTGAAACTTGAAAGGATTCAGAAAAGATTGACAAGGATGTTGCCAGGGTTGGAGGATTTGAGCTATAGGGAGAATAGGTTGATTAGGCTGGGGCTGTTTTCCCTGGAGTGTTGGAGGCTGAGGGGTGACTGTATAGAGGTTTACAAAATCTTGAGGTGTATGGATAGGATAAATAGACAGTATTTTCCCTAGGGTGGGGGAGTCCAGATCTAGAGGGCATGGGTTTAGGGTGAGAGGGGAAAGATATAAAAGAGACCTACGGGGCAACTTTTTCATGCAGTTGGTGGTATGTGTATGGAATGAGCTGCCAGAGGAAGTGGTGGAGGCTAGTACAATTGCAACATTTAAAAGGCATTTGAATGGGTATATGAATAGGAAGGGTTTGGAGGGATATGGGCCAGGTGCAGGCAGGTGGGATTAGATTCGGTTGGAATATCTTGTCGACATGGACGAGTTGGACCAAAGGGTCTGTTTCTGTGCTGTACATCTCTATGACTCAATAACTACTACTCTCTGTGTCCTATTGCTCAACCAGTTCTTTATCCAACTAGCTAGAACACCCTGCACACTATGTAACTTCACTTTCTCCATTAGTTTACCATGGGGAACCTTATCAATCGCCTTACTAAAGTCCATGTATATGACATCTATAGCCCTTCATTCATCTATCAACTTGATCACCTCCTCAAAGAATTCTATTAAGTTGGTAAGGCACGCACAAGACCATGTTGCCTATCACTAATAAGCCAATTCTTTTCTAATTGTAAGTAGATTTTATCCCTCAGTACCTTCTCCAGCAACTTTCTTACCACTGACGTCAGGCTCACTGGCCTGTAGTTACCTGGAATATAGGCAAAAGTGAGGACTGCAGATGCTGGAGATCAGAGTCTAAATTAGAGTAGTACTGGAAATGCACAGCCGGTCAGGCAGCATCTGAGGAGCAGGAAAATTGGGCAAAAGCCCTTCATCAGGAATGAGGAAGGGCTTCCTGATGAAGGGATTTTGCCTGAAACGTCGATTTTCCTGCTCCTCGGATGGTGCCTGGCCTGCAGTTACCTGGAATATCGCTACTACCCTTCTTGTATGGGGGACAACATGAGCAACTGTCTGGCACCTCACCTGTGTTTAAGAATACGACAAAGATATCTGTCAGGGCCCCAGCTATTTCCTGCTAAGATTTGTTTTCCCAAAATGCAGCACCTCGCGGTTATCTAAAGTAAACTCCATTTGCCACTCTTCAGCTCATTGGCCCATCTGATTAAGATCCTGTTGTAATCTGAGGTAACCTTCTATGCTGCCCACTGTACCTCCAATTTTGGTGTCATCTGCTAACTTACTAACTATGTTCTTATGTTGACATCCAAATCATTGATATAAATGACGAAAAGTAGTGGACCCAGCATCAATCCATGTGGCACTCCACTGGTCACAGGCCTCCAGTCTGAAAAACATTCCTCCACCACCAGCTCTATCTTCTACCTTTGAGCCAGTTCTGTATCCAAATGGCTAGTTCTCCCTGTATTCCATGAGATCCAACCTTGCTAATCAGTCTCCCATGGGGAACCTTGTCGAATGCCTAACTGAAGTCCATATAGGTCACCTCCACCACTCTGCCCTCATCAATCCTCTTTGTTACTTCTTCTAAAAACTCAATCAAGTTTGTGAGACATGATTTCTCACACACAAAGCCATGTTGACTATCCCTAATTAGTCCTTGCCTTTCCAAATACATGTACGTCCTGTCCTTCAGGATTCCCTCCAACAACTTGCCCACCAAGGATAAATAGACAAAGTCTTTGCTCTGGGGTGGGGGAGACCGGAACTAGATGGGATAGGTTTAGGGTGAGTTGGGAAAGATATAAAAGAGACCTAAGGGACAACCTTTTCACGCAGAGGGTGGTACGTGCGTGAAATGACTGCCAGAGGAAGTGGTGGAGGCTAGTACAATTGCAACATTTAACAGGCATTTTGATGGGTATGTGATTAGGAAGGAGTTGGTGAGACATGGGGTGGATGCTGGCAGGTGGGACTAGATTTGGGTTGGGATATCTGGTCGACATGGACGAGTTGGACTGAAGGGTCTGTTTCCGTGCTGTACATCTCTGTGACTCTATCACTCTAATTAATGGAATATTATAGCTTTGGGCCGGAGGAAACAAAGGTAGGGAGGAAGGGATGGGCAGGGTCATGAAAGAATTTGAAGGGAGAGAATTTAAAATCAAGCCCAGCAGCCAATGTGTGTCAATGATCACAGGGGTGATGATTAATGAGACTTGATGCATGCTAAGATTTGGGTGACAGATTTAGTTGACTCAAATGTTCAGAATGCACTGGATGAGTCAGGGGGATTCATGAGAGTTTCAACAACAGAAGTAAGGCAGGGCTGAAGTTGGGTGAAAATATTGAGATGGAAGCAAATGGTTTTAGTGGTGACATGGGATGTGGTTAGAAACTCATTTTGGAGTCTAAACTAATACTGCACTTGTGTAGTCTGGTTCAGCCTCAGACAGTTGTTAGGGAGAAGAATGGAGTTGTGGTTGAGGACCAGAGTTTTTGATGAGGTTGAAAGACCATGGAAGAAAATTTCTGCTTATCCCGCACTGAAGTCAGATTACTTAACAACAGTGGTTAAGTCCGGCGAATGGAAATAGGAAAACTATATTAAAAGGAAAGATAATTGAGATAAAAGGCATCTGGATGGGTATATGAATAGGAAGGGTTTAGAGGGGTATGGGCCAAGTGCTGGCAAATGGGACTAGATTAGGTTAGGATATCTGGTCGGCATGGACAAGTTAGACCAAAAGGTCTGTTTCCGTACTGTACATCTCAATGGCTCCATGTCCGAGCAAATTTCTCAGGAGATATTTACTAACTCTCAGCAAAGATTTATCCCAGTGACTCAGAAAGACTCTTTGAGAACCACATCAAAGGTGGTTAAATAAGGAAGTTACGGAGAGTATCAAATTGAAAGATGCACTATACAATTCTGCAAATCTTAGTCCATTTTAAAGACCAGTTAAAAGAAAGAGTGAGTAAGTTGACTATGAGAGAAAGCTAGCTGGAATGTAAAAACAAATGGTAAGAGTTTCAACAAGTATTCAAAAGAGATAATAACTGAAGCTGGTGTCAGTGTTCTGGAGAATGAGTCTAGGGAATTAATAATGGAAAATAAGGAAATGATATAAGTGTTGAACAAATATTTTGTGACTGTTTTCACTATCGAAGATTCAGAAAATTTCCCAAGACACATCAAAATCAAGAGGTGATGTGTTGTAGTTTTCTCTATGTTAGCCTATATAACGTGAACCACAGAGAATCTTTTTTTTTATTGAGACAGACATCTGGAAGTTTATTGACAACTAACTACACTAAAATGAAATCTCAGGCTGATATATGGTTTAGGTTCTATACTTACTTATATTATTATTACATTACATACATAACTGACTGACTGATAGTTTGACTAATGCAGATTGACTCATTGACTAACCAACTATTAGAGAGTAATTTAGAGAGTAACCTTTTATACTATTATCTGATATCTTTAGCTTCCTTAATACAGTGACCTTCTAACATCTGTGCAATATTACAGCATTCCTCTTTTTTCCTTTGATGAATAGGAAACCTGTTCGGATAAAAATATACAAGAATGCACCACAGTACATTACCTTTATACATTAAGATAATGCTTTAGCAGATGTAAAACTCAACAGGATGTGGTCCTTACACAATAATCACGACATGGCCCTGTAGCTTCACTCTGCAGTGTGCTATCTGTCATTTTGGATGGATGTATATCATTCATCATATACTGTCACCAAATGCTTTGAACTTCTGCTGGATGACCAGTTGAAAGAAGAAGGCAGCCAGAAACCAAGCAACAAGGCACAGACAGAAGATCACAAAAGGTCATTTTTTCACTTTGTCACCATGTAATTCCATCCATTCCACCCCGACCTTACATTCACCTGGACCATCTCTGACACCTCCTTCCCCTTCCTTGACCTCTCCATCTCCATTACTGACGACCAACTTGACACTAACATTTTTTACAAACCCACCGACTCCCAAAGCTACCTGGATTGCGCCTCTTCCCACCCTACCTCCTGCAAAAATGCCATCCCGCATTCCCAATTCCTCCGCCTCTACCGTATCTGCTCCCAGGAGTACCAGCTCCACCACAGAACACACCAGATGGCCTCCTTCTTTAAAGACCGCAATTTCCCTTCCCACATGGTCGAAGATGCCCTCCAACACATCTCAACCACATCCTGCACCTCCACCCTCAAACCCAAACCCTCCAACTGTAACAAGGAGAGAACCCTCCTGGTCCTCACCTTCCACCCTACCAACCTTCGCATAAAACGCATCATCCGCCAACATTTCCGCCACCTCCAAACGGACCCCACCACCAGAGATATATTTCCCTCCCCATGCCTTTCCACTTTCCGCAAAGACCGTTCCCTCTGTGACTACCTGGTCAGGTCCACACCCCCCAACAACCCACCCTCCCATCCTGGCACCTTCCCCTGCCACCGCAGGAATTGCAAAACTGCGCCCACACCTCCTCCCTCACCTCCATCCAAGGCCCCAAAGGAGCCTTCCACATCCATCAAAGTTTCATCTGCACATCCACCAATGTAATTTATTGAATCTGTTGCTCCAGATGTGGTCTCCTCTACTTTGGGGAGATTGGACGCCTTCTCACAGAGCACTTTAGGGAACATCTCCGGGACACCCACACCAATCAACCCCAACTACCCATTGCCCAACATTTCAACTTCCCCTCCCACTCTACTGAGGACATGCAGGTCCTGGGCCTTCTCCACCGCTGCTCCCTCACCAACTGACGCCTGGAGGAAGAACGCCTCATCTTCTGCCTCGGAACACTTCAATCCCAGGGCATCAATATGGACTTCACCAGTTTCCTCATTTCCCCTCCCCCCACCTTATCCCAGTTCCAAACTTCCAGCTCAGCACTGTCCCCATGACCTGTCCTACCTGCCTATCTTCCTTTCCACATATCCGCTCCACCCTCCTCTCTGACATATCACCTTCATCCCCACCCCATCCACCTATTATACTCTTTGCTACCTTATCCCCAGCCCCATCCCCCTCCCGTTTATCTCTCCACTCTGGAGGCTCCCTGCCTCCATTCCTGATGAAGGGCTTTTGCCCGAAATGTCGATTTTCCAGCTCCTCCGGATGCTGGCTGATCTGCTGTGCCTTTCCAGCACCACTCTAACCCAGAATCTGGTTTCCAGCATCTGCAGTCCTCACTTTTGCCTAGTCTTCAAGTTGGCGCCTGGCTTCAGCAGTGTAGAGGTCAGTGCGCCAAACTGGTTATGGCTGATCAAATGGCCTCCTTGCACGTAAAGTGCTGAGTTGGAGAACGGGAAAGAATTAAATAGCAGAAACAGTATAAATAATTGATGGAACTGGAATTACATTTTCTCCCATACAGTCAGTACTTTGTCGGTGTATGATTCCAGCATGGGTGACAGATCAATGTCAAACTGAGGATGTAAAATAAAGCTAATATGATCTTTAATTATTCTTCCTGATAAATCAATTTCAATGCTCATGTTTTTGTTAGAGCAGATTCCATTCCTTCAGTGTTAATTTTACTCGCAGCTCTCAATCCATCCTCTGGCAGAAAGAGTACCCATTTACTAATCATTCGTTAGCCTCTATCTTTGGATTTATCAAAGTTTCCTTTTCCTTCCACCTCCCAAACCCACACAAAAATATCTGGATCCCTCGCTCCAACTTCATTCCTTGGTTTTAGATGATTACTTAGCTGTATATCTGATTTTAATCTCTGCACTTTGCTGCAGACCAGCTCATATTGTGATTATTCAGTGATCATGAGAGCACCTTTTCTCCTGTACCCTGAATTCATTTCTTCTATTATATTACATATAACACTCTCTTGCCAAAGCATCTTCTATGTTCCTCATTTTTAAAGAGCTGCTGGGTGCCAAGTTTACCACTTCCCATCTGGTTTTTCTCAATAGGCTGCTGTGACATATGCTTGTCAGGCTGCAACTCAACACAAATACCCCAACAGAGAGACTAAGAAACACTAAGAAAGGATGACGCAAGCCACTTCAACCCTTTAAAACCAATTATGATACAGGTTTAGATCAGCACAGAGCTGGAAAAGAAAAGACAACTCAAAATGGATGACTAAAAGAGAACTGAGTGGCCGTACATGAGTTTAACAAAGCAATTTTCTGAACATTTATCCATTCTTATTTTCCCATTCTTACTTATTAGTATGTTCTTAATTTCAATGATGAAGTGTGATTTTCATTCCTTCTCCATCCAAATACTCAGATATTTATTTAACACCTACAGATTAACTAGTATCTGATATATAGAATAGACATTGAGAATGCTGGACATCCTCAGGAGATCTGGCTTCACCTGTTTAGAGAGACACATAGTGAAACAATCAGTCATCTCCTGTCAGGAGAAAAGGTTGTTGAAGCTGTTGCATGCTTATGCATAATGTTTCTGTTTTTACTTTATATTTCCAGCTGCCACAACATTTTGTTTTGCAACAACCAGATGAAGATTGGGTTTTTTTTTGTTTTGGCAAATTATCAAGCAGCACACCTTTGTTTTTAATACAACGACACTGCATTTCAATGCTTGCAAGAAAAATACTGTGGGCAATATAATTAATCCTCCAATTACTTATAATCCTTGCGTCAGACAAATGAACTTGAAACTAGAATGTGCTGACAATCCAAAGCAAATCAATAAGTGTCTGAAATACAATAAACTTTAACAACACTATCACCTTTATGGATAGAATCTTCAATTTTTGGTCATTGGGTATCCTCAGCATTTATAGAAATTCATTTCAATTCTCGCCTCATTTGTAAGCAAAATGTTTTCGCAAGCTTTCAATATTGAAGAAAGGCATTTTAAAGAATAATTCTTTCATTTTTGTAAGGGTTTATTATAACATTATTGCATTTTAAACAGACAGCTAAAGATTGAAGCTGGAAATGTGTTGCTGGAAAAGCGCAGCAGGTCAGGCAGCATCCAGGGAACAGGAGAATTGACGTTTCGGGCATAAGCCCTGCCCGAAACGTCGATTCTCCTGTTCCCTGGATGCTGCCTGACCTGCTGCGCTTTTCCAGCAACACATTTCCAGCTCTGATCTCCAGCATCTGCAGACCTCACTTTCTCCTCCAGCTAAAGATTGAAACCTTATTTAGGCAAACATGTCCTTGTAATGTTCCAAGGAAACAAGGAACTCTTCAGTTTTCTAATTTTATGGAGGACTGGGAAGTTAGGTACTGACTGTGGTATCTCAGATTAAGTAATAGAATAGATGATTGCCAGGGAAACAAGAAAAATCATTCGTGCTGAAGCATCTGTTCAATGGGATATTTGAATCCATAAGGGTGAAAATGTCTGGCGCTGGAAAAGCACAGCAGATCAGGCAACATCCGAGGAGCAGGAGAGTCAATGTTTTGAGCATAAGCTCTTCATCAGGAATGTTGTTTGTTTGCGGAGGGTGGTGGCCGGCAAAGGGGCTGCGACATAAATGGGAGGGGGCGGGGCTGGGGGTAAGGTAGCTAGGAATGCAATAGGTATGTTTGAATGCATAAACAAGGACCTTAAAGTCAGGAGTTAAATGTTCCCTCAGAGTAGAACAAGGCTCACTCAAAGCAAATCCCTTGTGGCAATAGTGCAACATTGTTGTTAACATCTTTTCTATTTAACTGTTTGACAAATTTAACTATGGTATTTTATCTTATCAATGTTATGTATGTTCACCTAATGAGTGATTTTGTATAACTCGCATGAGATACACAATTTCTCTGTGGAGAGATATGTCCCTTTTTTATATACCGAGAACTGAGGCATAGAATCAAAGAAGGATTAAAGCACAGAAGCGGCATCCTTTTGGGATCCCTGCAAGAACATCTTAGCTTATCTCAACTTCTTGCCTTTCTCCATTGCCCTGCAACTATTTTCTTTTCAGATAACTGTCAAACTCTTCTTTTGAAAACACTGTGTGAACCTAACTCATCTGCAATCCATGTCTTCTTGTTTTTTATTTTTCCATCAATGGAATAGTTTATCTTTATATTCTTTGTCTATGCCCCTCATGATTTGCAACACCTTTATCAAAACTCCTCTCAATCTGGAGCCCCATTGTCTCCAATCTTACATTGTAACCCTTATACATGGAGACATTCTGGTAAATCTTTTCTACACTCTCTCATGGTTTCACATCCTTCCTAACATGTACATTATTTTAGTAATACTTCCTTGTTTTGATGTAATGGTTTTAGAAGTAATGAGTTGTTTCTTAATCATCTTGGCTCTCAAACACTTTTGGCTGACCAACCACTACAATAGTGCTTCATTTTGAATGTAATCTCATCATTGATTTTTACATCCAAGCTGCATGAACTTACTCTTACATTGAACTGCATCTAATGCACTAAGGTACTTAATCTGTCGGTGTTCTTCCCCTTTTATCTGTTGATACCTGGGCTTGAATGTCTCAGGAACTGAGGGAATCTTATTCTAAGTCTACTTTGTGTTATACATAAGAATGCAAAGAAAAGTAAAGCTGGACAAAACACATCGTGAAATCAACAAAAATGTGATATAGAAAGAATGTTTTGCTATTATTTTAGGGAAAAAAGTGGTCAAGAATAAGCTGAGCCATTGGAAACTGCTAACGGTGACATTTTCAATGAAAATGAAGAAATAATGGACGTATTGGACATATCTGCACTGTACTGCTCGAAAGGGTAGTCTAAGCAAATTCAATAATTATTTCAAAGGAGATTTAGATATGTACTTGACATGTAAAAAATGCTGAGTTTTGGGAAAAGAGCACGGAGCTGGATTAATTGAATTAGCTCTATTGAAGAGCCAGCACAGATATGATTGACCAAGTGCCCTCATAATTCATGATTCTATATTTCATGTCTCCTTGATGCTGATAATATTGCTCCAAAATATTAAATGTTCTCACCTGAACAACTCACATTCAACATGATTCCTAAAAGAAAATATATTTGTAAGATGCATAAACCTGACCATATTTGAGTGCGAATGAATTTCACTTCCTTTATTAAACAATCTCTTAGTTCTAGTGAGCATGGACTACAATGAACATGGACCGAACCAACCTGTTTCAACAGACATCCAAATAATATACAGTTTTCTTTATTGAATGACTTTCGTTTCTTTAATTTTACATCCTCAATAAAAAATTTGACTAGTCGGGGAAATGAACTCTATCATTCGTCTCAAATCCGATGTGATTTCTTTCGTTCCCTGAGGAAGTCAGCAACTATGACGTACTAATATTAGTTTAATAATGATAACATGTTTACCTTTCACAATAAATAAAAGTAGGAAATTGCCATTCGTTCTTAAGTATTTTGTTATATTTATGAATTATTGTTTCCCATCCAGTTAATTTGACAAGAAGGTCAAGGTCATTTGTTCCTTTAAAAACTCTGTACAATGTACATTAAGGCTTAATTATACAAAATGTCAGGAAATGTATTACTCAAACAACTGATTTGATGTTGCCAAACCAAACATCTATAATACAATGGTACATGCACAAAACATTCTGCAGCTGAATTTCTGGAAAGGTTTTCCCTTTACTTTAAGGATTCATCAAAACAGTGTTCATGCATTTAACTCTAACTAGACTGTGCTTAAAACATTTTGAAGGTGCTGATTCAGATTCAGTCTCCTTTTCTCAGACAGTTCCTTGGGATCGAGGATGAAATGCTTCCAATCTAGTTTGATGGATTCTGAAATGACTGATAAGTCCAATGCATGATCTTCAGATGCCGTGACTAGCAGGACAGCTAGTGCTTATAGAATCTGATAGGTGAGGTGTTTGAAGGTTTGTGCACTTTGTTTTTGCCTCAACTTTACCCTTGTATGTTCCAAACGAAGTATCTTGACGTGCTCAGTGTCTTCCTGAATGATCTTTTGTTAGTTTTTGTTGGTCACAGTCCAGGGATCCCCATGATAGGCTGAGATTTCATTCACTGGAGCATAGGATGCTGAGAGGTGACCTTAAAGAGATTTTTAAAATCATGAGGGGTATGGATAAGGTGAATGGCAAGTGTCTTTCTTGTGGGTGTCACAGAGGGAACAATCACTGCTGAATACTTACAGTGGAGGGGAGGGGAAGAAGAATTTGATTGTTGTATCCTGCTGGAGGTGGCAGAAACAGTCGAGCATGATCCTTTGAACTGGGGGGGGGGGGTGGAAACTGAAGACAGGGAGTTGTTCTATTGTTATTCTGGCAGGAAGGGCAAGGCGTAAGGGCAAAACTCCAGGAGACGGGTCAGACAGAATTGAGGGCTCTGTCAACGCAATAGGATGGGAGGATGTTTTTGTTAACTTGCAGCATTAGTCAGAAACAAAAGATGATAATTAGTGGTCATTATTTTAATTCCACAAAGCTACTCAAAGATGGCTGTAACACCAATCACTGCGCACAATTATAACCAAACAGGCTGAATGGTCTATTTTTATGCTCTGTTTGCTTAACTCTAAAAATTTGATGTTAATTTATCCAATAATCTATTTGAGTGATCGATTTCTGGTAATTGAACTAAGGTAGCTTTCTATTTTTAAGGAAGCTTTATGGAATTTTAAACTATAAATCTCAATTACTGTATATTGCAGTGTTTATACATAGGATTACTCTAGCTTTTTCAAGAACAGTATTATGTAAAATGAAATGTGAGAAAAGGCTGCAGCTTGCAGATAGATATCAGGTAAGTTGCAGTCTCTGCCAGGGCCACAGACAGAGGAGAGATCCTCTTCCTGGGTGACTGTGCCAGGAGGCCATCACATCAGACCCATCAAACTGGATTGAAACCACAATGCCACTAGTCGCCTGCAAAGGACTAGAAAGCAGTGCAGGAGAATTGTCAATAATCTCCTGTGCTCTGCAAGGGTAAGTGGAACCATCTTTTCTCTGCTACATCACACTTACAGGGTCATCACTCAATGTACCACTGCCACTACACAGGCATCTCACAAAGCCTCATATCCTCCAAATGTTAAGGCACAATGTAGCTTGAGGACTCACACCGATGCCATCCTCCCAATCTCACATCTGAGTGCCTATCTGTAGGTTGGAATATGAGATGGAGGAGTCTGTCCTCAGTCCCACTGGTGTAGTGACTCTGGCATACATATGCTTGGCTACCTCCATGGAAAGAGTGGCAGCTACCTTGGAGACCCAGGTGCTTGCCAGATATGTGCTCAGACCCACACTTCATTGCTCTAGCCAAGGGTGCTCAGCATTAATGGTAAGTGAAGGGGGTTGAGACAAATCCACTTCACTCCCTTGGTATTCGTTCTTTTTAAGGAGACTGATTGGTGCCAGTATACACTCAGAGGGAGAAGGAAAAACAGACAGGATCCCAGTAGCTTCAACTCAGGTCATTTCAGAGGTGGCCTGCGCCTTCACCTCTCCCACACCATCACCTCCAGCAGTTCATAGAGTGATAGAGATGTACAGCATGGAAACAGGCCCTTCGGTCCAGACCAGATATCCCAACCCAATCCAGTTCCTCCTGCCAGGCACCTGGCCCATATCCCTCCAAACCCTTCCTATTCATATATCCATCCAAATGCCTTTTAAATGCTGCAATTGCACCAGCTTCCACCACCTCCCCTGGCAGCTTATCCCACACACGCACCACCTCCGCGCAAAAAAGTTGCCCCCCAGGTCTCCCCTATATCGTTCCCCTCTCACCCCAAACCCATGCCCTCCAGTTCTGGACTCCCCGACCCCCGGGAAAGACCCTGTCCACCCACCCCACCCATGCCCCCCTTTAACCCCGCAAACCCCTATTAGGTCATCCCCCAGCCCCCGATACTCCAGGGAAAACAGCCCCAGTCTGTCCAGCCTCTCCCCATAGCTCAAATCCTCCAAATCCCCTCTGAACCCCCCCCCCAAGTCTCACAACATCCCTCCGATAGGAAGGAGACCAGAATCGCATGCAACACCCCAAAAGCGGCCCAACCAATGCCCTGCACAGCCGCAACATGACCTCCCAACTCCTGTACTCACGACTCTGACCAATAAAAGAAAGCATACCAAATGCCTTCGTTACTATCCCGTCTACCAGCAACTCCACTTTCAAGGAGCTATGAACCTGCACTCCAAGGTCTCTTTGTTCAACAACACTCCCTAGGACCTTACAATTAAGTGTATAAGTCCTAGGAAGGTAAGCCTGCAGCTGTACAGGGGATTCCCAGCTGGTTTGGGCTCTCCAAAGCCCCCAGGGAACAATCACCAAAGCCTTCAATGTCACTAGGATGTAGCTGTCAGCAATCATCTTGCATGCCAGCTCTGGGAGTTGGGCCTGCACCTAGACGTAGTAGGAGGGAGAGGAAGAAAAAAAAGCTTTGTAACTGCATGTCGATGACATGGCTGTTCAGTCTTTGTACACTTTTGTAAATAGTCCCTAGTCCAGGAACTCCCCACATACGTTTGAGACACCACTCACGCCCTCCACCTCCTCCAAGACTTCCATTTCCCCGGCCCCCAACGCCTCATCTTCACCATGGGTATCCAATCCGTCTACACCTCCATCCGCCATGACCAGGGCCTCCAAGCCCTCCGTTTCTTCCTCTCCCAAGGTCCCCAACAGTACCCTTCCACCGACACTCTCATTCGTTTGGCCGAACTGGTCCTCACCCTTATCAATTTCTCCTTCGAATCCTCCAGACCAAAGGGGTAGCCATGGGCACCCGTATGGGCCCCAGCTATGCCTGTCTCTTTGTTGGCTACGTAGAACAGTCCATCTTCCATAATTACACCGGCACCACTCCCCACCTCTTCCTCCACTACATTGATGACTGCATTGGCGCCACCTCGTGCTCCCGCGAGGAGGTTGAGCAATTCATCAACTTCACCAACACATTCCACCCTGACCTTAAATTTACCTGGACTATCTCTGACACCCCCCTCCCCTTCCTGGACCTCTCCATCTCCATTAATGACGACCGACTTGACACTGACATTTTTTACAAACCCACCGACTCCCACAGCTACCTGGATTACACCTCTTCCCACCCTACCTCCTGCAAAAATGCCATCCCGTACAACCCACCCTTCCATCCTGGCACCTTCCCCTGCCACCGCAAGAATTGCAAAACCTGCGCCCACACCTCCTCCCTCACCTCTATCCAAGGCCCTAAAGAAGCCTTCCACATCCATCAAAGTTTTACCTGCACATCCACCAATATCATTTATTGTATCCGTTGCTCCCGAGGCGCCTCCTTGCAGTGCGCTCCAGGGAACATCTCTGGGACCCGCACCAATCAACCACACCGCCCTGTGGCCCAACATTTCAACTCCCCCTCCCACTCTGCCGAGGACATGGAGGCCCTGGGTCTACTTCACCGCCAATCCCTCACCACCAGACGCCTGGAGGAAGAACGCCTCATCTTCCGCCTCAGAACACTTCAACCCCAGGGCATCAATGTGGACTTCAACAGTTTCCTCATTTCCCCTTCCCCCACCTCACCCCAGTTCCAGCTCAGCACCATCCCCATGACTTGTCCTATCTGCCTATCTTCTTTTCCACCTATCCACTCCACCCTCCCCCCGCCCCCGACCTATCACCTTCATCCCCTCCCCACCCCCACCCTCCTCTCATTTATCTCTCCACCCTTCAGGATCTCTGCCTGTATTCCTGATGAAGGGCTTTTTCCCGAAACATTGATTTTACTGTTCCTCGGATGCTGCCTGAACTGCTGTGCTTTTCCAGCACCACTCTAATCTAGACTCTGGTTTCCAGCATCTGCAGTCATTGTTTTTACCTTTTTTACTTTTTGTAAATATGTCTTCACTTGTACTGCCTTAATATCTATTGTGATCTTGTTGTCCCAACAGGACTAGAGAAAGTTCTCCAAAGTGGAAGATGTGGAGGATTTTCAACCAGCAAAACCAATGTGTTTAATGCTGATTGCCACACTGTTGAATTCTTTCATAATCAGGAAAATGGTCAACTAAATATCACTCATCCGTCAGGAAAGCACACAGCTATAAATCTCTATGCTCTTTAACTCACTGTCATAGTGCTAACTCACTCTGAGCCTGTCTGGAGTCTCACAGCATTCCTACTAAAGCATTGCCTTGCCCTTTGGCCTTTGGTCCCTTAGCCAGGTGTACCAGGCTCAAGTTACTGCTGTCGTGCCTTGCTGTTTTATGCATGGAGCCAGGAAGATTGTCATAGTTATCAGCAGTCCTCAATCAAGTAAATGGTTAGCCTTTGCTCTGGATGTCCTGGCTCAGTAAGTCAAGGGTGGCTTCCAGACAAAGTGCTACTCAGGCAGGTCAGAGTCCTCATAAGGGATCACAAACTGAAAGATCGTGAGCCCACCATTTGTCTTGACTCTTTCTGCCCTACTAGAGCTGTTTTCCTCATAGGATGAGGGAGAGGCTCATATTACAGGAGATGAAAGTGGATGGCACAGCTATTACTGTTGGTGCAGGTGGGGATGTGTCCCGAGTGAGTAAGTAGAGAGCGCAGAGTGCATGCAGTAATGTCAGGGATTGGGGTGGGTGAGAATTGTAGAATATTAGCCTTGGTGGGAGGTGTGTGCAGTAGTAAACATAGAGGATGAGGTAATGGAAAGAGGATGGTGGATCTTATGCTGCTGGAATGGAGAAGGTCAGATGGCTGAGTCTGCTTTAACTTGGGCAGCAACGTCACACTTGGCTGCCATAGTCTAGTGTTTTGGCTTCAACTCTTGGTCCTCAGGAAAGAGGAATTCCAATCTGGTGTCCAGATCTCCAGACCCTGCCGCAAAGTTGGGCACCAACTTTGTCACATCTGGGCCGAGTGTAAGGAGCCATGCTGACCAACTTAGAGTGAAGTTGCTTGTCTGGGTGCACAATGGGCTTTTAAAGATGGTGCCGGTGCAAGGGCTGCCAGTGAATTCTGGGATATATACTAGATTGGAGATGTGTTCCAGGAACTGTGCATGTAAGATCGGGTGGATGTTGGATGTGGCAAGTGGTTAACGAGGCGAGTTTAATAAGATACCACAAAATCCCTCACTAATGGCAATGCTAGCCATGTAAATGTTTTAAAATCCTGTTTAATATTTGCCCATTTTGAATTCTAAATCAACCATATGACAGTAGTAACCAAAAATTGTACGTTGTAACTGACTGAAATGGTCTGGAAAATAAATGTTATTGCAAGGATGCTGCCATTATTCCTGACACAAAGCACAATGTGTATATGGTGTGTGATAGAGAAATAAATAGAAACAGGCAAGATATACGTTATCATAGGATCAGACCCTCAACATTTTGCTTAATGGCTTTCAAAATGACTTTTTCTAAAAGCAACAAAGTACCTTACAGGAATATTTGTGATAAACAACCATTTAAATATCCATGTTGATTTGTAATAACTACTTCAGTCGCATGCTGGAGAAAACAAATTCCTTTTTCTGTTCTAAATGGATTTTTGATCATTTTCAATTTAGATGGTTTGGTCAAGCTATTTTGTTCAGAAAACAGTGAACTTTTCATTTACCGACTTTTCAAAAACCTATTAGTCTTTGACTTCAATAAGGTACACTTATACTGCCATTAGTTCTCTCTGGTAAAGCAGTACAGGTAATTGCTGTTTTTTTGCAATGTCAACTGTGTAGCAGTAGTGAAGAAGCATTACCCGTATCCATGAGAGTAATATGGAGCAAAAGGGGATTTTGTTTAAACAGCAATCTTGCAGTGGGCATGTAGAACTCTCATTATCTGACCAGAGGGATTCAATTTAAATCTCTGCACAAAACAACAACAAATTGTATTTATATAGCACATTTTATATAATGTAATATCTTGTAACACTTCATAAGTTTGTGCGAAGATTTGTAGCTCGGGTGCTCATTGGTATGGTTCTGATCACCGAGCTGGAAGTTTTTGTTGCAAACGTTTCGTCCCCTGGCTAGGCGACATCATCAGTGCTTGGGAGCCTCCTGCAAAGCGCTTCTTTGATGTTTCCTCCGGTGTTTATAGTGGTCTGTCCCTGCCACTTCCGGTTGTGGCCCTTTTGAATAGTGTCCTGATGCAGCTTCGTTTGTGTGTGTTGGGGTGGTTACTTTCATAGTTTAGGACTTGGTCTGTGTGTGTGGCTTTCCTGTATACCCTTGTAGTGAATTCTCCGTTCGGTGTTCTCTGTACCATCACATCTAGGAATGGGAGTTGGCTATCCTTTTCTTCTTCTCTCGTGAATTGGACACTATTCAAAAGGGCCACAACACACTGCAGTACACCAGAACTGCAAAAGGAAGAAGAGGAACACCTATACAAGGTATTCGCCAAAAACGGATACCCGCGCAACTTCATCAATAGATGCTTAAGAGAAAGACCACGGAACGAGGACATACCACAACCAAAAGGACTAGCCACACTACTATACATCAGGAGCATCTCAGAACTGACAGCCAGACTACTGCGACCCCTAGGACTCATAACGGCACACAAACCAACAGCCACGCTCAGACAACAACTCACCAGAACGAAGGACCCGATACCCAACATGAGCAAAACTAATGTAGTGTACAAAATACCATGCAAGGACTGCACAAAACACTATATAGGACAAACAGGAAGACAGCTAACAATCCGCATACATGAACATCAACTAGCCACGAAACGACACGACCAGCTATCCTTAGTAGCCACACACACAGACAACAAGCAACATGAATTTGACTAGGACAACACTACTATCATAGGGCAAGCCAGACAGAGAACAGCCAGGGAATTCCTAGAGGCATGGCATTCATCCACAAACTCCATCAACAAACACATCGACCTGGACCCAATATACCAACCACTACAGCGGACAGCTGAAACTGACAACCGGAAGCGGCAGGGACAGACCACTATAAACACCGGAGGAAACATCAAAGAAGCGCTTCGCAGGAGGCTCCCAAGCACTAATGATGTCGCCTAGCCAGGGGATGAAACGTTTGCAACAAAAACTTCCAGCTTGGCGAACAGAACCACAACAACACTTCATAAAGTGTTACAAAACAAAAGTGAACAGCAAGCCATATTCCAACTACCCATTTAGTGTAGCTGGCTAAAAGATTCATCAAAGAGGTGGATTTTATGCAAAAAAAAAGCCAAAGCTTTGGGCCTTGGCAACTGAAGGCATGGCTACTACTAGTGAAGCCATTAGAGTTAGGGATGTGCAAGAGGCCAGAATCAAAAGAGGACACCTTTAGCTGCATCAAAGGGTAAAGGGTATCACAAATAGGGAAGGCCAAGGCCATGGAAGGTCTTGAAATCAAGCATGAGAATTTTAAATTTTAAGTATTGCTAGACTGTGAGCCAGTGTAAGTCAGTTGGTATAGAGATGGTGAGTAAATGAACTTGGCACAATTAGGAACAGATCAACAGATATTTGACTCATGTTTACAGAGAGTAGAATGTGGGAGGCCAGTGTTGGTATTGTTAAGATTAGCAAAGGTATGCGTGATGGTTTCAGCAAGAGATGAGTTGAGGTGGGGGGTAAAGTATAATTATTTTACAGAGATGGCAATTAGTAATTATGCATTATGTGGTTGGGAATTCACTTCAAGAGTCAAGTGACACCAAGCTGCAAACAATTGGTTCAACCTCAGATAGTTGTCATGGAGAAGAATGGACTCAGTTTCTCGGAATGGAGGATTATGGGAAGCCAAAGCCTTTCAGTTAAGCAAATCAACTGATAATAGTACTGAGAAAATTCTCTACCTATTATATGCTGAGATGCCTCAATCTCCTCTTGCCTTATTTTTACTGACGATTTCCAGGAAACCTGGCTAACCTGTCTACACGGAGTCAAATTCCAAAAATCCAGTTAAAATGGCTGCTAATTACATTCTAACACATTTATTTGGCAACCCATCTCACTCAGAGGAGTTACTTGTATGCACCCAAACACACTTAATGTATTGGAGTTGACATTGGTGCATTGCTGCTATTTGCTGATGCTTGTCAATTCCAAGCTTTTTAACCAGCTGCTTGTTCCTAAATCCACATTTTTAAGTCAAAAAGCCTCTTTTACAAATGGATGCACATTAATTAAAGTAGAAAAAGGTCAATTCCAAATCCAGTGTTCATTATTTTATGCCAAAATTATAATTTCTTCAAAACAATATGTATTTCTCAGCAAAAAGTCCCCAAACCATTGTGATAGATCTATCAATTAACTTACTGTTATGGCATCAAAGATAAGATACAATTAATATGAAACAACAGTCACTGAATTGAGTTGGAATAATAAGCCAAATGGATGTCACAAGTTATCCCCGAATAGTTTCAAAATACCTTAGGATGAAGTTGAAAAAGATCCATATGTATTGTATCTGATCAGATACATTTTTGTCCTTTTGGGGAAGTGGTGATAGGATATTCTGGCTGATTATCAACCCCTTGAAACAGGCCATAAACTCTGGCCAACAAGTCTCTATGGAATTTCAACCTGGGGTTTCTGGCCCAAAGGTACATGCTCGTAGTGTGACAAATCTTTCTTCAGAAGCGCTGATAGACCTTTTGGTTGTTTAGTAAAGATTAACAAGGCAAACAAATTGTCAAACTATATATTTCAACAATAAATGATCTATTTTTCCTCCCAAAATGCACAATCTCAGTCTTTTTGAGATTAAAATGAATTACGGTATAAGCTGTTTTAGTTGGTAGAAGGATAAATATTACACCGAATGACAGAGGATGCTTTTCAAATAGTGTCATGCTTGTTAAATAATGCTGCTCTTACAGCTCATCAGGCCACAGCTGGAGATTTGTTTTAATGTCTTATGGGAAAGATGATGCTTCCTATTGTATAGCATTCCCTCAGAAGTGGACTGACTGTCAATCCGGATGTTGTGCTCTCGTCTCTGAAGTGGTGCTTGAATGTGCAGCATTTTGCCTCCAAGACCAGCACTGAGTCAAGGCTGCCATGAATAGTCTATTATTGATTGTTAAAGAAACCTTAAGTGAGGTGGTTATAAATACTTCTCCGCCTTCATTACTGCAAGCGTCATTTGTGACGCTAAAGTACATCAAAGGATATAAAACCTAGGCTTTCTGCACTGTTTTCCAAGCCAGAAGCACTGTACATCAACTAGAGGTTGGACCAAAAGTTTGTTTTCATTTCTGACAGGGTTTTTTGCTAACTAAACATTGTTAATGTGAGTTACTCCCTTAGATCAAATCTTAGTAAGTGCTTATATACTTATGAAAAGACCAATCATCTTTATGAAGAGTGCATTGTTAATAAATGCAAGCAGACGTATGGCCAGAAATTGAATGCTTCTTCCAGTTAACTGTTATGTGTTTACCTCTTAGGATCATGTTTAAAACACTGTTACTGTGCTACTGGATTCTTCAGATGGTTCCGATCGTTCTCGCCTCTGTTCCCAGCAGAATAGTAGAGCATGCACAGGATTCCAGCTCAGTGCAGGATGTGGTCTCCCACACTGACCTCGCTGTTTTGAGCAGGATCAAGACCCTACTGTCTGCCTCAGGTGTGTTTTAATAATATGTCTTAATGCTCCACTGACTCGGGTTGACTTTGAGGTAGATTGTTCAAGTGAGTAAATATCTGGCAGTTAGACCACAACTGAGCTGTCATAGTGGAATTACCTGTAATATAAGGAACCCAGAATAGTGATTGTATTCCTGGCTCCAGTGGGGGACTGGAAGGTGGCCCAAGTATTGACTTTTGGTGATATGAAGCATGGTTTTTAAACAGAAGAAAATGAACATAAAGCCCTATGTGTTTGTAATTTCACAGACCTCCTCATGGCTTGCAGGTGGGGAGACAGTTGCAATATACAATATGCTTGGATCTCTAACTTTACAATCTGTTTTCAACATTAAATCTGTATTACTTTGAACAGTATTAACTTCATAATATGAACTGATAACCAGCCCATAATTTAACAGTTGGTGAATCATCTAGGTTTTTACTCTCAGTTGGATATTTGTCTCTTCCCCTCTCTCTTTTTTTCTGATTTTGTAAAGTATTTTTGATTCTATGATTTTTCTCTGGCTCTCTCTCAGTTTGGGTTTATGCTTTCCCAATTATTCTTCTTAATCGCTCCTCCCAATATTCTGTTGGGAAGATGATGATCCAAAGACTCTTCTGTGATCTAGCTCTTGTTATTTTATTTATACCTGTTCAGCTAAAGAAAAAAAAAGATTTGTAAGAGTCATCATTGTTAGTAAGAGTCTTTCTAATTTAGCAAATCAAAGTTGAATGTTTCAATACCTCGCCTTGTGTTAACAGTTTTACAAATGATTCTATCACCAGGTTCACTGGTCAGACCTGCACTCAACAAAGCAATGGACATGGTTAAGGAGGATGATATATCAAACAAAATCATGCTGGATCCTGAGGTAACTGTAATTTTCATGTATCAAGCAGAATATATGACTTACTACTGTACAGTATGGTAGTTCAAAAATTATTACAGATAAGTTTAGACATTTCATAATTCCAAGAGAGTAAGAGGGAGGTGTCAAGAAATTCTTCTGTTATGCTAACCAGCAAATCATAATGATATTGGTTCAATCCCATTTCAGGATTGAGCCTAAAATCAAGGCTTAACACTCCAGTGCAGGAATGAGGGAGTGCTGCATTGTTGGAGGTGCTTTCTTAAACCGAGGATTTTTCTGCCTGTCTTCGTAGATCCTGTCCCAATTCTGAAGAAGAGTCAAACTGGACTAGAAATGTTAACCCTGTTCCTGTCTCCACAGATGCTACCAGACCTGTTGCGTTCTATGGGCTGTATATTGTATGTGTTGAACTGTTAAATGTAATCAGTTGCTTCAGTATTGCAATGTAAAAAATTGGTATGCAGCTGGGCTTTCCTAATCTTTGTATTTAATCTTGCAGGCAATATCCAGTGCTGTGGAGAAGGACAGAGCAGAACGTTCACCCAGGAGATGTGTCCGGCAATTGGAGTCCTGTTTTGGTCATGCACTACCTTGCTGTGATCCATGTGCTATTTGCTACTGCAGGTTTTTCAACGCAATTTGTTACTGCAGAACAATTGGTAACAGCTGTCACCAGGGCAAGATTTAGTTCTGTGCACTAGTGCCGTTTGCTAGAATATGTTTCTGTAAAGTGTATATGCACAAATTTATGTTGTATTCTCTTTAGAGTGTAACTTGTTGTACAGTTAAAATAAACTTACTGGATATATTTCAGAGAGGACCTTGTTTCTCGAGTATCACCTAGAATTTTATTTGGGACCAATAGATGTCACCGATTTGAATAGATACTGTAGGACGTGTAACCCTTTGGGGAGATTTAAAATTCCACCTTTAAATCTGACTAAGAAAAGTCACTCCTCATAGAGTTTATTACAAGTAGGTATTAATCTCAGGATTTATTACACTTCAGGATACTGTGCAAAAATCTTTAAGACATAGAATCAAATTCTTTCCTCTTCTATTTTAATGGAATTTTTTATGCAAATCAGCAAATGGAGGAATTTCACATGAAGGCTTTTAGTATTTCCATGGTAGGATCATAACATCAAGGTGTTAATTTCTTACATTTTTCTAACTTATTTAATTTTCTTACAGCCTCTTTGAAGCTGTTCCCATATTGATAACAGTTATGATTTCTATTTAAGCAGAAAGCACAAGCAAGGTGCAATACATACAGTACTTCAGCAGCAGTTTGCAAGGAACAGTTGCTGTTATGTTATCCTACTGGTCCTTGGTTAGGGTTGGGACATTATGGCAGGCACTTTCCATCCTCTGAACCTCTACTCTTTTAAAATAAATGTCAAACAGGTCAGACAGTCCCTGATCAGGCACCTGATCTGGACCTCCCCACTGAGAGTGGTCCAAGTTTTCACAGTTAGTCCCCAAATCAAAGTGCATCCAAATTACTCCAATCATGTATATTCCATAGATGTAATTATGGGTTCAGTATGCATATATCCAAACACAGGCAATGCCTCATTAATCTCTGAACTGGAGGGAGAACCAATATCTTGGCAGCCAGCTGTGCTAGTGCTACAAGGAAGGGTTTAAACTGGATTGGTGGTGGTGGTGGGATCCTCAACAGCAGGGAGGCAAATGTGAGACTGGAAGGAGACACAGTAATCAGAAATAATGAAGCGAAGAGACAGGTCAGGCTAGAACACGACAGGGAGCAAGGAATGCCTGTTGGATTAAACTACTTATATTTCAATGCAAGATGGCTGACAGGTGAGGCTGATGAACTCTTGGCATGGATAGATATGTGGGACTGGGATATTATAGCCATTACAGAAACATGGCTAAGGGAGGGAGAGGACAGGCAACTTAATGTACTAGGGTACAGGTGCTTTAGGTGGGACAGAGGTGGTGGAAAGAAGGGAGGGGGGAGTTGCGTTTTAATTAAGGCAAATATCACAGCAGTAATCAGAGATGAAATAACTGAAGAATATTCCAGTGAGGCTTTGTAGGTGGAGCTAAAAAATAAGAAGGGGATGGTGACATTATTGGGGTTGTATTATAGGCCCCCAAATATCGAGGGGAATTAGTGGAACAAATATACAAGGTTAAAAATCACACAACACCAAGTTATAGTCCAACAGGTTTATTTGGGCGCACCAGCTTTTGGACCCTGCTTCTTCATCAGGTCGTTATGGAGTATTAGATTGTAAGACGCAGATTTTAAACTTTGTACACCCCAATCCAACACCAAATCAAATATACAGGGAGATTGGGGACACTTGCAGGAACAATAGGGTTGTCATAGTGGGGGATTTCAAAGTTCCAACATAGACTGGGACTGCTGTCGTTAAGGTGGAATTTTCTCAGTGCGTTCAGGAAAGTTTCCTCAAACAGTACATAGAGGGTCTAACTCGGGGGAAGGGGCAAACCTCGACTTACTCTTGGGAAATAGGGCAGGACACGTGATGGAGGTGACAGTGGGAGAGCATTTTGGGACCAGTGACCATAGTTATATTCATTTTAAAATAGTTATGGAGAGGGACAAAACTAACCCATGGGTTCAAGTTCTAAATTGAGGCAAGGCGAAATTTGATGGAATTAGGCAGGAGCTTTAAGGGTTGATTGGAGTAGTTTGTTTGCAGGTAAAGGGACCTCTGGCAAGTGGGAGGCCTTTTAAAGTGAGATAGCTAGAGTTCAAGGTCGATATGTTGTGAATGTTTTGCCCTCATTCAAGAAGGGCTGCAAAGATAAACTTGGGACTCACTACAGACCAGTAAGCCCAACATTTGTGGTGGGTAAGTTACTTGAGAAGATTCTGAGGGATAAGATATACATGCATTTGGAAAGACAGGGTTTGATTAGGAATAGTCAGCTTTGTGCATGGGAGATCATACCTCACAAATTTGTTAGAGTTCTTTGATGATGTGACCAGGAAGGTTGACGGGGTGGGTGGGGTGAGGGCAGGGTGGTAGATGTACTCTGTATGTATTTCAGTAAGGCCTTTGATAAGGTTCTACATGGTAGGCTGCTCTGGAAGGTTAGATAGCATGGAATCCAGGGCGAGCTGGCAAATTGGATATACAATTGGCTTGATGGTAGGAAGCAGAGGGTAATAGTGGAAGGATGCTTGTCGGACTAGTGGAGTGCCTCAGGGTCGGTGCTGGGCCCATTGCTGTTTGCTATCTATATCAATGATTTGGATGAGAATATACAAGGCATAATTAGTAAGTTTGCAGATGACACTAAAATAGGTGGTGTCATGGATAGTGGGGAAGGTTATCATAAATTGCAGCAGGACCTTGATCAGCTGGGGAAGTGGGCCAAGAAATGGCAAATGGAGTTTAATATAGTTAAGTATGAGGTCTTTCATTTTGGAAAGTCAAATCAAGGTAGGAGTTTCATGGTGAATGGTAGGGCCTTAAGGAGTGTAGTGGAAGAGAGGGACCTTGGAGTTCAGATGTACGGTTCCCTGAAAGTGGAGTCACAAGTAGACAGGGCAGTGAAGAAGGCTTTTGAAACATTGGCCTTCATCAGCCAGGGCATTGAGGATAGAAGTTGGGAAGTTATGTTGAAGTTGTACAGGACGTTGGTGAGGCTGCACTTGGAGTATTATCTTCAGTTTTGGTCACCTTGTTATAGGAATAATGTTATTAAACTGGAAAGAGTGCAGAAGAAATTTACAAGGATGTTGCCAGATCTCAACAGTCCGAGTTATAGGGAGAGGTTGGACAAGCTAGAACTTGCCTTTTAAGAGGTTAGGAGTCTAAGGGGGCATTGTGTAGAGTGTATAAGATCATTAGAGGCATGGATAAGGTGAATGCACTCAATTTTCTTTCCCAGGGTTGGGGAATCGAGGACCAGAGGGCATCAGTTTAAGGTGAGAGGGGAAAAATAAAAGGGAACCTGAGGGCAACTTTTTTACACAGAGGATAGTATGCATATGGAATGAACTGCCAGTGAAAGTGGTTGAAGCGGATATGTTAACAACATTTAAAAGGCATTTGAACAAAAACATGGATAGGAAAGGTTTAGAAGGATATGGGCCAAGTACAAGGAATTGGGGTTAATATTGATGGGCATTTTGGTCAGCATGGACCAGTTGGGCCAAAGGCCCTGTCTCCATGCTGTAGGATTCTATGACTCTGTAACCCATATCTTTGCTTTTAAACCTTTCTGTAAATCTTCCCTTGTTTTCGTGTTTCATGAAGACCTCAAAACTAATAACCATTCTAACCGTAAATAAATATAAATATATTTCTCTCTACTAATTCTAGTAGAGGAGAAAGAAAAACACAGTTTCTACTACAATACTGAAACCTACCAAACACTGAAAAATAACACAAGAGGATGAAATTTAATTATGTTCAATGAGGAACAGGATTTCCTCAAACCATGTAACTTTAGCTAGATGGAGTAAGATGTAGTGACATAGATAGCTTTATGTCTCAAACCGATCCTCTCTCTGTTAATCTGCAATAAGGAACTACTCGTAAACATCAGACATCCTCCACTTGTAAATGATTGATTTGAAAACCTAAATGTGGTTCCTTTTTGCACCACTGCAATTCCAGACAAAGCATTTGTTATGTAATCCCCTTCAAGCTTATATCTTAATAAATGCCATCAGGTTTTGACATGAATTTCTAAAGGTTGTCTTAAACTTAATTGAAAGCAATGTCTTGATTCTGCACCACGAACATTCATTATGTTTTTATTCAGCGAGAATGTAGCAGTGAGGTCACAGTTTCCCAGATGTACGAAAAGCTCATTTTCAACGGCAGTCTTTTTATCTGCATTAAAGTGCATACAGTGGACTATGCAGTCAGTGGGGCTTCTCCTGGAACTGGAACAGATGGGGAGGCAAGCAGCTTGAGAAGGTATCCCAGCAGTTGAGATGTCTGGGGTGCCATTTCCTAGGGTTGCTGTGTTTTTGTGCCAGCTGCATTTGTGCACAGCAGGTTCAAGCATGGTGTGTAAGGCTTATTGTGTGCCTCAGAGAGGCGAAGGGGTCAGCTTCAGAAGACTATCTTGAGTATTGGCAACATCAACATCATCCCTTCCCATGGCAGCACTTTCACATTCTGCCTGCTCAAGTGCACATCCCTGGCAGGTGAGAACACCCGCTTGAAGAATCCACCCATCCATATGCCAGCACTACAACAAACAAGATTCTGATCTATAATCTGTGCATCCCCTTGGCGAACTGCCATTAGAGTGATCGCTCTTAAAATCTGGAGCTTATTCATGAGTGTGTCTGGCACATTGTAATGCTCATACCACGGATGGACCCCTCTGATTTTTGCACAGGGGATGTCACTGTCTCTGATAGAAATCAGTTGCTGCTGCACAAGCCTCCACAATGCAGAGGGTCCCTGAGGTTCTGTCTCTCCAGCTAAATCACTACAGCTGGAGCTGCGTTAAAACCTCCTATGGAGGTGCCACATAGCATTACTCCATTACCTGTTCCTTCATGTGTGCCATGCTCTTCACCTTGTGTCACCTGTACAAACATTACCTGAAGCCCCATGGGTTTTTGTGCTGTTGGAATGGGCAGATGAATCCCGTCACCATGATTTCTCTGTGAGGTAGCCAGAGCCTCTACACTCAGCTGATGCTAATCCTCTAGCCTCAGCCCTGGGTAAGAGAGAAAACATTAGGTGCTCCCTTCATCAGATGTTTGTCAGCATACCAAGTGGCATCTACTGAAAACAATGTTAAAAGGTTGGAACTGCTTCAAGGAATATTCATGAAGCATTCAATAACCTGGCACTCACCATCTCCAACAGCCTGTGCAGTGGTCTCCCTGCCAAAGTAAAGGACTTCCTCCTCCTCCATAACTGCTAGTATTGTCAGGATGGCCAGTCCTGCTCGCAATGTGATAACTAGCCTGGGAAAATCCAGCCCAAAATGTCTATGGCTCAAAAATGGTTGAGGATCAGAAATTGAAAAAAGGGCAGAGAGACAGAGTGCAAATGCCCAATATTTATAAGTCACTCATAGCGTCATAGAGTCATACAGCATGGAAACAGACCCTTCGGTCTAAACACTGAGGAAGCAAATGTGGCTGTAGTAGCGGGTTTGTTTCAGGACATGGTTGAAGAGCTTCAGGGCAGAGGAAATGACCTGGGAGTTGCAGTGGGAGAGAGACTCCCTGAGATTCTTGTAGAGAGAGGAGGAAAACTTCTTCAAGGCAGGCATCCTTGCAAGAGGATTCGCAGTAGGGTTAAAATCAACAAGGTAAAAACAATGACTGCAGATGCTGGAAACCAGATTCTGGATCAGTGGTGCTGGAAGAGCACAGCAATTCAGGCAGCATCCGAGGACAGGCAAAATCGACGTTTCGGGCAAAAGCCCTTCATCAGGAATCATTGTTACCTTGTTTTTACCTTTTTACCTTAGGTCTAAACAGTCCAATGCCACCATAATCTCAAACTAAACTAGTCCTACTTGCCTGCTCCTGGCCCATATCCCTCCAGATAATTTCTTATTCATGTACTTCCCAAAACGTTTTTTAAATGTTGTAACTGTACCCACATTGACCAATTCCTTTGGAAGTTCATTCCACATACAAACCACTCTCTGTGTAAATATGTTACCCCTCACGTATTTTTTCAATCTTTCCCTCTCAGCTTAAAAATATATTCTTTCATCTTGAAATCCACAAACCTGGGGAAAAGACACATGCCAATCACCTTATATTAGATTCCCTAAAGTATGGAAACAGGCCCTTCGGCCCAACCAGTCCACACCGACCCTCCAAAGAGCAACCCACCCAGACCCATTTCCCTTTGACTAATACACCTAACACTATGGGCAATTTAGCATGGCCAATTCACCTGACCTGCACATCTTTGGACTGTGGGAGGAAACTGGAGCACCCAGAGGAAGCCCAGGAAGAATGTGCAAACTCCACACAGACAGTCACCTGAGGCTGGAATCAAAGCTGGGACCCTGGTCTTGTGAGGCAGCAGTGCTAACCACTGAGCCACCGTGACGTGCCACCTTATCCATACCTCTAATCATTTTATAAACCGCTATAAGGTTGCTCCTCAACCTCTTATGCTCCAATGAAATAAGTCCCAGCCTATCAAGTCTCTGCTTATAACTCAAACCATCCATTCCTGGAAACATGCTGGTAAATCTTTTCAGAGCCTTCTTCAGCTTAATAATATCCTTTCTATAACTGGGCAACCAGAACTGGAGACAATACTGCAGGAGAGGCCTCACCAATGTCCTGTACAACCTCAACATGATGTCCCAATTCCTATCCTTCTTCATTGTCCACTATACCACCAATTTTGGTGTCATACTTAAACTTACTAACCATGCCTTCTATATTCATATATAAATGACAAACAAAAGTGGACTGTACTGATCCCTGTGGAACACTGCTGGTAACAGGCCACCAATCCAAAAAATAAGCTTCCATCACCACTCTCTGTCTCCTGCCATTAAGCCAATATTGTATCCAATTGGCAAGCTCACCCAGAATCCAATCTGATCAAACTTTACTAATTAGACTAACATGCAGAACCTTGTCAAAGGCTTTACTAAAGTCCAAGTAAAAAAATGTCCATTGCTCTGCCCTCATTAATCTTCTTGGTTACTTCCTCAAAAAACTCAATCAAGTTTGTGTGACATGAGTTCCCTCACACACAGCCGTGCTGACTATATCTAATCAATCCTTGCCTCTTCAAATGTACGTAAATTCTATCTTTCAGAATCACTTCTAACAACTTACTCACAGATCTACAGTTCCCAGGCTTCTCCTTACATCCTTTCTTGAATAAAGGCACAACAGCAGCCACTCTACAGTCATCCAGCACCTCACCTGTAGTTATATATGACACAAATATTTCTGCAAGGGGCCTCACAATTTCCTCGGTAGCATCTCACAACGTCCTAGGGCTGAAGCACAAGTCTTCAGCAGTACCATCAAGACCTTGTCAGTGTTCCTAATATTTCCTGCATTTAGTGCCTTCAGCCATTTTTTGATGTCACATGGAGCGGACTGGAATCTCTGATTCAAAATTCCAGGCTCATGTTCTGATGGACTACTGCATTTTAACAGATGCCGTCTTTTGCTAATCTGCGATTCAGTCCACAGTGGATATAAATGATCTCCTGATCAGAATTCATCTCTCAAGCACACCACAAAAACAGATCATTAGATCATGATCACACTGCTGTCTTCAGGAGCTTCTGTGCACAGCTGGCTGCTGTGTTTCCTATGTTTCTAGTTTGATGATGTAGTTTATTAATTATAATATGCCTCATCAGGCAGTAAAAGATACAATATGAGTTTATTTTACTATGAATTTGTGCAAGTTGCCCAAATACATGGTATTTAACCACAGCTGCCACCAGATGGCGCCTTAAAACAATTTAACATAAGTTGTTCAGGTCATCCTTGAGGAGAAAGCAAGGACTGCGTCTGTTGCTCCTGATGGTCACCTCTTCATTGGGGAGACAGGGCACACACTTGCAGAATGTTTTGGAGAACATCTCTGGGACACACGCATTAAACAACCCCACCACCTTGTGACCAAACACTTCAACTCCCCCTCCCACTCCGCCAAGGACAAGCAAATCCTGGGCCTCCACATCGTCAAATCCTAGCCATCCGACGACTGGAGGAAGAATACCTCACCTTCCACCTTGGCAGTCTCCAACCACACAGCATCAATGTTGATTTCACTAGTTTTCCACATCTCCCCTCCCTCCATCTTATCCCAGATCCAACCCTTCAACTCAGCACTGCCTTCTTGAACTGTCCATAAGACCATAAGACAATAAGACATAGGAGTGGAAGTAAGGCCATTCGGCCATCGAGTCCGCTCTGCCATTTAATCATGGCTGATGGGCATTTCAATTTCACTTAACTGCACTCTCTCCATAGCCCTTAATTCCTTGCGAGATGAAGAATTTATCAATCTCTGCCTTGAAGATATTTAACGTCCCAGCCTCCACTGTGCTCTGTGGCAATGAATTCCACCGGCCCACCACTCTCTGGCTGAAGAAATGTCTCCTCATTTCCATTCTAAATTGACCCCCTCTAATTCTAAGGTTGTGCCCACAGGTCCTAGTATCCCTGGCTAATGGAAACAACTTCCCAGCGTCCACCCTTTCTAAGCCATACATTATCTTGTAAACTTCAATTAGATCGCCCCTCACCCTTCTAAACTCTAATGAATACAATCTCAGGATCCTCAGCCGTTCATCATATGTTAGGCCTACTATTCCAGGGATCATCTGTGTGAATCTCCACTGGACACGCTCCAGTGCCAGTATGTCCTTCCTGAAGTGTGAAGCCCAAAACTGGACACAGTATTCTAAATGGGGCCTAATTAGAGCTTTCTAAAGTCTCACAAGCACATCACTGCGGGCGGCACGGTGGCACAGTGGTTAGCACTGCTGCCTCACAGCGCCAGAGACCCGGGTTCAATTCCCGCCTCAGGCGACTGACTGTGTGGAGTTTGCACGTTCTCCCCGTGTCTGCGTGGGTTTCCTCCGGGTGCTCCGGTTTCCTCCCACCATCCAAAGATGTGCAGGGTCAGGTGAATTGGCCATACTAAATTGCCCGTAGTGTTAGGTAAGGGGTAAATGTAGGGGTATGGGTGGGTTTCGCTTCGGCGGGTCGGTGTGGACTTGTTGGGCCGAAGGGCCTGTTTCCACACTGTAATCTAATCTAAATCTAAATCACTGCTTTTATATTCTAACCATCTTGAGATAAATGACAACATTCTTAATCATAAACTCAATCTGCAAGTTAACCTTTAGAGAATCTTGGAGTAGCCCTTCCAGATTCCTTTGTACTTTGGCTTTATGAATTTTCTCAACATTTAGAAAAGAGTCCATGCCTGTATTCTTTTTTCCAAAGTTCATTACAAAAGAGAAAGTGCTAGAAAGCTAGAAGGTCTAAAAATTGATAAATCTCCTGGCCCCAATGGGCTGCATCCTAGAGTTCTGAGGGAGATCACTGATGAAATAGCGGAGGAGTTAGTTGTGATCTTTCAAAAATCACTGGAGTCAGGGAAAGTCCCAGATGATTGGAAAGTCACAAAGGATCAAGACAAAAGATATAAAATTATAGATCGATTAGCCTAACCTCGGTTGTTGGTAAAATTCTAGAATCCTTCGTTAAAGATGAGATTTCTAAATTCTTGGAAGTGCAGAGTCAGATTAGAACAAGTCAGCTTGGATTTAATAAGGGAAGGTCATGCCTGACAAACTTTTTAGAATTCTTTGAAGAGGTAACATGTAAGTTAGACCAGGGAAACCCAGTGGATGTTGTCTATCTAGACTTCAAAAAGGCTTTTGATAAGATGCCTCATAGGAGGCTGCTGAGTAAGGTGAGGGCCCATGATGTTAAAGTTGAGCTACTGGCATGGATTGAGGATTGGCTGTCTGACAGCAGGCAGAGAGTTGGGATAAAAGGTTCTTTTTCAGAATGGCAGCCGGTCACAAGTGGTGTCCCGCAGGGTTCAGTGTTAGGGCCGCAGCTATTCACTCTCTACATTAATGATCTGGATGAAGGGACTGAGGGCATTCAAGTAAAGTTTGCCAATGATACAAAGTTAGGTGGACAGGCAGGTAGTACTGTGGAGATGGGGGGTGCTGCAGAAAGATTCAGACAGTTTAGGAGAGTGGTCCAGGAAATGGCTGATGAAATTCAATGTAACCAAATGTGAGTTCTTCAGCTATTTCCTTATCTCCCAGCACTAGTCTTTCTGCATCAATTTGGAGTGGCCTAATATCTACTTTGCCTCTCGTTTGTTTCTTATGTATTGAAAGAAACTTTTACTATCTGTTCAAAATTACTGGCCAGCCTACCTTCATATTTGATCCTCTCCTTCCTTATTTCTCTCTTTGGTATCCTCTATTTGTTTTTGTAGTCTTCCCAATCTTCTGATTTCCCTGTGCTCTCGGCCACTTTATAGGCTCTCTCTTTTTCTATGATACATTTCCTGACTTCCGTTGTCAGCCATGGCTGTCTAATCCCCCCCGCCCCCCACCCTCGGATATTCTTTCTTTTCTTTGGGATGAACCTCTGTACTGTGTCCTCAATTACAGCCAAAAACTCCTGCCATTTTTGCTCTACTGTCTTCCCCGCAGGCTCTGCTTCAAGCCGATTTTCGTCAGTTCCTCTGTTATGTCCCTGTAATTACCTTTATTGAACAATAACAACATTGCATCTGATTTTGCCTTCTCTCTTTCAAACTGCAGACTGAACTCTACCACATTATGATCGCTGCCTCTGAAGTGTTCCCTTACTTTAAGATCTTTTATAAAGTCTGGATCATCACATAGAACTAAGTTCAGAATAGCCTGCTCCCTTGTGGGCTCCATAAGACCATAAGACATAAGAGTGGAAGTAAGGACATTTGGCCCATCAAGTCCACTTCACTATTCAATTATGGCTGATGGGCATTTCAGTACCACTTACCTGTACTCTCCCCGTAGTCCTTAATTCCTTGTGAGATCAAGAATTTATCAATCTTTGCCTTGAAGACATTTAATGTGCTGGCCTCCACTGCACTCCATGGCAATGAATTCCACAGGTCCACTATTCTCTGGCTGAAGAAATGTCTCCTCATTTCCATTCTAAATTGATCCCCACGGGTCCTAGTATCCCTGCCTAATGGAAACAAATTCCCAGTGTCCACCATTTCTAAGCCATGCATTATCTTGTAAGTTTCTAGATCTCCCCTCAACCTTCTAAACTCTAATGAATACAATCCCAGGATCCTCAGCCATTCATTGTATGCTAGGCCTACCATTCCAGGGATCATCCGCGTGAATCTCCACTGGACACGCTCCAGTGCCAGTATGTCCTTCCTGAGGTGTGAGGCCCAGAATTGGACACAATATTCTAAATGAGGCCTAACTAGAGCTTTATAAAGTCTCAGTAGCACATCGCTGCTTTTTCATTCCAACCTTCTTGAGATAAATGACAACATTACATTTGCTTTCTTAACCACAGGTTCAACCTGCAAGTCATCCTTTACAGAATCCTGAACTAGCTAGAATCTAGAATCCCAGATTTCTTTGTACTTTGGCTTTATGAAGTTTCTCACCGTTTAGAAAATAGTCCATGCCTGTATTCTTTTTTTCCCCAAAGTGCAAGACCTCGCACTTGCTCACGTTGATTTTCTTCAGCTATTTCTTGGACCACTCTCCTAAACCGTCTAAATCTTTCTGCAGCCTCCCCACTTCCTCAGTACTACCTGCCTGTTCACTTAACTTCGTATCATCGGCGAACTTCGCCAGAATGCCCCCGGTCTCCTCATCCAGATCACTACTATATAAAGTGAACAGCAGCGGCCCCAATACTGAACCCTGCAGGACACCACTTGTCACTAACTGCCATTCTGAAAAAGGCTCCCTCACAAACTGTTCCAAAAAGCCATCCTGTAAGCATTCCATGAATTCTCTTTCTTTGGATGCATCCACAACATTATTCATCCAGTCCACCTGCATATTGAAGTCCCCCATGATCACTGTGACCCTACCTTTCTGACATGCCCTATCAATTTCCCAGTACATATTGCATCCCGGTCCTGACCAGTGTTAGGAGGTCTGTACCTAACTTCCATTATGGTTGTTTTTGCCTTTGTGGTTCCTTAACTCCACCCATTCTGTCCTACCTGTCCACCTTCCTTCCCACCTATCTGCTCCACCCTCCACTCTGACTTATCACCATCACCCCCCACCTTCATCTACCTATTGCATTCCTAGCTACCTTGCCCCCAGACCTACCCCTCCATTTATCTCTCAGCCTTCTTGGGCATCGCCTCATCCACATTCCTATTGAAGAGCTTATGCTTGAAATGTTGACTCTCCTGCTCCTCGGATGCTGCCTGATCAGTTGCGCTTTTCCAGCACCACACTTTTGACCTCTGATCTCCAGCATCTGCAGTCCTCACTCTCTCGTGGAGCTTTGTGGACAGGTTTTGAGGAGCTGGGAAGTGAATTACTCACTCCAGAATTCTAGCCTCTGATCTGCTATTGTAGCCATTGTATTTATATGGCTGGTCCAGTTCAGCTTCTGGTCAATGGTAAACCCCAGGATGTTGAAAGTGGGGGATTTAACAATGAAAGTAAGCCCTCCCAAACTAAGCTAATCCAAAGTGTGTAAGAAAGAACATATGGTACCCAGTTCTACTTAATTAAAATGTGCAAGAGAAATGCTTTATCATTTACGAGAGACAAGGTCACACTTATCAATGTGTCTACAAAGTTGTAGATAAACAATTTCTTTCTGCAGCTCTTTGGGAACCAGCCAGATGTGCAGAATATCTACTACATTAATGAATCAATGATTAATTTATTTCTCTTCCTTCTGAAAAAGAGCAAGATTCTATCCACTTTATACCTTATCTAACTGATTTCTTAATTTGTTTCATTTTTCAAAACATAATGAAGCTTTATTCTGACATTTCCATTATATAAAAGCTGGCACTCTCTACTAGATATAGAAAATTGGAAGTTTAGAGTTCTCCAGGATGTTTACTGTGATTTCTGGGTAAGGCTGGATATGGTAATAACAGTCACTTCCTTGCTGGCTCCAGCAGTCTCTAACTGAAGAAATGGCAGGAAAGAAGTTCTTCAATGGCTATTGAATTTTAGGACCACAACCAAATTACTGTCAGATCAAAATGATGTGCTGTATCAGTGGATGTCAGTCAGAGAAATTGTAAAACCCTGAGGAGGGGTTTTTAAAAGTCAACTGTTGTTTCTATCCAGTGACTCTCTTTCTGGAAAGGATGCAGGTGACGATGTTAGATTCAAACATGATATGAGCCAGCTGTAAAATATAGTTTATCGTGAGCAAAGTTGGGAGAGATTGTGCCCCTCCTGAAAAAATCTGCCATCAACTGCATTGCATTTTGTATTTTAACCAATTTCCTCCAAGCTCACATTTCTGTTGTAAATACTAGTTAACAAAATTGAGATGCAACATCATAGGAATTTTAAATGCCATTCAACTTTCTCAATAAACATCAAGAGTCATACTTACGAGAGATATGTCATTCAGCTATGTCTTCAGAAGAACATCTGACATACTACATAAGTTTAAAAGGAAGTTTCAAAGAATGCTTTTATTCCTTATGCTTTTTAGGTTTTTTGCTCAACTTGTTCTATTCCTAAAGAACACCTATCAAAAAAGATAAAGACAGTGTGGTGGAGTTTATATTTAAGTGTAATTTGGAAATTCTGTTGTTTGACGTTATGAAGATTAGGTCAGCTCAACTGTCTGCAAAAAATCATTTACATAATCATACATAAAAAACCTTCCATGAGGTGCCAGTGCAATCAAGCAGGATGATAAATTTAGTAGTTTCAACTATTTTATTGGATCTGTTTTGTGTTCATTGATGCAAGAACAGATGTTTTGAATTATTACTCCAGAAAAGCTAATTTTGCAGCAAAAAGTACAGCAAAGATCAAAACAAGTCAAATGAAACATTATAGATAGTAATAACATTTCAGTTCATTGAAGTATTTACTTAAAGTGGTTCTAATTTAATTTACTGGCTCTTGAAAGAAATTGGATTACCAACACTTGCCATCACTCCTCATAACTTCAATCAATTGTCTTTTTTTATTGCCTGATTGGATAACTCTTGAACATAAAACTTGGCTTAAAGATATACTTGTAATCATTTATTATAATAAGAATTTAGTTCATTCCTGTAAATCATACACTTTGTATCCAACACCTTAACTTACATTCTTATTGTGCCAAACACTCTAATTTACACTGTTTCTATTTAACTCTTTAATAGCAATTCTATAAGTTTATAAACTGTCTCCTGTTTAGATAAGATACCATAAGGAGAATAAAATCTGTCTGCATGTTTCCACAACAATCAATTTAATATTTACAAACTGATTGGTAATAGTTCCCCTTTCCAATCTGAGGAATTTTATTGCTGCACAATATCTTTCTCTTTAATCTTTGACACAATTCTTCAATTAAGGTCGAACTGCCTGTGAGCTGAGGGGAGAGGGGAGTATTCTATTACTCTCCTGATTTGTGCTTTGCACTTGGTGGACAGGCTTTTAGAAGTCAGGAGGTGGGTTAGTCACCACAGAATTTTAGTCTCTGATTGGCTCTTGTAGACATGTATTTATGTATCACATTATGGTGTGATATGAATATTATTGCATTACCAAACCATCTGACTGTGGTATCATTCACAGCAATGTACAGTTCCTCTTACATAAGCCATTACACATTTGATTTTGTTGAAGAAAGACCAAACATCTCATGGTCTTTAATATGCATGACAGAAATACAGATGAAGTTATTCAGATTAAGGCAATTTTGAGGTAATATACATACTTTACTGTTTTATTTTCATAGAGGTCTCCAACTGGGATTTTGTTCAGATTCTAAACTCTGGACCAAGTGAGATTGAACCACAAGATGGACTCTCTTAAATTGTGATGTGGGTTGCAATCAAATATGAATGATTTGTTGGCACATACAAAGATAGTTTCTTGCTGTACATCCTGTGACAGTTGGAGCATTTCTTGTTCTGTAGAATAATATTACCAATATGATGATTAATTAATGAAAGATGATTGAAACTGCAGACTCTGTTAATAATAAGTAACTAAAGTTAGAATGGAAAGAGGTGACATCAGATACAAAAAAGGGGGTACAAGAATGTGTGAGAGAGCTGCTTTTGTCAATATACTCTGCAAAAAGAAAGTCTATATTTCTTGGTTTCTGTTTAAAAATTCTGGCTAGAATCCAATAACTACTCAGGAGAGAATGTCAAATATACAAAGTGTATGGTATTTCTATTCTCTATATTGTCAACCCTTGGTATCTTCTTCTTGCCTGAGGTCCTCACTCATCCTGGCGAGAACTGGAATCAATGAAAATTAACTTAAATTGACTGGAACTCTTATTCCGAGCTGTCTCCTCCAAAGCCATGTGTTGTCCATTGGCCTACTTGACACAACCAATTATTTCCTAGAGTACACAGAGTGTGGTACATTAGGATGCGACAGGACCTGCTACAATAATTAAAACTTATAAAGAGAATGACTTGTGCAGTACCTTTCACAACTTAAGGATGCCCCAAAGCACTTTACAACCAATGGAGTACTTCCGAAATGTTGCACTGTTATAATGTAGGAAATGTGGCAGTTATTTGTACACAACTAAATCCTGCAATCAACAATGAAATAAATGACTCTATCACTTTTTTAGTTTTAGTTGAAGATGCACATGGTACTGGACAAATACCGCTCCTCTTCAATTAATAGTATTGTGGGAACTTAAGCTACACGTGAGAGAACAGGTGGATCATCAGTTTGGCATCTCACCCAGAAGATGTCACATTAGATAGTTCAGCACTGACTTGGTATGCATTGAATTTGGGAAAGAGTTCCAGAAACACACAATCCTCTGAGAGAAATAAAATTCCTCATCTTCATCTCACATGGAAGACCGCTTATTTTTAAGCTGTATTAAACTCCTTAGTTCTAGTCTCTCCCATAAGGGTAACATCCCTTCGTGCCCACTCTGTCAGGTCCCCTAGGATCTTGTAGGTCTCAGCAAGGTCACCTTTTCCTTCAAAGCTCCAGTGGAAACAAGCTCTGTCTGTCCAATCATTATGTTCTCATCCAGCGCTTTCCTCCCACAATCCAAAGATATGCAGGTTAGGTGAATTGGCCGTGCTAAACTGCCCATCAGGGATGTTAGGTGCATTAGTCATGGTAAATGTAGAGTAATAGGGTACGTGAATAGGTCTAGGTGAGTTACTCTTTGGAGTGTCGGTGTGAAACAGGCTGAAGGGCCTGTTTCTACACTGTCGTGATTCTATAATTCTATGATTCTGTATCAGTTGAGAGAAATTTCTTCTAATATATTTATATAGTTTCTTAAAAAAAGACAAAACCTGTTTACAGAAATGCAGATATCTCACCAATGCCCTGCATAACTGTAGCAAAACATCCCTACTTTAATATTCAACCTCCCTTTTAATAAATGACAAGATTCCACTTGCCCTTCTAATCACTTGTTGCACTTTCATATGAACATTTTGTGATTCATTCAATAGGATGCCTAGTCCCTCTGGACCACAATGCTCTGCAATCTCACTGTTTAAGAAATATGCCCCCCTTCCTATTCTTCTTTGCCAAAGTGGACAGTTACATTTTCTTACATTACATTCCAACAACCAAATTTTTGCTCACTTATTTAACCTAACTGTAGCCCTTTGCAGACACTTTATGACCTCTTCATAATTCATGTTCCTATCTATCTTTGTGCCATCAGAAAATTTAGTAACCATATCCTTTGTCCCTTCATTTGAGTTATTTATATAAATTGTAAATAATTGTAGCTTGTGAAACTTGTACATTGATCCCTGTGGCACTTATGCAAAACTGAAAATGACTTATTTATGACTACTCTCTACTTCCTGTTGTTTAACTATTGTCCCAGGAATAGCCATTGACCTGTATCATGCTTTGCGGATGTCCACAGACTAGCAATGCATTGTTAGAAATGGATTTTACCAGCACGTTGGGGCTGAGCTAATAGCAGAGGGTGGTTATAAATGGCAAGATAAGGATTGCCTAACACCTTCCCATTGCTGCGGCAATCAAGACAGAGGTGGGCCTTCTTGATGAGAAGCTAATTGCGCTACTTACATAGCCAGAGTAAGGCTGGTTCCTGTTGCTGCTGATATTTTACCAGCAGTGGGTGGGTCCTGTTCCTGTTGGGAGACTGCCTGGTGAATCCTGGTCTTCTCCATGTGGACTAGGAAGAGAGAAATCCTCTCATTATCGGTCTCTATAGCCTAACTCTGTTTGACTGGCCCAATGACACTAGCTCCAGTTCACCTTGTTCTGAGGGTGACACGAGCACTGTGCTCATCCGGGAGGTGTCGTCCTATCAGTCACTACTGAACCCATTGGAAGTACAGTGACAAAACTGCTGCTGTCCCTCTGAGGTGGAGATGGGGGGATCCTGTCTTTTAAAGGAATGGAAACACTGATAACTGCTAACTGACAACCAAATGGGCATAAACACGCAGGAGTGGGTGCTCCAAACCGACCAACAGTCCAACTCTCCAGTCCATTGACTAGGCTCCCACAGCCTTGGCAAAACCCACCCCAATCAGTGATAACTCACCTCTTCCAATAAATACTTGACAATTTTATACAGGAGCTCAGAGAGCTGCATGTACAAAATCAATGGTAGTCTTTATCTGGGAAAATACAAATATTCTAGATGCTTGGCAACATATCTTTTCAAATGTTCACTCACCTTGTAATCTTCCTAATGCATTTGTTTACCTGGAAAGAAATCAGAAGCATGTGCACTCATTAATGAATTTAATGGTGCTTTTTAATCTTTTTAGATACTATTTGTTATTCATTTTGACATTCCTACTGTATGCTACCTAAGGTTCATTGGGATATAAAAGTCATATTGTTTTCTTGAATCTCCCAGTAAGACACACAATGGCGTTCTTCTGGTTTCTCTCCTGCTTTGCTTTCATAGGAGCCAGTTATGGTAATCCTGTTTTAAACCAATTTCTCGAAATGGTCATTGGCATTAAAGATATTGGTTTGGATACAGTCGATAATGCAAAATTGTAATAACTGCTTGTTTCTACCTGGATTTTAGGCTGTGGTACTCCTGCTATCTCCCCTGTTGTCACAGGCTATGCTCGAATTGTCAATGGTGAAGAAGCTGTTCCAGGATCCTGGCCTTGGCAGGTGTCCTTACAGGTGAGTTAAAGCTGTTAAAAGATACATAACAGAAATGATTTATTATTGTTCTATTGAAATTGAAGCAATTATCACCATTTTAACTTGCATGTGTCCAACATGTCCTCTATACTTTGAGTGAAGTTTGTCAAAGAATAAAAAAAGTAGACTAGGAATGGTAAGGAGAAATATTAAAGGACCACTCACCTTTTTTTTCACACGAGAGAGATATAGATGAAGGGCCGCATGACATTCTGGTTCATCCAGATAAAAGGGGCTGCTGCACATTCAATTATTCAATTGATTTTATAAAATAATTACAGGATTTTCATTTCCATTGTTCGAGTAAAAGACCATTCCTCTGTATAGAATATAGAACAGTAAAGCACAGTGCAGGCCTTCGGCCCTCGATGTTGCACTGACCTGTGGAACCAATCTGAAGCCCATCTAACCTACACTATTGTATTTTCGTCCATATATCTATCCAATGACCATTAAATGTCCTTAAAGTTGGTGAATATACTACTCTGTAGTCACATTTCTGCCATCATATAAATAGATAATCAAGTATTTAATTAATTTCCTGCCACACCTTTATCCTCACAGTTTATCTCTGTCCTTCATTCATGAGGGGTCCTAGCCTACTTTTAAATACAAATAGAAGTTCATATGTCTCTAAAAGCCATTATCATTTCTTTTTATATTATTTCATACTGTTTTTCACATTTCCTGTTAGTTTTTTTGGATTAACTCCCCATCACCTTTTCTGTATTCCTCTTAATTTTCTTTAGTCCATCCTAATGTTAAATGATTTCCTTGTAAAGTTTTAAAGATGCTTTTTCTTTCTCTGTATATCCTTGGAGCTCTCCCCTGCAATATATTCCTTTTTTGTCAGATATGTTCAAATTTCCCATCGCTGAGCTGTTGACATACTTGCTAGCATCCTTGTTTAGTTAATGAGAACCAAGTCCCTTCTTACAGAGAAATAGTTTGCAATACAGACCTTCATCATACACATTCTAGTAAAATTGGGCCCAGTCCCTATTGTTAAGTAAATTAACAGTCTTCTATACACCCTTGAGAAGCTGAAATGCCATTTTATCTCACCTGATGATGTTATTACTATTCATCCATCCTGTATTGGAATATGGAACAGATATGTAGTCAAGTGGAATCATAAACAGAGCAATGAAAAGCTATTGAGAGTGTCCAGAAAAGGATTTGCAAAGTCATTCTTTGCCCTAATTAATGTAGTTCCCCAAATGCCTTACTCCACTGAGGTTTGAAGACATTTAAAAGGCAATCAACTCTGCTTTACTTTCATGAGATTGCTGCTGATCTCCAAATTTGGTTACTTGTTACTTACAAACAAATCTCACAGTAGCTACAGAACCCAAACAATTAACTGAATTAAAACATAAAAAGACGAGATTTAAGGATTCTCATGTGCCACATCTCATCGACACGATGAGCTAACTCCGAAGATTGTTAGACTTTGAATCTTGATCATGTACTGTAATCTGATGATCAACACATTACTCTGTTCTCTATACCAAAACAGAAATTGCTGGAAAAGCTCAGCAGGTCTGGCAGTATCTGTGGAGAGAAATCGGAGTTAATGTTTCGGGTCCAGTGACCCTTCCTTTATTTCGTATGTTGGTTGGAATGATTGATTATAAAGCTTGCCTCAATTTGGCCTTCTGGATGAGACAATTTTGATTTTTAAATAAACCTTTGAATTGAAATTTAGAATGAGAAGGTAGATGATAGCATGGTGTTACTACATATCTTATTTCTTCACATTACAGTCTGACTCTGGCTGGCATTTCTGTGGTGGCTCTTTGATCAATGAAAACTGGGTTGTCACTGCTGCACATTGTGGTGTAAGGTAAGTCATACTGAGAGCTGTCAAAAAAAAGAGATGGAATTGTTAATATTTTTGATCAAAAAAGCCGATTGCAAATCGTAAACTGTGGATCAGGGGAAACCTTGATCTGAACAATATCAAGATCCTTTCCAGAAGAGAGTTAGGGAAGTCAGAGGGTTACTGGCAAGTGACTATGACAAGAAAGTAGTTTTCAATTTGAAATACTGATGCTATGAAGCCGAGAATTGCTGACATTTTGCAGTGAATGTACTCACTGTAACCTTCTCTTTTGTCTGGAACAGTACTGCAGATTTTGTCATTGTTGGTGCCTTTGACAAAAGTTTAACAACAGAAATGAGCCAAAAATCCATGTCCATTGCCAAGGTACGTATGAGTCCTTCTGTAAGCCAAGGATTTTATTTAAATCAGCTCACATTTGACTGAAATCACTGTTAAAATCCAAAACAATTTTGGGGGTTGGGTATTGCTGCCTCAGAGGATAACCACACTTGGAGGCGTCTCCAAAGTACAAGTTTTCCATTCCAGTGTTGATGTTCCTCACATATTTGGTCATTAAATGTCATAATTCTGACAATTGCATCATTATCCACATTGAAACTCATTGGAAGCAAAAGTTACTCTTTACTGCTCACTGATGTAAGAAAGAAACAATAGCAGACACTTAATTGTTATATTTATTGTTATAATTATTGTAATAATTCCACATGCCCCTAAACTTTGGACCCTTGTTTCAATCCACCTTTCCAATATTCCAGGACTCTAAGTCTGTGACCAGCAGTATTGATGATCTGATGAACTGTTAACAAAATTATTGACATTATTGTGATTGAGAAGACAAACTCTAGCATACATACATACATGCCTGAAAGAGAATTGACAGGTCAAAGAAGTTGAAACTCTAAGTAGTTAAAATTGGTTTCAATAGGTATAATTTACCAAGAATATAATGAATTCTATTAATGACCTGAATATTCTATTAAGAAATAAAATTATTTTAACGTAATATGAAATTTAAGATATATTTCAGATAATAGTGAGACATCAGGAGGATCAGTCTATTACTTTTAATTTTGCACATCTATTTAGAGTCATATAGTCATAGAGAGGGAAATCAGGAGGGCAAAAATGGGACATGAGATAGCTACGACAAATAGGGTTAAGGCGAATCCAAAGGGCTTTTACAAATATATTAAGGATAAAAGGGTAACTAGGGAGAGAATAGGGCACCTCAAAGATCAGCAAGGTGGCCGTTGTGTGGAGCTGCAGGAGATGGGGGAGATATTAAACGAGTATTTTGCATCAGTGTTTACTGTGGAAGAGGACATGGAAGATATAGAATGTAGGGAAATAGATGGTGACATCTTGAAAAATGTCCATATTACAGGGGAGAAATAACTGGATGTCTTGAAATGCATAAAAGTGGATAAATCCCCAGGACCTGATTAGCTGTATCCTAGAACTCTGTGAGAAGTTAGGGAAGTGATTGCTGGGCTCCTTGCTGAGATATTTGTATCATCGATAGTAACAGGTGAGGTGCCGGAAGACTGGAGGTTGGCTAACGTGGTACCACTATTTAAGAAAGATGGTAAGAACAAGTCAGGGAACTACAGACCAGTGAGTCTGATGTCAGTTCTTGCCTAATACCATCAAAATTGGCCTTTCTCCAAGTTAGAACTTCAACTTTTCATCCAGTCTATCCTTTTCCATCACTACTTTAAAACTAAGAGAATTATGGTGGCTGGCCCAAAGTGCTCTCCCACTGACACTTCAGTCACCTACACTGCCTTATTTCCCAAGAGTAGGTCAAGTTTTGCACTTTCTCTAGTCGGAACATCTACATCTGAACCAGAAAATGTTCTTGTACACACTTAACAAATTCCTCTCCATCTAAACCCTTAATGCAATGACAGTCCCACTCTATGTTTGGAAAGTTAAAAGCCCCCTACCATAACCACCCTATTATTCTTATAAATAATTGAAATATTCTTACAAATTTGTTTCTCAATTTCCTGCTGACTATTAGGGGGTCTATAATACAATCCCAATAAGGTGATCATCCCTTTCTTATTTCTCAGTTCCACCTAAATAATTTTATCAAAAACACCACTCCCCCTCCTCATTTGCCTCCCTTTCTTTCCTTCCTGTAGCATTTGTATCCTGGAACATTAAGCTGCCAGTCCTGTCCATTCCTGAGCCACGTTTCTGTAATTGCTATGATATCCCAGTCCCATGTTCCTAACCATCCCTGAGTTCATCTACCATCCCTATTAGGCCTCTGGCATTGAAATAAATGCAGTTTAATTTATCAGTCCTACCTTGTTCTCTGCTTTGTCCCTGCCTGCCCTGACTGTTTGATTCACTTCTTTTCTCAACTGTACCAGTCTCAGATAGATTTCTTTCCTCACTATCTCCCTGGGTCTCACCCCCCCCCCCCCCGCCACCTTATTGTTTAATTCCTCCCAAGAAGCTCTAGCAAATCTTCCTGCCACTGTATTAGTCCCCTTCCAATTCAGGTGCAATCCATCCTACGTGTTCAGGTCACTTCTACCCCTGAAGAGATTGCAATGATCCAAAAATGTGAATCCTTCTCCCATACACCAGCTCCTCAGCCTCACATTCATCTGCTCTATCCTCCTATTCCTACTCTCACTAGCTCATAGCAGTGGGAGTAATCCAGATATTACTAATCTTGAGGACCTACTTTTTAAATTTCTGCCTAACTTTCTATATTCTCCCTTCAGAATCTCATTCTGTTCCCTTCCTGTGTCGTTGGTTCCAATGTACAATGGCTTCCTGCTGGTCTCTCTCCCTTTTAAGAACATTCTGCACCCTCTCTGAGACATCCTTGATCCTGACACCAGGAAGGCAACACACCATTCTGAGTTTTCGCTGCTGGTTGCAGAAATGTCTGTCTGTGCCCCTGACTAGAGAGTCCCCGAACACAATCGATTGCTTGGAACCCGAAATACATCTCATTACATTAGAGCCAGTCTCAGTACCAGAAACTTGGCTGTCTGTGCTATATTTCCCTGAGAATCCATCACCCCCTACATTTTCCAAAACAGCATACTTGTTTGAAATGTGGATAGTTACAGAAAACTCATGCACTACCTGCCTACCTCTCTTACATTTCCTGAAGGTAATCCATCTACGTAACTGTATCTGTGGCTTTTCTCCCTTCCTATAACTGCCATCCACCACACCCTCTAGCTCTTGTAAATTCCTCATTGGCTCTAACTGTTGCTCCAACCAATCCATTCCATCTGATAGGATTCGGACCCAAAGGTTGCTTTCTGTTAACTTGCTGCCCACTCGCTTTTGTCCAGTGTTTGTATTTTAACTAGCATTATCAATGAACATTGCACCTTCCATAGGAATGTGCACATGAGCTTTTGTTCGGGAAACAACTTCTCCTCTGAAATCTGCAGCTGAATTAATTGCATACCTGTACAGTCATACAAGAGTAATGAGGCCAGCAACTAATCCTGCTCCTTCCCTCGCAGGTCGTTACTCATCCCAAGTGGAATTCCTTTAACATTAACTATGACGTTGCTGTGGTGAAGCTTGCATCCCCTGCTCAGTTCAATCGACAGGTATCCCCAGTCTGTCTCGCCGCTGCAGCAGATAACTTCCCAGCTGGCATGAAGTGTGTCACAACCGGATGGGGAAGGACCCAGGCATACCGTACGTCACATCCAAACTTTAGCAAGTGCTCTCACACAATACAGTTGAGTCTTCCTCTGTTATCGTTATCGGTTTTGTACCTTCACTCTGATTCCTTTCAAATGGCTTAAATAAGACAGTGATTGATAGGCTGTCTGACAGTCTGACAGATCTGTCTGGAATCATTGCTGGAGCAGCTGATAGGATGGTCATTCCTAAACAATGGAAAGATTCATGGGCTCTCACAATTCAGACTCATGTGAATGGACAGCCCACACTCACCAGACACAAGTGGCCTCCACTTGCTGGAGTAGGATTTGAACCTTGGATCTTCTAACTCATTAGTGTGATTTATTAACCAGAAAGCCAATGATTACAATAACTAAATGTCTCTTTTAATTTGCTCATATTGAATTTTCCAAACAGAATTTGCAGAAATAAACAAGGTATTGACAGGTGAGGGCTTAGTTCCTACTGGTTGTTGGAGAGGTTGTTCCTCCAACCCTGTAGAGGAGACCGCATCGGGAGCAACGGATACCCCTAAAGCGCTCTGCTCATCAAAGTTTTACCTGCAGCCTTCCACATCCATCAAAGTTTTACCTGCAGCCTTCCGCATCCATCAAAGTTTTACCTGCACATCCACTAATATCATTTATTGTATCCATTGCTCCCGATGCGGTCTCCTCTACATTGGGGAGACTGGGCGCCTCCTAGCAGAGTGCTTTAGGGAACATCTCCGAGACACGCGCACCAATCAACGACACCGCCCCGTGGCCCAACATTTCAACTCCCCCTCCCACTCTGCCGAGGACATGGAGGTCCTGGGCCTCCTTCACCGCCGCTCCCTCACCACCAGACACCTGGAGGAAGAATGCCTCATCTTCTGCCTCGGAACACTTCAACCCCAGGGCATCAATGTGAACTTCAACAGCTTCCTCATTTCCCCTTCCCCCACATCATCCTAGTTTCAAACTTCCAGCTCCACACTGTCCCCTTGACCTGTCCGGACTTGTCCGACCTGCCTAGCTCCTTTTCCACCTATCCACTCCACCCTCTCCTCCCTGACCTATCACCTTCATCTCCTCCCCCACTCACCTATTGTACTCTATGCTACTTTCTCCCCACCCCCACCCTCCTCTAGCTTATCTCTCCACGCTTCAGGCTCTCTGCCTTTATTCCTGATGAAGTGCTTTTGCCCGAAACGTCGATTTTGCTGCTCGTCGGATGCTGCCTGAATTGCTGTGCTCTTCCAGCACCACTGATCCAGAATAGTGTAGGTTAGATGGGCTTCAGATTGGTTTCACAGGTTGGCCCAACATTAAGGGGCCAAAGAGCCTGTACTGTACTGTAATGTAAAACAAAAGAGTTCCCAGAAGAAGGTTAATTAACTAAATAGATTTTTATAACAATCAATGGTAGCTTCATAGTCAAAATTAGTGAAATTTAATTCCACTAGCTACTGCGGTGGGAATTAAACTCATATGCCAAGTAGCAGGAAGATCGACATTTCAGGCAAAAGTCCTTCTTCAGGAATTCCTGATGAAGGGCTTTTGCCCGAAACATCGATTTTCCTGCTCCTCGGATGCTGCCTGACCTGCTGTGCTTTTCCAGCACCACTCTAATCTTGACTTTGATCTCCAGCATCTGCAGTCCTCATTTTCGCCTCATATTCTCAGTGTACTAGTCTGGGCCAATATATTATTAGTTCGGGGTCACTACTACCATATCATTATCTCCCTCTAGTATTACAATAATATTGTGGTATCACAGGAAATTGTTATTCAAATTGGTCTAATAGAGTCATAGAGATGTACAGCATGGAAACAGACCCTTCAGTCCAACTCATCCATGCCAACCAGATATCCCAATCTAATCTAGTCCCAATTGCCAGTACCTGGCCCATATCCCTCCAAACCCTTCCTATTCATATACCCATCCAGATGCATTTTAAATGTTGCAATTGTACTAACTTCCATCACTTCCTTTGTCAACTCATTCCGTACATATACCACTCCCTACCCCTTAGGTCTTTTTTATATAATTAGATTAGATTAGATTACTTACAGTGTGGAAACAGGCCCTTCGGCCCAACAAGTCCACACCGACCCGCCAAAGCGTAACCCACCCATACCGCTACATTTACCCCTTTACCTAACACTACGGGCAATTTAGCATGGCCAATTCACCTGACTTGCACATCTTTGGACTGTGGGAGGAAACCGGTGCCCCCGGAGGAAACCCACGCAGACACGGGGAGAACGTGCAAACTCCACACAGTCAGTCGCCTGAGTCGGGAATTGAACCCAGGTCTCTGGCGCTGCGAGGCAGCAGTGCTAACCACTGTGCCACCGTGCCGCCCATCTTTCCCTTCTCACCCTAAACCAATGCCCTCTAGTTCTGGACTTCCCCACCCCAGGGAAAAGACTTTGTCCATTTATCCTATCCATGCCCCTCATAATTTTATAAACCCCTCAGCCTCCAACGCTCCAGGGAAAACAGCCCTAGCCTATTCAACCTCTCCCTATAGCTCAAATCCTCCAACCCTGGCAACACTGTTATAAATCTTTTCTGAACCTTTTCAAGTTTCACAACATCTTTCCGTTAGGAAAGAGACCAGAATTGCCTGCAATATTCCAAAAGTGGCCTAACCAATGTCCTGTACAGCTGCAACGTGATTTGTTATAATGAGTAAGTTATGCTCAGGAAGCCAAATATGGAGATAAGCAAACCCTGTTGCTAGGAGAACCCAGGAACAAATTGCAAATCATTCTATTCAGCCTCAATCGTCTGAAAACAAATATGCTTTACACCCCAACTTTTATCAGTTCTGAAGAAGCCATGCTAACTCGAAATGTTGACGCTCCTCCTCCCTCCACAGATTTCTCCACCATTCTCCGTGCTTTGTACTTCTTACAACCATTGTAACCATTAAAGGATTAAAGCATAGACAAATTATAACAAACGATTGAATCATATATCACCTTATTTACTTGCAGCTCCTGAGCGCCCAGATACACTACAGCAAGCAATGCTCCCTCTCCTTACCAATGCTCAGTGTAAACAGTACTGGGGTAACAAGATCACAGACATCATGATTTGTGCTGGTGCCTCAGGTGCATCGTCTTGCATGGTATGTACCTCCTGCAAGGTATTTTAAGCTTGCTTCAATTATAAAATAAAACTAAAACTAAAAGCGCTAACTTCATCTCATTTACAGGGTGACTCTGGTGGGCCTCTTGTCTGTCAGAAGGATAATGCCTGGAATCTGGTTGGTATTGTTTCTTGGGGCAGTGGCTCCTGCTCCACCTCCATACCTGGGGTCTACGCCCGTGTAACTGAACTCAGAGGATGGATTGATGAGACCATTGCCACTAACTGATTGTGTAACAGAAACATATGGTGAAAGATAAAATAAATGGATTCATTCAAAATGCAAACTGACCTTGTCTATTTCTTAAATGATTCTGAAGTGTGTGGGGAATGTCTAAATTATTAAGTTTTGGCTATTGGTGCTGCTGATAAGGAGGCCTTTAACCTATTGCAGTTGTCCTTGTAGTGATGAAGCATTGCAGTTTGTGTGTGAAGGTGCTTTCACAATTTGTTAGGGTGGGAGTGCTAGGATTTTACTTTAGCAATGATACTGCAATGCAGTTCCAAGTCAGAATTGTGTGTAACTTGGAGAGGAACTTGTAGCTGCTGGTGCACCCATGCTGTATAGTATTTCTCGGTGATAGCGATCATGAGTTTGTGAGGTGCTAAGCCAATGAAGTTTGTTGTCTAATGCAGAACTGTGGAAAAGATGCAGTACAGGAAGAGTCCATTCAGCCTATCCTTTCTGTGCTGATTGAATAAACTAGCCGCTCATTCTAATCCTACTCTCCAGCACTTCGACTGTAACCTTGCAGGTTCCAGCACTTCAGGTATGGATTCAGGCTCTTTTTAAATGAGTTGAGAGTTTCTGAGGCAAATACCAGACTCACACCCTCTGGGTGGAAAAGATTTTCTTCATGTCACCTCTAATCTTTCCAGAAATCTCTTTTAAATCTATGACTTTTCCACTAGGAGAAACAAGTCATCCCTGTCCACTGTGTCTCATCATTTTGTACACCTCAATTAAGTCACTCCTTACACCCTCTGTTTGAAGGAAAAATAACCCTAGTGTATCCAATCTTTCGTCACTGCTGCAGTTTTCAAGACCTGATAACATTCTTGCAAATCTCTTCTGCACTCTCTCAAGAGCAATTCTGTCATAGAACATAGAAACGTACAGCACAGAACAGGCCTTTAGGCCCACGATGTTGTGCCGAGGTTTAATCCTAATGTAAAATATAATAACTTAATCTACGCACCCCTCAACTCACTGCTATCCATGTGCATGCCTAGCAGTTGCATAAATGTCCCTAATGACTCTGCTTCCACCACTACCGCATTCATTCCATGCATTCACAACTCTCTGCGTAAAGAACATACCTCTGATGTCTCCTCTATACCTTTCTCCCAATATCTTAAAACCACGACCCCTTGTACCAGTCAATCCTGTCCTGGGGAAAAGTCGCTGGCTATTGACTCTATCTATTCCTCTCATTACCTTGTATAATTCGATCAGGTCTCCTCTCTTCCTCCTTCTTTCCAGAGAGAAAAGTCCAAGCTTATTCAGCCTTTCTGCATTAGGCAAGCCCCCCAGTCCAGGCAGCATCCTGGTAAACCTTCTTTGCACCCTTCCAAAGCCTCGGTATCTTTCCTATAGTATGCCCTTCCTGTAACGCCACCAAAACTGTACACAGTTCTGTGGCCTAGCCAGTGTTTTACATTGTTCCAGCATTACATTTTTACTGTTGTAGTCAAACACTCCAAGGTCTCCCACTTCCTACATCCCTCTCAATACCCTCCATTTATTGTGTATTTCCTTGTTCTGTGTGCCATCCCCAAGATATAACCTCAGACCTCTCTGGATTTTATTTCATTGCCACTTTTCAGTCTACTCAACCAAACCATTGATTTCATCCTGCAATCAACGGCTGTTATTTCACTACAAGCTACATGGCCAATTTTTATGTCATGTGCAAAGTTCCCAATTATGCCAACAAAAACAGAAATTGCTGGAAAAACTCAGCAGGGTCTGGTAGCATCTGTGAAGAGAAATCAGAGTTAACTTTTCCAGTCTGGTGACCGTTCCTCAGGGGGAGGGGTTAAGGAGTAAACGGTCGGTGGGGCTAAAGCCCAAAGAATGAGAAGAACTGTTAGACAGACAAGGAGTGCATAACAACCAGCCCAGGAGGGTGAATAGCTGTTAATGGAGACTGTTAGAGGCTAACAATGGGTTGTGTGTAATCGTGGACTATGTGATCACTAGGTTTGATATGCGGGGGTGGAGGCTAGGATATAGGAGAGCGCAAGCCCTAAAGTTATTGAACTCGACATTGAGTCCAGAAGGCTGCAGTCTCCAAGTGGAAAGTGAGGTGTTGTTCTTCCAGCTTACACTGAGCTTCACTGGAACACTGCAGCAAGCCTGAGATAGAGATGTTGGCCAGGGAACAGGATGGTAGTCAACTAGAAGCTTAGCGTCATTTTTGCAGACAGAATGTAGATGTTCTGCAAAGCGCTCACCCAGTCTACACTTCATTTCCCCAATGTCAAGGAGACCATACTGTGAGCAGCAAATGCAGTAGACTCAACTGTATGACATGCTGCTTCACCTGCAAGGTATGTTTGGGCCCTTGGTTACAGAAGAGGGAGAAGGGAGGAGGTTAATGGGCAGGTATTACACCTAAGATGGTTGCAGGAGAAGGTGCTGTGGGGCTGTGTGTGGAGAGAGTGGGGGTGGGGGGGGGGGGGGTGCGGCCGTGTTGGGAGTGAAGGAGGAATGGACCAGGGTGTCCCAGAGGGAATGGTCCCTTGGAAGGCGGACAAGATGGGGAGGGGAATATGAGTCTGGTGGTGGCATCTCATTGGACCATGATGAGAGCCCTGTCAACAATGGTGCTGGGGAATCTTTGGTTCAGGAACAAGGTGAACATTTCGCAGGCTCCCTTGTCGAAGTTGGCATAATTGGAACATATGTGGTGGAGACAGAGAAACTGGGAGAATGGAATAGAGTCTTTACAGGAAGCAGGCTGCAAAGATCTATAGTTCAGGCGACTGTGGGAGTCGATGGGTTTATAGTAGATAGTAGTGGCCAGTTCCATCCCCAGAAACAGAAACACTCTCCTATGTCCTATGCCCCCACCTTGGTTTGCTATTGCATAAAAGCCATTGTTAGCCACTAAGAGTCTCTATTAACAGCTATTCACCCTCCTACCCAGATCGTTATCCACTCCTTTGTCTGTCCAACTGTTCTTCTCTCTCTTTAAGCTCTATACCCACTTATCTTTTATTCCTTAACCACTCCCCCTCACCCTATCTTCTACACAAAAAAAACCTTTTCCTAGCTACCATCAGTTCTGAGGAGGGGTCACAGGACCGAAAATGTTCTTGAATGCAGTTCAAGAATTTGTGCCCTTTGTGCCTTTCACACAGTTTCACACATCAGTTGATATCTGCATCATTGAAGTCACAAACTATTACTGCCCTATTGAGTTTGCACTCAGAAATTTGCCAACATGTGCCCTTCCTCATTCTGCTCGACAGCTTTATTTTCAGGGTCATGGATCTATCATCTTTATGATTCTTTAAATCAAGTTTCTCTTATAGCAATAATATCATTGTGCCATTGTGGCTATCTGTGCCCTCAGCTCACTGGCTTTATTTGCTCTTTTTTTATCTTTTATATTGTGAAATAAGATATTTGCATGAAATGTAGCATTTCTCCCATTGGTTGTTGTAAGACTGTAATTAGTACATCAAATGCTGGTGTTCTGCTAAGTTTCTTTCTGGCTGGGCAGGCCTCCAAGGTCTGAACACGTGATTAGATTAGATTGGATTAAATTAGATTAGATTCCCTACAGTATGGAAACAGGCCCTTCGACCCAATAAGTCCACACCGACCCTCCGAAGAGTAACCCACCCAGACTCATTCCCCTATATTTATCCCTGACTAATGCATCTAACACTATGGGCAATTTAGCATGGCCAGTTCACCCAACCTGCACATCTTTGGATTATGGGAGGAAACCGGAGCACCTGGAGGAAACTCATGCAGACACAGGGAGAACGTGCAAACTCCACACAGACAGTCGCCCAAGGTTGGAATCAAACCCAGGTTCCTGGTGCTGTGAGGCAACAGTGCTAACCACTGAGCCACCGTGCTGATTGACAGAACATTTCCAATCACCTTGTGCCTCTAGTAAAGAAATGAAAGCATCTGGAGAAAGGGATTTGAAGAACAGAAACCTTGGGAAGCAAAAGGAATTTAGATTCATTTTGCCATGGAGATATATAGCACAGAAACAGACCCTTTTAGTCCAACGTGTCCATGCTGATCAGATATCCTAACCTAATCTAGTCCCTTTTGCCATCATTTGGCCCATATCCCTCTAAACCCTTCCTATGCATATACCCATCCAGATGCCTTTTAAATGTTGTAATTATACCAGCATCCACCACTTCCTCTGGCAGCTCATTCCATACATGCACCATGCTCTGCATGAAAAAGTTACCTCTTAGGTCCCTTTAAATCTTTCCCTTCTCACCTTAAACTTATGCCCTCTAGCTTTGGATTCCCTCAACCCAGTGCAAAGGCCTTGTCTATTTACCCTAACCATGCCCCTCATGATTTTATAAACCTCTATGAAGTCACCCCTGAGCCTCTGATACTCCAGGGAAAACAGCCCCAGCTTATTCAGCCTCTCCCTATAAATCCACCCCTCCAACACTGGCAACATCCTTGTAAATATTTTCTGAACACTTTCAGCACCACAGCACCAGGAACCTGGGTTTGATTCCAACCTCGGGCGACTGTCTGTGTGGAGTTTGCACGTTCTCCTTGTGTCTGCATGGGTTTCCTCTGGGTGCTCCAGTTTCCTCCCATATTTCAAGTAACATCCTTTCTATAACAGGGAGGCCAGAATTGCATACAGTATTTCAATAGTGGTCTAACAAATGTCCTGTGCAGCATCAAACTGTGCAAACTGGTGCTATTGAACTGTGTTAACAATATGTTTCCCTCCACCCATAAGACCAAAGTTTCTCTTATTTGTCTCTGTCTGTCTGTATATATGTGTAGGACCATTGTCTCCAACACACAGATTGTGATCAGATTTAGTCTCTGATAGTTAGTCTCACCATCCGCTTGTCATAGAGTCATAGAGATGCACAGCATGGAAACAGACCCTTCAATCCAACCTTTGTTTAGATCAGAGTGGTGCTGGAAAAGCACAGAAGGCAGGCAGCATCCGAGGAGCAGGAAAATCGACATTTCGGACAAAAGCCCTTCAACCTGTCCATGCCGACCAAATGTCCCAACACAAACTAGTCCCACCTGCCAGCACCCTGCCCCGATCCCTCCAAATCCTTCCTATTCATATATCCATTCAAATGCCTTTTAACTGTTGCAATTGTACCAGCCTCCACCACTTCCTCTGGCAGCTCATTCCATACATGTACTACCCTCTGTGTGAAAAAGTTTCCCCATGGGTCTCTTTTATATCTTTCCCCTCTCACCCTAAACCTATGCCCTCTAATTCTGGACTCCCCTACCCCAGGGAAAAGACTTTGTCTATTTATCCTATCCATGCCCCTCATAATTCTGTAAACCTCTATAAGGTTGGCCCCCAGACTCCGACGCTCCAGGGAAAACAGCCCCAGCCTGCTCAGCCTCTCCCTATAGCTCAAATCGTCCACCTGGCGAAATCCTTGTAAATCTTTTCTGAACCCTTTCAAGTTTCACAACATCTTTCCGACAGAAAGGAGATCAGAATTGCACGCAACATTCCAACAGTGGCCCAACCAATGTCCTGTACAGCTGCAACATGACCTCCCAACCCCTGTACTCAATACTCTGACTGATAAAAGAAAGCATACCAAACGCCTTCTTCACTATCCTAGCTACCTGCGACTTCACTTTCAAGAAGCTATGAACCTGTACTTCAAGTGTCTTTGTTCAGCATTACTCACTAGGACCTTACCATTAAGTGTATAAGTCCTGCTAAGATTTGCTTTCCCAAAATGCAGCACCACGCATTTATCTGAATTAAACTCCATCTGCCACTTCTTGGCCCATTGGCCCATCTGATCAAGATTCTGTTGTAATCTGAGGTAACCGTCTTCGCTGTCCATTACACCTCCAAATTTGGTGTCATCTGCAAACTTACTAACTATACCTCTTATGCTCACATCCAAATCATTTATATAAATGACAAAAAGTAGAGGACCCAGCACCAATCCTTATGGCACTCCACTGGTCACAGGCCTCCAGTGTGAAAAACAACTCTCCACCACCACCCTCTGTCTTCTACTTTTGAGCTAGTTCTGTATCCAAATGGCTAGTTCTCCCTGTGAGATCTAAATCTTGCTAACCAGTCTCCCATGGGGAACCTCTTGCCACACCCACATGGATTGTCATATCGCTACATTACCCGTGTTGCATGAAGCCTCGCAGCAAGGGAAAACTGCATCCCTTTAACAAGCTTTGCCAACTTGTTTCAGATTGGTAAAATGGACCATCATTTCAGGGAAAAATAGGTTTTGTGGTAACAATGCAAACAAGTTAATCAGAAATAAAGATGAATCACCTATCATCAATATCTTGATATTTCCATTGATTAAAATCTTTACTGAACCTCGCCACATAAACAGTGAGAGTACAAGGCCAGTTTAGAGCCTTGGTACTTTATGATGAATGAATGACCTCTTAACACCCCAGTAGCTATCCATAATCTATAAGGCACAGGTCTGAAACATAATGAAAACTTTCTACTTGCCTTGATGAATGCAGCTCCAACAACACTCAGGAGAAGCTGAACGTCACCCAGCACAAATCAATCTGTTTTATCAGCATGCCATCAACCACAGTAAACATTCATTCACTGCACCATCAGAATAACATGGTTGTTGAGTGTACCTTATGTCTAACCCCTCAGTAAGCATTTTGCCAGCACTTTCTAAATGTGAAACTCTACCACCTAGACAAACAGGACTTGCAGGCTTATGGCAACACCACATACTCTAAGATGCAAACTATCCTGATTGGAACTATATTGTTGTTATTATATTACAGTGGGAGTACCTTAAGCATAGAGACTGCAGCGTTCACGTAGGTGGTTCATCAACTAACAGGGGCTTGACCAGAAATGTTAACACAATACAATGAACGCTTGATGAAACTTCTCTACAAAATTATAAACATACTGTGGAGCCAATAGAACAACAGCTCAAGTAACCAGGCAAAAGCCACAGGAACCTGCAATGACAAAAATCTGAACCGTCTCCGAGTTGTAGTGAGAAAGAACACGATGTGCAAAAGTAAAAGAGATAGAATATAAAACATAGAACAGTATAGCACAGCACAGGCCCCCCCACCGGCCCTCGATGTTGTGCTGACCCCCACCCCCCACCCCCACTTCCCTCTCCAATATCAGACAAATCAATATCATCTATGTGCTTATCCAAGAGTTACTTAAATGTCCCTAATGTACTTGACTCTATTACCACTACTGGCAGTGCATTCCAGACACCCACCTCACTATGTGTAGAGCCGACCTCTGACCTCTCCTGCAAATCTTCCTCCAATCACCTTAAAATTGTGCCCCTTTGTGATAGCCATTTCTGCCCTGGGGAAAAGTCTCTGACTATTCACGTTATCTGTGCGTCTTCTTATTTTGTACACCTCCAACAAGTTGCCTCTCATCCTCCTTTGCTCCAATGAGAAATGCCTTAGCTCCCTCAACCTTTCTTCATAAGATATACCCCCCAGTCTAGGCAGCATTCTGGTAAATCTCCTCTGCAACTTCTCTAAATCTTCCACATCCTTCCTATAATGAGGCAACCAGAACTGAACACAAGATTTCAAGTGTGGTCTAACCAGGGTTTTATAGAGCTGCAACATTACACCCCCAGCTCTTAAACTCAATTCCCATGTTAATGAAAGCCAACACACCATATGCCTTTTTAACAACCCTATCAATTTGGGTGGCAACTTTGAGGAATCTATGGACATACACCCCAATATCCCTCTATTCCTCCACACTGCCAAGCATCCTGCCTTTAACCCTGTATCCTGCATTCAAATTCAACTTTCCAAACTGAATCATTTCACACTTTAGATTAGAGTGGTGCTGGAAAAGCACAGCAGTTCAGGCAGCATCCGAGGAGCAGCAAAATCAACGTTTCGGGCAAAAGTCCTTCATCAAGAATACCTTTCACTTCACACTTTTCCAGGTTGAACCCCTTCTGCCACTTATCAGCTCAGCTCTGCATCCTGTCAATTTCCCATTGCAACCTACAACAGACGTCCACACTATCCACCACTCCATCACATTTGTGTCATTGGCAAACTTACTAAGCCATCTTTTCACTTCCTCGTCCAAGTCATTTATAAAAATCACAAAGAGCAAAGGTCCCAGAACAGATCCTTGCAGAACACCACTGGTCACCGAGTTCCAGGCTGAATATTTTCCATCTACTACCACCCTCTGTCTTCTATGGGCCAACCAATTCTGTATCCAGACAGCCGAATTTCCATGCATCCCCTGCCTCCTTACTTTCTGAATGATCCTACCATGGGGAACCTTATCAAACACCTTGCTAAAATCCATGTACACCATATCTACTGCCATACCATCATTAATAGATGACTATTATTTACAGTACAAATTGAACAGTTTGCTCCAATTCCCCATTGCACAGATCACTGAAGATCAGATTAATATTCTGCTGAATATCATGAAGATCTCATTCAAAACCATTCCTGCAATAACAGTGAAGCTCATATCCACAGATTGCTCACTTGCTGATCCTGACCAGGCTGTGAGTTAACAACTGAAAAAGTGAGGAGCCATTCATTCACATTAAAGGCAGGAAGTCAGCATCATCTACATTTATGAGCAGTTGCAGAGCTGTGTAGACAAAAAAGGGCTTGGGCAATACAATCACAGAGATTTAAAAGCATAAAAGTCATGTATCATTCTTACCATTTTAATGTTATAATTGTTATTATCCGTTACCAGTATGAATCTGTGTAACACTGACCTATGATTTAGAAACTTGGGGATTTAAGCCTATAGACATTTTTATTTTGGAAATTTAGATGAAGGGAAGAGATTAAACTGCACCATTTAAAGACAAACATTTTGCCTTTCATAACAACAAAATGGTTAGCATTAACATTGTTTGTGGGATCTTGCTGCGTACAACTAGTTTTGCCTAAATAACAAAAGTGATGAGGCTAATAATTCAGAAGGCTAATAATTCATTTACTACAAACATTTTTCAAAAGACTGAAGATATTTATATCAACAATCTAGGTCATTCTCTTTCCTAATGCATTTTTCATAATCAATTCCCTTTTGTATGTTCTTTTGTCTTTCTTTCTGCATTCAGTAAATTAACGAGTTTGTGGTAATCATTATTACTTTGTGTAACAACTTGAAATGTTACCGAACATTTTGAAATATGTGAGGTTATTAATCAGTTACTTTCATAATATTCCTGTAAAAAAAATCTATTACTTGAATTTCTTTCCTGGACAGTATAATGGAAACTTTTTCAAGGTTCTGTGATTGCATATCTGTTTGGGTATCTATTATATCTCAGTTGTGCATTTGACTTTAAATCAATCATCAATATTTTATTCATTGAACAGCTGAAAGTACCCAAGGTTCTTTGTAATTTAGAGATATTTTTGGTTATTTATTTATAAACCTTGCAATTAATTAGTTTACGTTGGAAGAAATTCAACTGCACGTAATTTGGTGAAAACTCAGACTTTTATCTGTCAACTATATAAAGTCATAACCGTAGCCTTCAAATACTAACTAGAACCATGGCATTCCTTTGGATTTTCTTTTGCCTGGCCATCCTCGGCACAGCTTATGGACGGAGTAAGTTAATATCTACACAGTATTGTCTATTTCTATTTTATATGCAATTGTGCTGGATAAATTGATTCTATTTGTACATTGACTTCCAACATAGGTTGTGGAGTCCCAGCCATCACTCCAGTCATCACGGGCTATTCAAGAATTGTGAATGGTGAAAATGCTGTTCCAGGATCTTGGCCATGGCAGGTCTCCCTGCAGGTTAGTAGCTAAGGTCTAAGTAATTCCTAGTCAGGTAACTGTTAAATTACGTACACAATTAAAAAAGCCATCATTCTATAAAAAGGTCAAACCTTAACCGTGTTCATTTCATTCAGCATTGAATTTCTGCCTATATTTTCATCGAGGAATGTATTCTAGGGAAACAAATAATGTTTTGCATAAAGTTGATAATACAAATGGTGCATCATCAATAGGAAAATGCTGCCAGGAACAAAAGGTCTTGTGCATGACTTGATCAAAACAGGTATATACCTGTGAAAGCTAAACTCTGAACCAATGATAGAACACTTCTATTGTACTGCTGACTCATATTTTGAGCATTGTTAAAACTACAAAGATTAATGCTTGCAAGGCAGATAATCATAACTATAATGGTTCAAATATTAGATTTTCTTTGAGTGATTCAAACTTTCTTTTCTATATTAGCAAAACACTGGCTTTCATTTCTGTGGTGGCTCCTTGATTAACGAAAACTGGGTTGTCACTGCTGCCCATTGCAGTGTGAGGTAAGGTTAGAACGTCAACATCTCCAGAGACTACATTAAATATATAAAGCAACATGTACTGAATAATCTGACATTCTTTTGTAGCACAAGACACCTTGTCATTATTGGAGATTACAACAAATGCACAGCTGATCAAAATTCTCAGGCCATTTCAGTTGCTAAGGTAGGAATGCTCTGACTCAAAATTGTAGGAGAAGGTGAGGACTGCAGATGCTGGAGATCAGAGTCCAAAAGTGCGGTACTGGAAAAGCACAGCCAGTCAGGCAGCATCCAAGGAGCAGGAGAATCGACGTTATGAGCATAAGCTCTTCATCAGGAATGATGAAGAGCTTATGCTCATAACGTTGAATCTCCTGATTCTTGGATGCTGCCTGACCAACTGTGCTTCTCCAGCACTACATTCGTTGACTCATTCAAGATTGTGTTGATTCAATTTAAAAGTAAGAAACTGAAATCAGTAACTGTTTTTAAAATAATCTAAAACAGTAAAAGAATATTCTTGATATTGTTATTATTCTTTGTGCCAGTTTTACACTGTCCCTCTTCGAATCCTGTCTCAATAGAATTTACTTTGATTATTTTCCCAATCTCAAATATCCAATTATGTTTAAGAAAACAAGAAATCTAGGCTGTCTTAGTATGAGTTTGTATGTTCAGATAAGTTCAAGCTAGATGTCAAGGTGATTCTTTAAACAGTGGGTGTATTAACACAATGTACACAATGATGTGGAGGAGCTGGTGTTGGACTGAGGTTGTCAAAGTTAAAAATCACACAAAACCAGGTTATAGTCCAATAGGTTTATTTGGAAGCATTAGCTTTTGGAGGGCCGCTCCTTCATCAGGTGGTTGATGAACCGCTGAAAGCTAGTGCTTCCAAATAAACCTGTTGGACTATAACCTGGTGTTGTGTGAATTTTAACAAAGTACACAATGGTCTTGCTCTGTCCGAGGCTCCTCTTATTACAGCCTTCAAACAGAGTCTCTCTCACATGGCTACTGGTCACTGATAGATCACAGCCCAAAGGCTCATGTGTATAGTCCTTAAGACCTATCCCTACATAGGCCACAGGCTCACAATGCAGGATACCACCACGGAAAGTCTGATGTTCATACTACTTGGACATTGCTGTGGTAAGAGCTGTAATTCATGGTAAGATACCAGCTAGGAAGGTTTGTGGCCTATGATGTAGTATAACACAGAGAAGGGACTCAACTCCTAACATAGAACATCACCAGGATGTGCGACCAATGAGCAGCACACCAAGGTACAACTAACACTAATAATGCATTTTCAGGGATAGGGCCAGGATGAAGAAAATTGCCACAGAAAAATCTAAGGACCTAATTCAGACCATCACTGATTGAAAGCAATAGCCAAGAGCAGAAAAGTCCAGAAGTGGTTGGCAGGAACTAACCTTAGTCTTGTGTCTTACAGACCATTACTCACCCAGACTGGAATCCGAATACCATTAACTACGACATCACTCTTGTGAAACTCGCAACACCTGTCAAATTCAATCAGTTTGTGTCCCCTGTGTGTCTCGCTAGTGCAAATGATAATTTTGCTGCGGGCAAGCTGTGCGTCACTACAGGATGGGGGTTGACTAACTCAAATGGTATGGCATCTCCATTGCTTTGGATTGAACAAAGTTATGTTGACCTCTCTAGCTGGGTCTGAGGGGATTAGAAATAGTTGGATATGGAGGGTTGGGTGTAATGCTTCTCTGGCCACAGGAGACAGAGCTGCCATGGCCCTTTAGTCAGTCTCCCAGTGGACTCTGCCTCAGTCAGAGTGTGGAAGGGGCTGTCACACGGTTGCTGGCTGGTGTCATCAGGATGACAGTAAGGCTCATTAATGAGCTGGCTGACTCTGACTTTGCCTGAGTTCAGTGCTGGCTTAGGGTTTAAAAGGGGCATGATATACCTTTCCCTCATCGTTGGAAGATCACTCAGCAAACCCTAAAGGTTTTCAAACATCCTCCCAGCGGTGTGACTCATTATAGGTCACTCCATGCCTTATTGAGTGACTCAACAGCCACACAGGATAACCATTGATATTCAATTCCCTTGCCTTAATCTCAAATCTTTTGTTCCCCCCCCCCCCCTCCCCCTCTCCCACTGCGCTCTCAAAAGCCCCATTTTTCCTTTACTCACCTTTGGTCCAAGACTCCCTGAGCTTCTGTTGGTTGCACTGCTGCTAGTTACCACTGCTCCCACCTGCTAGCAGTGTGAGGTCTCTGATGGACTGACAGCTCTCAGCAAACAAGACCTACACTGCTGTGGACCTTGATTCTGGGTAAGGCCTGAAGGTGTCCACTTAAGTGCCTGTCTAACATGCACCCTTTAAACAAAAGTGGGTCTCCAATGATTCTCCATCACCGCCTTGTCAAACTAACAGAATCAAGACTGAAGTCTTTTTTTTTGTATCTATCAGTTAAAAAGCTCCACATGGTAAAGCATAAAAAATTATTACAAAAAAAAATCTTATGAAGAAAGGTTAAGTAGGTGGGAGTTTAAAAGAATGAGAGGCTATTGATACATAAAGGATTCTGAAGGGATTTGACTGGATGGATGTTGAGAGAATGTGTGATAGGGTGAATGGTCTAGACTAGGGGGCACTATTGTAAAATAATGAATCTCTCAAATAAGATGGGGAAGAGAAGGGATACCTTCTGTGAAGGGTTATTGAACTTTAAAATTCTCCACCTTAGAGAGCAGTGAAAGCTGGGCCAGTGAACATGGTCAAGCATTGTTTAATTGTCCAGGAAAGTGACAAGATGGGACTTGAACCTGACGTTCAAGCTCAGTGGTAGGGACATTACTAATGCACCACAAGAGCCGCAATGAACATAGTGAAGGCTGGATTAAACAGATTCTTCATCCAGAAGGGAATCAGAAGTTAAAGGGGAAGAGGAGTGGGAGGCTGTCAAATAGAATTAAGGCCACAATCAGATCAACCATGATCTTATTGAGTGAGGAAGCAGACATGAGAGACCAAATGGCCGATTCCTGCTCCATTTATTGTGTTCCTATGTTCTCCTAGAGATCTGACCAGTAACTAGTTACAGGTCACCATTGTTTCTTTGAAAATGTAACCTCACTGAGTTCAATTGTTGCCCTAACAAAGATTTATCTGGTGAAGAAGCATTTAATCACGATCTTACAAAGATACATCAGATAGTAAAGGGGCTGGAAAAGGAACATCCAATATACTACTTTAAAACATACTGTGGGAGAAGGAAAAGAAGACAGTGACTTGACCTAGTTGACAATAGAAGATGGTTCTGCCTGCAGAGAATGATCAGCACTTGGATTGGAGCTGTAAACAGTGTAGTAAGGGAGAAAGTTCTATAATTTCTGTAGGGCAGTCTAGATGCAGCACAGGAGGAGTGCAGTGTTATTCCAGAGGGGAGCATTTAAGATCAGCTAAATAGCCTTCTCCATCACGGAGTAGTTTCCACCTCTTCAAAATAATGGAACATGATAAACACTCTACCCATTCCATTTATCGATAATTCGTGAAAAAACTCATCAAAGCATTTAAAAGCAGATTTGTCTGCCTAAGAATGAACCTAATTCTGTTTTTGCACAGAGATTGCAGCAAAGGTTCCACATCTTATGAGAGCTAGTGCTGTGCAAACCCTGGAAGATCTAACAATGCTTTCCTCTCCCTTTCAGCCTTCTTCACACCGTGCGTTCTGCAGCAGACATCTCTCCCCATCTTGAGCAACATTGACTGCCAGAGATACTGGGGCAACATGGTCTCTGATGTGATGGTCTGTGCCGGTGCTGCTGGTGCTTCCTCCTGCATGGTATGTAACCAGCTACAACAGGAAAGACAACACTTCACTTCATTCCGTGCTGCTTATTCATCCCTGATCTGTTTGTTTGCAGGGTGACTCAGGTGGACCGCTTGTCTGCCAGGAGGGAGGAGCCTGGTATCTAGTGGGTATCGTTTCCTGGGGCAGTGGCAATTGCTCCCCAAATAGTCCTGGAGTTTATGCCCGTGTATCTGAATTCCGCAACTGGGTCGATCAGACACTTGCTATGAATTAAACGAGTATCTATATCGCAGAATTCAATAAAAATTCATCAGCATCTTTTTATAATTTGTCTGACTTTTTCATATAGCGTGCTTCAATTGCAAGTGTGATTAAGAACATTCTGAACAGATAACTTAAATACCTAACAGGGAAAGAGATTTAAAATGGGAGTAGTTACATAGCAATGTCACTTCACTGGTAGTATGAATAGGGAAGATAGTATGCTCCATCCACAATCAGAACCCCAAGTCTGAGTTCTCGTTGACAATCACTCACCATGGAAAGAGTTGAGTTGCAGAGAGGAACTTCCACACAGAGACAGGGGTAACAATCAGAGGCAGAATCAATTACAGACAAAGGATAAAAGCAGACTATTCATTTACATGAGACATATCCACCATTCAATGAGATCATGTCAATCAGATTTTCCATCCCTGTATCTGTTTTGGTTCCATATCCCTTAGTACCCTTGCACATCTGATGATCTTAGTTTTGGAAGTTGCATTTTGCCTATCCGCTCAGTGATTTGTAGAAGTGAGTTCCCAATTTCTATTCCCCTATTTGTGAAGTTTTCCTGACCTCACCCCTTAATTGTTCTGGCTCTGATTTTAATGTGATGACACATTGGTTATGAGACACATTGGTTCTTCTGCCAGAGGAAATAGCTTCCTTCCATGTGCTGATAAAGTCCTTCAATCATCCACAGCACCAGAATGAGAAACCCTTTAATCTTCTACATGTGAGGCAATACCAGCTTGTTCTTTCTGTAGTTCCTCCAATGGTCAGGACTGAGTTCAATCAGCCAGATACAAATTAAACAGGTCATCATACAACTGCAGCATAACTATAACGAAGAGGATTGATAAGGGCAGAGCCGTGGACATGATCTATATGGACTTGTGTACGGTGTTTGACAAGGTTCCTCATGGTAGACTGGATGGCAAAGTTAGATCTCATGGAATACAGGGAGAACTAGCCAGGATACAGAACTGGCTCGAAGGTAGAAGACAGAGGGTGGTGATGGAAGGTTGCTTTCCAGACTGAAGGCCTGTGACCAGTGGTGCACCACAAGGATCGGTGCTGGTCCACTGTTTTTCATCATTTATATAAATAATTTGGATGTTAACACAGGAGGTACAGCTAATAAGTTTTTAACTGAATTGAATTTATTGTCATGTGTACTGAGGCACAGTGAAAAGCTTTGTCTTGCGAGCAATACAGGCAGATCACAGAGTTACGTAGCATAGATAAATAAATAATAGGTAAACAGCAGCAAAAACAAAAACACAGGTAAAGGTGAATGTTAAGAGCTTGTGAGTGCATTCAGTATTCTAACAACAGTAGGGTAGAAACTGTTACGAAACCGGCTGGTGCGTGTGTTCTGGCTTCTGTACCTTCTCCCTGATGGTAGAGGTTGTAGAAAAACATTGCCAGGATGGGATGGATCTTTGAGAATGCTGGCGGCCTTTCCTTGACAGCGAGCCTGGTAGATGGATTCTATAGATGGGAGGTTGGCCTTTGTGATTGTCCCGGCTGAGTTCACCACTCTCTGTAACCACCTCCAATATTAAAGGGTACAGTTGCCATACCAGATAGTGATACATCCAGACAGAATTCTCTCGATGGCGCAGCTATAAAAGTTGACAAGTGTATTCACCGTCATGTCAAATTTCCTCAGCTGCCTGAGGAAGAAGAGACGTTGTTGGGCCTTTGTAAACAATGCGTCCACATGAAGAAAAGATTTACAAACCTCAGCAGGGTTTGAGCTGTAGGGAGAAGTTGAACAGGCTAGGGCTTTTTTCCCTGGAGCTTCGGAGGCTGAGGGGTGACCTTATAGAGGTTTATAAAATCATGAGGGGCATGGATAGGATAAATAGACAAAGTCTTTTCCCTGGGATGGGGGAGTCCAGAACCAGAGGAAATAGGTTTAGGGTGAGAGGGGAAAGGTTTAAAAGGGACCTAAGGGGCTACCTTTTCACGCAGAGAATGGTGTCTGTATGGAATGAGCTACCAAAGGAAGTGGTGGAGGCTAGTACAATTACAACATCGCATAGGCATCTGGATGGGTATTTGAATAGGAAAGGTTTAGAGGGATATGAGCCGAGTGCTGGCAAATGGTACTATATTAGTTTGGGATATCTGGTCGGCATGGAGACCAGAACTGACCACAATATTCCAAAAGTAGCCTAATCAATGTCCTGTACTGCTACAACATGCCCTCCCAACTCCTATATTCAATGCTCTGACCAATAAAGGAAAGCATACCAAACGCCTTCATCACTATCCTATCTACCTGCGACACTACTTTCAAGGAGCTGCACTCCAATGTCTCTTTGTCCACCAACACTCCCTAGGACCTTGCCATTAAATGTATAAGTCCTGCTAAGATTTGCTTTTTCAAAATGCAGCACCTTGCATCTATCTAAATTAAACTCCATCTACCACTCCTCAGCCCCTCGACTGATCAGGATCCCATTGTAATCTGAGGTAACCTTCTTTGCTGTCCATTTTGGTGTCATCTGTAAATTTACTAACTGCACCTCCTATGTTCACACCCAAATAATTTGTGTAAAGGATGAAACGTAGTGGATCCAGCACCAATCTTTATTTCCCAAGAGTAGGTCAAGTTTTGCACCTTCTCTAGTAGGTACATCCACATACTGAATCAGAAAATTGTCTTGTACACACTTAAGAAATTCCTCTCCATCTAAACCATTAATACTGTGAGAAACAAAAGCCCACTCACATCAATAATTTCAGTCCGAGACCAAATTTCTGAACAGCAGCGTCGTTTTATTTGTACACCTACAGGTGGGTGCTTTGTCTAATTGCCAGGTAAGGCAATGACAAAATGCACAGTATATCCCAAAAAACCCTTGCAATTTATACAGTTTCTTTTCCCATATGTTTTCCTTATTCCATTGTTTGTACCCTGCTTCGCTTACGTCACTCATTTCCTTAAGACTGATCCCACAACTTCTGTTTATCCTGTCTTGTCCGTGACAAACTCTTATCTCTGACTCCCATAAGGGTGTTTGACGTCAGTCTACTGTAGGTTATTGATTAGGCATATCTTTTCTTCTATCAGCATCTATTTCTATCCAGAGGCCACTTTGACCTCTTTGATTAGGGTTTGTTCCTGTGTCTCCGTGTAAGCGGGAGAAACAGATGTTTTCCTGTTTGCCCATATATCCATCATTGTTCTGTATTCACGTCTCATGCTAACATATCCTTTCTTTTTGCTGAATATGTATGTTCTCATTCCTGTTCTGTATCAGAATTTATACTTGCAAAAATAACATTAATTCATTTATATCCCATAATACTATGGCAGTCCCAGTCTATGTTTGGAAAGTTGAAATCCCCTACCATAACTACCCTCTTACTCTTACAGATAACTGAAATCTCCTTACAAATTTGTTTCTCAATTTCCCGCTGACTATTAGGGGTCTATACTACAATGCCAATAAGGTGATCATCCCTTTCTTATTTCTCAGTTCCATCCAAATAACTTCCCTGGGAATATCCTCCCTCAGTACAGCTGTAATGCTATCCCTTATCAAAAACACCACTCCCCCTCCTCTCTTGCCTTCCTTCCTGTCCTTCCTGTAGCATTTGTATCCTAGAACATTAAGTTGTCAGTCCTGCCCATCCCTGAGCCACGTTTCTGTAATTGCTATGTAATTGCTAATTCCCAGTCCCATGTTCCTAACCATGCCCTGAGTTCATCTGCCTTCCCCATTAGTCCTCTTGCATTGAAATAAATGCAGTTTAGTTTATCAGTGCTACCTTGTTCTCTGCTTTGTCTCTGCCTGCCCTGACTATTTTCTTTTCTCAACTGTACCAGTCTCAGATTGATCTCTTTCTTCACTATCTCCCTGTGTCCCACCCCACCCCCCAACCACTCCCCCCCGCCCCACCCACCTTACTGGTTTAAATATTCCCGAGCAGCTCTAGCAAATCTCCTGGCCAGTATATTAGTCTCCTTCCAATTCAGGTGCAATCCATCCTTCTTGCACAGGTCACTTCTACTCAAAAGCGATTCCACTGATCCAAAAATGCGAATCCTTCTCCCACATACGAACTCCTCAGCCATGCATTCATCTGCTTTATCCTTCTATTCCTACCCTCACTAGCTCGTAGCACTGGGAGTAATCCAGATATTACTACTCTCGAGGACTTCCTTTTTAAATTCCTGCCTAACTTTCTATACTCTCCCTTCAGAATCTTATCCTTTTCCCTTCCTACGTCGTTGGTTCTAATGAGTACAATGACCTCCTGTTGGTCCCTCTCCCCTTTGAGAACATTCTGCACCTTCTCTGAGACATCCTTGATCCTGGCAGAGAATGACTGGAGTTACACCGTGCACAGGGATTGTTATACAGGTACAAGCAAGTAATTAAAAAAGCTATTGTAATGCTTTGTGAGAGGAATTGAATACAAAGGTAAGAATGTTATGATTCAGCTAATTACAGCTTTAGTGAGACCATACCACAAATACTTTACATTGTCTTGTTCTCCTTATTTAAGGAAGAACGTAAACGCATTGGTTACACTTCAGAGAAGGTTAGTGATAACCCCTACAAGGCCCATGGCAAGCCATTAACTGATCGCCCCACCTGAATCCCTTACAAAGCAGACTCAGGGGGCCCTCTTGTGGCACAGTGGTAGTGTCCATATCCTGCACTGGAAGGCCCGGTTTCAAATCGAACCTGTTCCGAATTGTGCAAGAACATCTCTGAGCAGGTTGATTAGAAAAATAGGTTAAATTAGAAAGAGCAGACTCAGGCTAATTTCAGGCACAGAGATAGAGTCCCTACCCCTGGACTGGGAGACTTGGGTTCAAGTCCCGCCTGGTCCAGAAATGTGTCGCAACATCTCCGAACAGATTGATTAGGAAAAAATAAGTTACATAAAAACAAATAGAAAAAAGTGGATCAGGGCCCTCTTGTGGTGCATGGGTAGCGTCGCTACTTCGGGACCAAGAGACTCAGATTTCAGTCCCACCTCAAAAGGTGTGTAATACATCTCTGAACAGGTTGATTAGAAAAATAAGTGAATAAAAAAGCACAGATTGATAACATCTCTGAACAGGTTGATTCGATAAATTGATTACATTTTTTAAAAAGCAGACTCAGGGGACTCTTGGGGTGCAGTGGTAGTGACACTAGGCCTGGACTGGAGATCCGGGTTTAAGTTGAAATCGCTCCAGAGGAGTGGAATAACATCTCCCAATTGGATAAAGCAGACTCAGGGTTTGGTCTACAGAACTGTCTCTTCCAGGCTGGGATTAGCCTGTGTATGCCACAGACTATTTTGTGTTCAACAATAAATGATGCTCCTTTCCAGACAGGCTTCCTAAATTATTACATAGTTTACTACCTGAAATGAGAGGACTGTTTTAGATTGGACACATTGAGCTCATTTTTTCTGGAGTTTGGAAGAGTGGGGTTAATTTTAGTAAAGTGGTTAAAATGCTGACTGGCCTTAACAAAGGTGGACTTGGAAAGGATGTCTCCTGTGGTGGATGAACCCAGAGTTAGGGGCTGTTTTAAAAATTAGGTCTCTCCTTCTAGGAGAGAGGGGCAATCCTTTTTTCTCTTAGTGGTTTGAGTGACTTTGGACCGCTCTGCCTTTCTGGAAGCAGAATCATCGGATATGTTTGAGACAGGGGTGAATAGATTCTTGTGAGACAATGGGAATCTAAGGTAATCAGGCGGAGATGAGCATGTGGTATTCAAAACACAAATAGATCAGGTACAATCTTATTGAGTAATGGAGCAGGCTTGATGGGTGAAATGGGCTATTTCTGCTCCTAATATGTATGTTTGTACGTTCTGTTTTTGCTAATACTTAAACCAAACATCTCCACAAAGACTGTCAGGTCAATGCGTCCTATAACACCCTTTACCTTTGTTGTACAGAAAGCTGTCTCTAATCAAAATTCTCAGTCTTCTATCTCTGAACAACCTGTCAATGTGTAAGTTCAACAGTCTCAAGGACTTTCCAGTTACAGCAGGGAATGTAGGATTGTCCAACCTTCAGATGCAAGGAACATATGTAACACTCCCATAGCCCTTGCTGAGTCCACCATTAACATTTGGGCTTCTATGCTACATCTGCAACCAAAAGTATTTTACTGAACACATCAGAATATCTACAAAAACTGTCAAATTTCTCTGGGGACATTTCTGTAAAATGTCATCAAGCTTCTCAGGAAATTCGGCTCAGAAGGAAGCATTCAATCAAATAGGAAATTTTTACATGTTACTTGTCAGTGACAAAGATTTACATTTAATGAAAATCATTAACAATAATTATTGATGATTTGATGTTCTATGTGCTTCTGTCAGGAATATAAAATAGGTCGTGCTTTAACTCTTAGGTTACACAAAATTACTTGTATCTATACATCATCCTCCACAACTTCACAGTATTTCACAATGATTTGTGGCTAAGTACATATTTTTGAAATATAATTTGAAGTTTTACCACCTTAGACCCCACCAGAATAGTGGGATCATTTTCAGACTGAGAACATATATCTCTAATTTGTGTACTTTTTCCATAGTGAAGCAATTAGCAGCCTGTTTCAATATTCCCCAACACATGAGAGAAGGATGGGAGGATGACATATGTTTCCATAGTGGTAAATATGGACAAGCAACTTTTAACTTCCATCATCTTATTGTTATACTTGAGACTTCTCAAAAAACATTACTGAAATTGCATGATCAGCGATCATCATATTGAATGGTGGAGTCGGTTCGAGGGGCCAAATGGCCTACTCCTGCTCATATTTCCTATGTTCCTACATTTATCAAATAGGTTCTGGAAGTCTATAAAACCGATAGTAGAAAGAACCTTGACAATTTGCAACTCCATTGACCTCTTTCTTCCTGAGGGTTGGATCTGATTGGCTGCTGCCCATGGGCACTTGGCTCAGGGGAAATTTCCCAGGGAGCATGAGGGAATTGAAAGGATGAATACATCAAATAATTTTTATAAGGCTGACAAAATGTGCACCTTTATTTCATTGGGAAGGCCAGGCAAAGAGTTTTTGTCACCCTTGGCCAACTGTGACTTTTGGACAGGTAGAAACTCTGCTCCAGTTGTTCTGGTTAGACATCAACAGTAGGAACAATATTCAGTTGAGGGACAGACCTCAGGAGTATCCTGCAGATTTGTAACAACAATACTGAGTTTGAAAGGGTTCAATTATGAGGACAGGATCCACAGGCAAGCTTTGTGTCGAAGATTAGGGGAAGATCTAATTGTGGTGATTAAGATGATTAAAAGATTTGACAGGGTGATGGAGAGAAACTATGTCCTCTGTTGGGGAATTGTGGCATTGTTTTATACTTTAATGGGATGTAGGTTTCATTGAGTAAGGCCAGCATTTAGAGTCTTAGAGTTATTACAGCATGGAAACAGACCCTTTGGTTCAACCAGTCCACGCTGACCATGTCCCTAAACTAAACTAGTCTCACCTGCCTGCATTTGTCCCATATCCCTCAAAGCCTTTTGTATTCATACACTTGCCTAAGTGTCTTTGTTGCCTCATCCCTAATTGCCTATTGAACGGAGTGTCTCCTTTGACCATTTCAGAGGGTAGTTAAGAGTCAACCATATTGCGGTCAGCCTTGGAGTCCCATAATAACCAGACCAGGTAAGGATAGTAGATTTCCTTTCCTAAAGGACATTATGACCCAGATGGGTGGAGGCAGCTAATAGCAAGAGTTTCATAGATATCAATACTGAAACTAGTTTTCAATTCCAGCATTAATTTATTAAATTTGAAATTTTGTCAGTTCTTGTGGTGGGATTTGAATGCATTTATCCAGGGCACCACCCCCTACAAGTTCCCCTCCAAGTCATTCACCATCCCAACTTGGAAATATATCGCCTTCCCTTCAGTATCACTGGATTAAAATCCTGGAATTCCCTCCCAACAGCATTGGGGATCCCTACATCATATGGACTGCAGTGGTTCAAGGAGACAGCTCACCACCTTCTCAAGGGGCAATTAAGGATGGGCAATAAATGCTGACAGAGACATAGAGTCATAGAGGTGTACAGCGCAGAAACACACCCTTTGGTCCAATTCATCCATGCCGACCAGATATCCTAGATTAATCTAGTCCCATTTGCCAACATTTGACCCATATCCCTCTCGACCCTTCCTATTCATGCACCCATCCAGATGCCTTTTAAATGCTGTAATTGTACCAGCCTCCACCACTTCCTCTAGTAGCTCATTCCATACACACACCACCCTCTTTGTGAAAACGTTGCCCCTTAGGTCGCTTTTAAATCTTTCCCTCTCAGCAATGTCCACAAACAATGAATGTATAGCAAAAAAAGAAATACTTGGGTTTCTAGCCCAGTGACATTGCCACTACACCATTGTCTCCCTGAAAGGGATAGGATGAACAAAGGAATGGGTCATAGTCATAATATTACAGCCAAGCCATCCCGGGGAGATTTCCAAATGGGAGGCTACAGCTGAAGCTGAGTACAAGTTTCCTTTCATTGGAGACAGTTCAGAGAAGGCTCACTAGGATGATCCCTAGTGGGATGGAGGGAAGGTCATATGAGCAAAGGGTAAACAGTTTGGACTCTGGAGTTTAGAAGAATGAGAGTTGATCTCATTGAGACCTTTTGGATTCTCCAGGGGTTTGTCAGGGTCAATGCTGAGAGGATGCTCCCCCTCATGGGAAGGTCTTAGACCAGAGGGCACAGTCTCAGAATAAAGGGGCACCAATTTCAGACTGAGATGAGGAGGAATTTCTTCTCTCAGGGGGTTGTTAGTCTTTGGAACTCATTGTCACTGGGGGCAGAATCCATGTGTACATTTAAGGCTGAGAGAGATTCATGATTAGTTGGGGGAATCAAGGGTTACGGGGAAAGTCAATGTGAGGAATGTAGGATCAGCCATGATCCTATTGAATGGGGGAGCAAGCTCAAGGGGCTGAGCAGCCTTCTCCTGCTCCTATCTCTTATGATCTTATCAAACTGCTGAGGCTTAGACTTAATAGAAAGTGCATCCCCATTAAGACTGATTGATCTTTGTTGGGTCAATGTACTATGGTGTGTAAAACCGAGGCAGCGAAAGGGATTTAAATATCTAACTAGCCCTGTCTTGTTCGAGTGATGGAACAGGGGTGAATGGCCTCCTCCTGGCCCAATATCATGATTGTACAGGAAGGGCTTGTGGAGGGCCTTAAGAGGCTCCATCTATTGGTGGATCTGTGCAGCTGCAGGCACGACTGTGCACGGCAAGGCTTGGAATGAAGGAGCGACACCTGCATTTCTATAGAGCCTTTCTGCCAAAGACATGCTTTCTCGTTAGATTTTCATGGACATTTAGAAGAATGAAGAGGCATCTTAGAGAATCCTATAAATTTCTAGCAGATCTGGACAGAATGAAGTGCAGGAAGGGTGTTCCTGATGACTGGGGAGTCCAGAACCAGGGGGCCATAGTCTAAGGATACAGGGTAGGCCATTTAGGACTGAGATGAGGAAAAATGTCTTCACCCAAAGAGTGGGGGAGCATGTGGAATACTGCTGCCTCACAGCACCAGAGACCCAGGTTTGATTCCTGCCGCAGGCGACTGTCTGTGTGGAGTTTGCACGTTCTCCCCGTGTCTGCGTGGGTTTCCTCCGGTGCTCCGGTTTTCTCCCACAATCCAAAGATATGTAGGTCAGGTGAATTGGTCATGCTAAATTGCCCATGGTGTTAGGTGCATTAGTCAGGGGTAAATATAGGGCAGGGGAATAGGTCTGGATGGGTTACTCTTTGGAGGGTCAATGTGGACTTGTTGGGCCAAAGGGTCTGTTTCCATACTGTAGGGAATCTAATCTAATACAGGGCAGTGAAGAAAGCTTTTGGCACACTGGTCTTCATCAGTCAGAACATTGAGTATAGAAGTTCGGAAGTTATGTTGCAGTTGTATACGACGTTGGTGAGCCCGCATTTGGAGCATTGTGTTCAGTTTTAGTCACCTTATTATAGGAAGGATGTTATTAAACTGGAAAGCAGAAGAAATTTACAAGGGTGTTGCAGGTCACAATAGTCTGAGTGAAAGGAAGAGGTTGGACAAGGTAGAGATTTTTTCTTCAGAGCATAGGAGACATTAAGGGGGAATCTTATAGAAGTGTATAAGATCATGAGAGGCATGGATAGGGTGAATGCACTCAGTCTTTTTCCCTGGGTTGGGGAAATGCGGACTAGAGGGCATCAGTTCAAGATTAGAGGAGCAAGAATATAACGGAATCTGAGAGGCAACATTTTTACACAGAGGGTGGTGCGCATATGGAATGAGCTGCCAGTGGAAGTCATTGAGGCAGGTGCATGAACATTTAAAGGGCACTTGGACAAATATATGGATAGGAAAGGTTTAGAAGGATAAGGGCCAAGTGCAGGGAAATGGAGTTAGCATGGATCGACATTTTGGTCGGCATGGACTAGTTTGGGCTGAAGGGCCTGTCTCCTTGCTGTAGGACTCTGTGTCTGTAAGTGTGGTTCCAGCATAGTTAAGCACTGAACAAAGACAGTAATAGTTGAACTTTTATCTTTATTTCTTTATTTTTTACTAAGAAGGACTGTAATGTTAAACTTTTAACATTTTTTACACTATACTAAGAGCAACTGTAATATTTAACTTGGTTCCTTATTTCTTTCTACCTTGTTCTTAAGTTTTTGTACCTAGATACTTGTATCTAAGATGGCACCATGTGTGGCGACATTGAAAACTTTTCACTGTATTCCTGTACTTTTGTACTTGAGTACACGTAACAATAAAGTCTAAATCTAATAATCTAAACCTAATTCATGTCTTTCACTTCCCTCAGGTACATTAATGGTGCTGACTGAGGAGATGAGCCCAGTATGGCTACTGTGCATCCACTACCAGCATAGATACACACACCTCAGTGGGTCGGCAGCACAGAGAAAGATAGAGGAGCACATGGTGAGGGGAACATATCACACGAGGCCAGGATCCAGAGCTGGAGGCATGGTCAGGAATGGAGAGTCCATGTCAAAGGGTGAAGAACACTCTCCTCAGCAATTTACAGGCAGTGCTATAATGGTCTGAGCCACACATTGTCCCAATAGTGAGTCTGTCCCTGCACAGGTCAGGATAGTGCAGTATTTGGCAGGGACCTTATAGGTTCCAAAACCAAGACGATATCTACCAGAAGCAGCTCATGTGTCAGAGCATAGGAAAGCACTCTGCTGAAGTGAAAGGGGCATGAAAAAATAAACAGAAAGGGTATGAGGAGAAACATCTTGGCTGTGCAGAAGGAATCATGGATACTTCCTTCATTGTTATTGTTACAGTGATGCTGTTGAGTGATAGAAGGGTGTTTTGGGAAATATATTTGTAGTATGTATCTTTTTTGCTTTCCTGTTGACCCTGGTCTGTAAAATGCCAATGAATGGGATGAGGCCAATTATATGAGGAGATAATCTGTCAAGGTGATTAGTAGCTGGGTGACTGTACAGAGGAGGGTTGGCAATGGCTGGTTGGGGGCTTTTGCACAGTGACCTTGATGGGAAGGTTTCAATGCTGCTGACACACTACTCAAGCAAGGGGTGTCAGGGTAAGGACATCACAGGCTTCTCTGGCAGGCAGGTCCTGTACCAAAGGGACCAGTAGAACTTCAGGATCTTCCTGCTCAATCTCCACATCTTCCTCCACTTTTGAGGGGAAGGTTGGCCACTCTCCACCTTACTCCTCTCTGTAATATTATGTTGTGAAGGGCACAAGGAAAGAACAACCACCACTCTTGCTGGGATATATTGAAGGACACCTCTATATCTGACCAGACAGTGAAACTTCATTTTAAACAAACCAACGCCTTGTTCTATTGTCACCCTTGTAGTGTTATAATACCTTTTGCACCTCTGGAGTGTCTCTGAGGTAGGTCATCAACCATCTCGTCAATGGGTATTCTTGTGAATGCAAGACCTGTTATGTCAGTTGCTTTAAACTGTCTCCTTTAATTTGAGGTGAATGGACTGAAGTGAAGATGAGTTGTTGATATTAATTCTGCCTGAATACAGAGAGACACACAGAGATAGAGATGTGGAGAGGGAAACAGAAACAGCTCCTGCTGTGGGAAGCAAAGAAATACAAATTGAGGGTTTTTTTGTTATAGTCACCAAGCAGAATGCTGGTGAGAACTGGTTTTGTTTACAAACAGACAGGATTTGTGGAAAAGTCAGGTCCAAAGAGTTGCTGAAGTGGGCCTTACTGCCAGGAACCAGTTCAGACACACTGAGAAGATCGAGTAGCTTGGCTTTCACAGGATACTGGAAAACCTGTGTTGGTACGGCAGGGAAAGGGAACCCCTGAAAATCCAGAGGAATTTGGAAGTCAATCCACATGGCCATCTGGGAGGATGGAGTAAAGTAATATTGAATCGAATCATAGAATCCCTTCAGTATGGAATCAGGCCATTCAACCCATCAAGTCCTCACCAACTATCCAAAGAGCATCCCAAACAGAAAGACTTCCCTACCCTATATTTCTCTTGGCTAATCTGCCTAACCTGCACATCCCTATGGAAAGCTAGGAATCCTTGGGTTTGACTGGCCTCATCTATCTCAATTGATCTAGAGAAAATAAAGGATTGGTGATTTGAGTAATACAGACATGGGTGGAAAGGGTGAGTTAGCTTAGTTGGCTGGACAGCAGGTTTGCAATGCAGAGTGATATCCACATGTTCAGTTCCCACACCAGCTGAGGTCATTGTGAAGGACTCCCTTTGCCTGAGGTGTGTTGATCCTCAGGTTAAGCCACCAACAGTTGTCCCTCTCTCTCTCTGAGGGAGCAGCTCTTTGATCTGGTAAGCCAATGATGACTTTATTTATAGGCTGAAGATTGCAATACCCTACCTACATTAACAACATGTGTAAAGAGGCAGGAGGCTGTGACCTCCTTAACAGATGACAGATTTGCTGGACACTTCCAATATTTCAGATTCCTAAAGCATTATTTTATCATCCCCACTTCTTTTTTAATCTCTCTGGCCAATACAGATTGGTTTGATCACAAATTTAGGAAGTTTAATGTTATCTAATCAATGAGATATAAGTTGGAGAGCTGTTCACATCACAAGCTATTGCATGAAGTGATTAAATCCACCTCCAATGAAAGTAAAGGCTCCCACACCACAATCGACTTTGCAAACATATCGGCCAATCTTCTGCCAGTCTAGCACTAAATGAATTTACAGTAGTGCCTCGATATACGAACGACCCCGTTCACGTACAAATCGATTTACGAATAGGATTGTATGTAAAATTTTGCTTCAACGTACGTACGAAATTCAAGGTACGAACGCAAACAGCCCGTGTGCGACCACGTCGTTTCATTGTTCTGCTTTGCTACGCGCTTGTTGAACGCAAAATTTCTCGTGCCCCGCGTGATCTCATTCAGTTTGTCTTTGGCGCGTGCGCTGTGAACAGCGGTCCAAGCATTCTTACACTCTCCGAACAATGGGAAAAATTGATTCAGTTCGCAAACTTTTCGGTTCGCAAACCGGGTCCCGGAATGAATTAAGTTCGTAAGTCGAGGCGCTACTGTATATATATATATGTATATATATATATATATATTTATATATATATATTTATCTCAACAGATGTCGTTATTAAACAACATCAATTAAACCCTTTATTCTGAGGTCAGTTTGAACAATTTTAAAATCTCTAGCAGCGGCTGGTATTTCTCAGGGTGAGATGGTTTAATAGGCATTTCCTCATTTTGTCACAGTTTTCAAATTAAATCGAGTCATTAGTGGGCATGTCCCTGATTGGCAACATCATTGATGTGCAGAAAGCTTCACCTGTGTTCAGTATTTCCATACACAGAAATTAAATTTATCAGGAGGCAGTCATTTACATTCCCTGTTTCAACAATGGGTGCCCTTTTCACATCATCAATTCACTTGGGAAAGAAATGCTGTCAGGTCCACATGCTTATAAAGCTCAGACTTTTATCTATTCGATAGCTTGCATTACATTGAGGTTATATAATGACTTAAAATATAATTCTGAGACTCAAACTGACAAACAAAATAACAGTGATGGCTTTCCTCTGGCTTGTATCCTGCCTTGCCCTCCTTGGCACAGCTTATGGACGGAGTAAGTTGCTTTTTTGGAGACACTATGATAGCTTTACTGAGAGACATGTTGTTTAATCTAATTCTTAATTGTGCACCAACTGTCCAGGCTGTGGGGTCCCAGCTATCACGCCTGTCGTTACTGGCTATGCACGGATTGTAAACGGTGAAAATGCTGTCCCAGGCTCTTGGCCCTGGCAGGTCTCCATGCAGGTATGTTTACAATTGGATATCATCACAACTCCCAATGAGCCAGATATATACTATCTTTAATGACAGATTTCATACATAAAATGGCTGTCAACATATATCATCCCTGATGGTTTCAGCCTGCTTCTGGTCACAGGCTCAGTAATGGGCACTCCAACAATGATCAACATTATTAATTAATTCCCTGCAGTATCTGAGCCCCATTGATAGCAATAATTATTTTTAAAAACAACATACAAACTTCCAATTAATAGCTGATTTCATACAAGATTTCATGCTTCAAGATTTTTACTGTAACAAAAGACTAAGATCAGTTTTGCCTAAGCAAAATTTTTATGGACAACTTACCCTTTAAATCACAGAATAGAACTTTCTAACTTCTAGCAAAATTGAACATCTCTCTATAGTGTATACTTTACACTATCCTTTAAGTAAGTATTCAGTTCGCCCAGAATCAGTCTGAAATGATTCTTTGTTCCTGATATTCTACTTCTGTTCTTTTTCTTTCTCAACTTTCAAAACTGTCTCTCACAATGAGTCATTCTTCCCAATGAAGATTCACTCCCTAACCAGACCAGGTAATCAGGCTTACAATTCTTTTTAGCAATATTATCAGCCTCTTTGTTGATCTATTCCTATCTTAAATGCCTCATTAGCCAAAGTTCAATTACTTTCTTTGTGGGGTTTATGTACCTTAAAGGTATGTATATTTGCTGCAAATGATATATTATTTATTTAAATGATAGCTATTGTTTGTCTCTCATGATATTCTTAGAATGTAGTTTCCTGATATATCTTGGCCATTACATTACATTACAGTGTGGAAACAGGCCCTTCGGCCCAACAAGTCCACACTGACCCGCCGAAGCACAACCCACCCATACCCCTACATTTACCCCTATACCTAACACTACGGGCAATTTAGCTTGGCCAATTCACCTGACCTGCACATCTTTGGACTGTGGGAGGAAACCGGAGCACCCGGAGGGTGCCCACGCAGACACGGGGAGAATGTGCAAACTCCACACAGTCAGTCGCCTGAGGCGGGAATTGAACCCGGGTCTCTGGCGCTGTGAGGCAGCAGTGCTAACCACTGTGCCACCGTGCCGCCCACTAAAACTCGGTCTATTGTTTTTAGACTTAAGACCTGAGTTACTAATTCATGATCAAACTCCATACAAAATGTTATCATATTATGGTAACTTTTTTCCAGAAGCTATTTTACTACAAGATTGTTAATTAATTTTGCTTATTGTACGATATTAAATCCAAAGTAGTCTGTTGCTGGTTTAATCCTTGGCATACTGATTAAAAAGCTATCTTCTACACATTCCATAAACTCATCCCCTACAATATTACTGCAAATTTGGTTTACCTAGTCTATATGACGAATAAAATCTTGCATGATGCTGCACCTCTCCAATTTCTTGACTTAGACTCTGCCCTTGTCCTGTACTACAAATATTGCTATGCAGCCTCTAAATAGTTCTCATAATTCTGTTCCTTTCTGTTTCTTAGCTCTAACAAACTGATTCTCCTTCTTGATTTTTTTCCATTTAGTTCCTTTCCCTTTTCTCTTTTTATCCCATTCTTTGTTATTAGAGTTACCTCCCTCCACTGTTTGTCTGTGATCTACCTCTTCCATAAGTTAAGTATCATGAAATATTTGGTTCCCAAACCTGGTCACTTAGCAAATACTTCTTTTTAATGGCAATTAAATCATGCCTGTGAACTACTATCAGTTCTAATTCATTTCATTTATTGTGAACACTTTATACATTCAGATATTATGCCTTTATCTTTGATTGTTTTCTAACTCTCCCCAATGTCACCTTGGTTACTGAAGCCCTGCTACCTTTGTTGGTCTTACTGTTCTTTTCTGACCCACTCCACAAACGGTTGACACTTTTGGTATGAGTCAGAAATCTCAGTTGACGGTGTTGGATTTTGATGGTGCTGGGGAGAAGAAATTGACTTTTGCCTTTTCTTGACTGAATTTTCCCTCTACCCAATAGGACACCACAGGCTGGCATTTCTGTGGAGGCTCCCTGATCAATGAAAACTGGGTTGTGACTGCAGCCCATTGTGGCGTGACGTAAGAACTACACTCAGTTATATTCTTCAGAATCAATATTAATAATACTAATGGATGTAGGACCTTTACTCTAAGTAACACACTGTTTTCACACAGCACAGCTAACCTTGCGATCCTTGGAGCTTACAATAAATGTTCAACAAAAGAAGACACCCAGACTATGAAGATTGAAAAGGTACCTAAAGATGCTCTGGTGTATTACGGATTATTATTTGAGAATTTTACACTTACAGTCTGGAGTAGTGTTATTGAACTGGAATGCCATTAATACAAGTTCAAATTCCTGAGGATCAAAAGTTATTTTCAATCAAATCTGGAAACAAATAGCTGACATCAGAAAAAGTGACCACAAATCTGTCAGATTGTTGTAAAACCCACTGGTTTATTAATATTCTTAAGGGAGTGAAACACCTCAGCCTTATCCAGTATGGCTTATATGTGGTTTGTCTCTTAACCACCTCTGCCATGTCAAAGGAAACCACTCAGTTTTCTCAAACAAAGAAGCCCCACTGCTAACTTCTCAGGGCAATGAGAGAGAGAGAGAAAATGATCCTTTCCTGATTTCCAGAATGCATTATCAAATTAAAGTACATGAACTCCTCAAACTCTGTCGAACCCAAACAGGAGTGTTTCTGGTACCACATGTGACTTCCATAGTTACCTTCATTTTTAGGTTTACTCCTTAACTGAGTAAATCATAGGATCCCTACAGTGTGACGAAGGGCTTTCAGCCCATTGAGTGCACATCTGGGTCCCACCCAGTCCCACATCCCTACCCTATCATGTTACCTTGCATTTCTCATAGCCAATCTACACATCTTTGGACTGTGGCAGGAAGCTGGAGTACCCAAATGAAACCCAGACAGACACAGGAGAATCTGTAAACTCCACACAAACAGTCACCCAAGGGTGGAATCAAACCTAGGTCCTGGCACTGTAAGGTACCATTGCTAACCACTGAGCCACCAATGCCACCACTAAAGTGCCCTCACATCTTGGCTCATATTTGTGAAATGATTAGTTTCATCATTTGTCACATGATTATAATGCTATTATTTCCACTTTTATTCTGCGCTAGATACAACAGTTTGCAATGCTAAATCAATAGGCTATTCCAACTACTGAATACCACAGCTTGTTTTCCCATTGATCTAAATAATGAGAACTACATTCTGATTTTATGAAGGTTACTTTCCCCTTTAACAGATATGTCCAGAGATTGCTAATGTGATTGGTTATACTGTATGGGGGTCGGTCATTCTGGATGTATTGCACTGATGCACACGTAACCTCTCACAGTTTGTTAACCACAGATTAAATCTGCACTTGCTCAAGGGAAAAGGATTGATTAATTTACCACAAGCCCCAATTCACAATTAAAATTATTTTGTTACTTGCAAGAAATATGGTCTATATGTAATTTAGTGAAGAATTCTTTGAGGAGGTGACAAGACTGGTCGATGAAGGTCAAGCAGTGGATGTGGTGTATATGGACTTCAGCAAGGCATTTGATAAGATTCCCCATGGTAGGCTCATTCATAAAGTCAGGAAGTATGGGATACAGGGATATTTGGCTATCCAGATTCAGAATTGGCTTGCTGACAGAAGGCAGAGAATAGTTGTAGATAGAAAGTATTCTGCCTGGAGGTCAATGTTGAGTGGGGTCCCACAGGGCTCTATTCTTGGGCCTCTGCTCTTTGTAGTTTTTATAAGTGACTTGGATGAGGAGATTGAGGGGTGGGTTAGTAAATTTGCAGATGACACAAAGGTTGGAGGTGTCGTTGATAGTATAGAGGACTACTGCAGGCTGCAGCACGACACAGACAGGATGCAGAGCTGGGCTGAGAAATGGCAGATGGAGTTCAACCTGGATAAATGTGAAGTGATGCAGTTTGGAAGGTCAAACTCGAATACTGAATATAGGATTAAAGACAGGATTCTTGGCAGTGTGGAGGAACAGAGGGATCTGGGTGTGCAAGTACATAGATCCCTCAAAGTTGCCACCCAAGTGGATAGGGTTGTTAAGAAAGCATATGGTGTTTTAGCTTTCATTAACAGGGGGATCAAGTTTAAGAGCAGCTAGGCTTTGCTGCAGCTCTATAAGTCCCTGGTGAGACCACACTTGGAATATTGTTTCCAGTTCTGGTCACCCTACTATAGGAAAGATACTGAGGCTTTGGAAAGGGTCAAAGAAGGTTTACCCCAGGATGCTGCCTGGACTGGAGGGCTTGCCTTATGAAGAAAAGTTGAATAAGCTCAGACTTTTCGCTCTGGAGAGAAGGAGGAAGAGAGGAGACCTGATTGAGGTATACAAGATAATGAGTGGAATAGATAGAGCCAATAACCAGAGGTTTTTCCCAGGGCAGGATTGACTGGTACGAGGAGTCGTAGTTTGAAGATATCAGGAGGAAGGTATAAAGGAGACGTCAGAGGTAGGTTCTTTATGCAGAGAGTTGTGAATGCATGGAACGTGTTGCCAGCTGTGGTGTTGGAAGCAGAGTCATTGGAGACATTTAATTGACTGCTGGACATGCATATGGATAGCAGTGAGTTGAGGGGTGCGTAGGTTAAGTTACTATATTTTACATTAGGATTAACCTTGGCACAACATCGTGGGCCTAAGGGCCTGTTCTGTGCTGTACTTTTCTATGTTCTATGTTATAAAAATGTTGTGACAAATCAAGATGGATATTGTCTTAGTGATATTTTCAGCCACTAATGTTTGGAAGGATAAGAAGGACAAGAATTATCACTGGACTGTTAATCCAGCAAACCTCATACTGTACTAGGACCCTGGTTCAAATTCCGCCACGGCAGATTTGGAATTAAGAGTATAGTGATCACCATAAATCCATTCTCAGGAAAAAACCCATCTGGTTCACTAATGTCCTTTAGGGAAGGAAACTACCATCCTTACCTGGTCTGGCTGACATGTAACACCAGATCTATAGCAGTGTGGTTGACTCTTAACTGCCTTCTGGGCAATAAATATTAGTTTAGCCAGTGATGCCCTCTTCCTGTGAAGGAAGTTTTGAAAAAATGGTCAAAATTTCAAAGCAGGTTGTTTCTGTTCTGCAATTTAACAGCCTCAAGACATCCCCAACATCAAACCGAGATCCTTTTAAACAATAGACAAATTAATACTCATGCTTAAAATTTGAAATAGAAATTAACATAAAGTACTGGAACTATCAGACAACGTGTATTGCGAATCCGTGGAGACCTGAAGCATCAATCTTTGCCTTTTCCCCCACTGAGACTGCAAAGCTCTTTATAAGCCTGGTACTAGACAATGTGTACCCAAACAAACCATAAACAGCCCAGCTTTAAAAAAATATTTTAAAGTTCTTAGCTCCAAAAGAGACTCCAAAATGGATGTGATAATTCTATTAGCTATGTAAAATTAAATTTAAAACTTAATGGTGGAAATGGCCACTCAATGTTGTAAAGAAGAAGCTAGATATAATTCTTAAGGCTAAAGGGATTAAAAGGTAGATATAATTCTTTGAGCTAAAGGGATTAAAAGGTACAGGGAGAAACTGAGAACAGTATATTGAGTTGGATGATTAGGCATGATCATATAGAATGGCAGAGCAAGCTCCAAGGGCTGAATGGCCTACTCCTGCTTATATTTCCTATGTTTCTCAACTTACCAAATTAAATCCACTGAGCTTATGTCTGACCAGCACAGGTTTTCAAAGGAAATTTAGGGATCTGTTTGGACTGAAATATGATGCAAAAAACTAGATTTCACTTGAAAGATTTGGCATCATTCTGTGCTGCAGCCATAGCAAAGCATAAAGAACTTAAAGCAATAGATTTGGTACCACAGGTGAACCTGACAACAGTCACCAGGTATTTCTTCAGAGTTATTCTCACTCAGCTGTTGCAACATTGCCACAGTCTCATAACTTTGCAAAAGGAAATTGGAATGGGGATGGTGGCTCCAGCAAATGAGCTGGAGATGAGCTGCAAATGAGCTGCTTCACCTACCATTAACCAAATTTGAGATAATGTATTATTCCTTCTGCATAACAGCATGGAAACTGAATTGTTACTGATGAATCAGAACTGACTTTTGCCTTGTCTGTGTACAGGTCATTACCCATCCAGCCTGGGATCCATATAATATCAACAACGATGTGACACTGGTGAAGCTCGCATACCCTGTCAAATTTACCAACCGCATTTCCTCCGTGTGCCTCGCAAGTGATGGTGCCAGTTTCCCAGGGGGCAAGATGTGTGTCACTTCAGGCTGGGGCTTAACTCAATCATCTGGTATGGGACCTTCGTCTTTATTTTCCAAATAAGCTGCTGTCTATGTTAGACTACCCTGTTGGTAGATTCAACTAAAAGTAATTAGAAATGCAAAAGATCCATCCTAAATCAATTACAATAAAATAACAATAACTTGTATTTCTATAACATTCATGACAGTAACTTGCATATATGCAGCAAACTTAACACGGAGTGTCATGGGAACTTCACAGGAACTTTACTAGATGCTAGCCAAGACTAAAAGAAGGAAACGTTGAGCCAATGACCCAATGTTTAGTCAAAGAGGCAGGTTTTCTTGTGCAAGAGAAGTGAACACTGAAGAAATTATGAGGATTGAGGAGCTTAGGGCCAACAAGGCAGAAGGTACAGCTATCACTGTCAGAATGAAGGAAGGACAGAGCAGGAGAAGCTAGAGCTTATTGAAAGGAAAAGACATCTTGATGCACATTATGGATAGTCTGGGCTCCAAATGGGACAAAACAATTATGTTAAGGGATAAAAGCACAAGTAAAGGAGATGCTATGAAGGTTGTAAAAGCCAAAAGGGAGAAAACAAGGTTGGGAAGCCAAGAAGGCAGATGTAATTTGATGAATGGAGTGAGATAGAGGACACAACAGCAAGTGTTGGAGAACTGGAGAATTTTGGCAGAAATACAACCTTGAGAAGATCATGTAAGTGAAAAGGAGCAAGGATGTGCAGGGATTTGAAACTGAATACTAGAACAATTATCTGGGACATAACAAGGCTATAGATCTTGGTAAACACAGACTTTCAAGCTGTTTATGTTTTGTTTTGAGAAAGGAGGTTGCTTGAGTTTACCAATGGAACAGTGGTTCAAAGGCAAAGTTTAACAATTGGTTCCTGATTTTAGCACAGTCACCTTCTCTCCTTTTATACTGAAAGATCCACACTTCAAGGGTGTTAACCAGTGGTAATTGAAAATGTGGGATTTATTTTTCAACAGTTTTACTCAGAAGTTTCAGAAAGTAAATCTTGAGAATTGAAACATGGTAAAGATTTTTAAAAGATTATTTAATGGGATGTGAATGTTGCTGACTGAGCCAGCATTTATTGCCCATCTCTAGCTGTCCTTGAGAAGGTAGGGATGAGGTGCCTTCTTTAGCTGCTGAAGCTCATTTGCATATACATTTATTTATTCATTTTAAGATCCTGATCCTACCTGACCCAAAAGCAAAGGTACTTGAGTATTTCTGTTCATCAGCCACTAATAGTTAGGATTCAGATGTCACAAGCAATTAAGAAGGCAACTGGTATGTTGGCATTCCTTGCAAGAGGATTTGAGCACAGAAGTAAAGACACCTTGATTCAATTATATAAAACCTCAGTGAGACCATACCCAGACGACTGTGTCCAGTTTAGGTCTCTTTATCTCAGGAAGGATGTTCGTAGAGGGAAGCAAAGAAAGCAGATGTAATTTGATGATTGGAGTGAGATAGAGGACACAACAGCAAGTGTTGGAGAACTGGAGAATTTTGGCAGAAATACAACCTTGAGAAGGTGGGAATATCTGGGAAGTGAGATTAAAGAAACTGGTTCTGTATTCTCTAGGGTTTTGAAGAATGAGAAATGATCTCATTGAAAAATGCAGAATTCTTTCAGCGTGTGACAGTTTGGATATAAATAGGGTGTTTCTCCTGGCTGAGGGTTGTAAAATTAGGGGATACAGTCTCAAAATAAGGGACAGGCCATTTAAAACTGAGATGTGAAGGGATTTCTTTACTCAGAGGATGGTGAATCTTTCGAATTCTCTACTCCAGAGGGTAATTGAGCATATTCAAGACAGAAGTTGATAGATTTCTGGAGATTAATGGCCTTCAAGGATATGGAGATTTTGGGGAAAATGGTGTCAAGGTAGCTGATTGGCTAAGATCTGTTTCATTGGTGGAGCGAGCTCAATGGACCAAATGGCCTATTCCTGCTCCTACTTTCTTTCCTCCTTTGCTTATGCTTTCATCATTTTACAAGCATTTGAATACTTAGGATCATCTCAAGTGTTTCCAGAAAATCTAATTACATATTAAGAGCTCTTTTTTGATTATTCAGCAAGCTACACTCCATGCCAACTGCAGCAGGCAGCTCTTCCTCTCCTTACCACTGCCGATTGTCAGAACTTCTGGGGCGACAAAATCTCAGACATGATGGTTTGTGCTGGTGGTGCTGGTGCGACCTCTTGCATGGTATGTGAGGCATATCATACACAAAATATTGCAGCTCATTAAATCATTCTTACTCTGTTACAAGTTCATTGAATTGGTCTGTTCTCTTCAACAGGGTGACTCAGGTGGACCTCTTGTCTGCAAAGATGGTGGAGCCTGGTATCTGGTGGGCATCGTTTCCTGGGGCAGTGGTTATTGCTCCACCCAAATCCCTGCTGTCTATGCCCGGGTGACTGAGTTCCACTCCTGGATTGTGCAGACAATTGCTGCCAATTAGAAGAACTCAAATTAAAATTGAATTGCTCCCGAAATAAAGAACTTGAAAAATTAATGTCAAATGTCTATTTTTTTTCCCACCTTCTAAGAATTTGAAAGAGGGTCAGTCAGTAATGTGAAGCTGCACAACCTGGGTCAGGCCTTCCTTTCTAACTTGTTACCTGACAAGTTGATCTCTACAGAGTTAATCATGTCATAGAACGTAGAACATATAACATTGCAGCATATTTTATATGTCTTAATTAAGTCACCTCTCAACCTTTTTCTCTCTAATGAAAACAGCTCAAGTCCCTCCGCATTTCCTCATAAGACCTTCCCTCCATACTAGGCAGCATCCTGGTAAATCTCCTCTGAACCCTTTCCAAAGCTTCCATATCCTGCCTATAATGCTGTGACCAGAACCGTACGCGATACTCCAAGTGCGGCCACACCAGAGTTTTGTATAGCTGCAACATGTTCTCGTGGATCCGAAACTCAATCCCTTTACCAATAAAAGCTAACACACCATCTGTCTTCTTAACAACCCTATAAACCTGGGTGGCAATTTTCAGGGATCTACATACATGGACAACGAGATCTCTCATCACTTCTACACTACCAAGAATCTTACCATTAGCACAGTACTCTGCATTCCTGTTGCTCCTTCCAGAGTGAATCACCTCATACTTTCTGCATTAAACTCCATTTTCCACCTCTCAGCCCAGCTCTGCGGCTTATCTATGTCCCTCTGTAACCTGCAACTTCCTTCAGCACTATACACAACTCTACCAACCTTAGTGCCATCTGCAAATTTACTAACACATCCTTCTAGACCCTCGTCCAAGCCATTTATAAAAATGACAAACAGCAGTGGCCCCAACACAGATCATTGCAGTATACCACTCGTAACTGGAACTCCACGATGAACATTTCCCATCAACCACCACTCTCTGTCTTCTTTCAGCTAGCCAATCTCCGATCCAAATTGCTTAATCGCCCTCAATCCCATGCCTCTGTATTTTGTGCAATAGCCTACCATGGGGAACCTTACTGAAATCCATATACACCACATCAACTGCTTTACCCTCATCCACCTGTTTGGTGACCATCTCAAAGAACTCAGAAAGGTTTGTGAGGCACAACCTATCCTTCATGAAACCATGCTGACCATCCCTAAAACAGTCACAAAATAAGTGTTTCGCATTTTGACAAAGACACTATTACTTTCGCAGTCATGTACAAACATTGAATATTAATTTTAATTTTATTATTTACAAACTTCATTTCCATTTCCTTACACTCTAGTTTCTTTGCATTGAGAAATATGTAGAAATGATATATTAAAGGTTTGCATTTAGTGGGCACCAGGACAGAAGGTGTTAAATGCAGGATTCGATGCTTTTTTTCTAATATAACTGATTCAGCCCAGATATTAACAACCTAAGTTGAATCTTGCAAAACTGGGAACCACTGCCATTCCTTTCAAATAGAGTGCACATCATACAATTGGCACAGCTACACTAAGTCAGAATATACAAGTTAATCACTTGCTGCAGAAAAACAACCTATAAACAGTTGCAATGATGTTATCATCCAGAACCTTGCTTGTAAAAACAATAAAAATGCCTCTGATATTTTGAAAATTAAGAACAAACATATAATTTGAAAGTCTTCCACTTACAAATGTCCTCCGTGCCACCTTACGAGTACAGAGAGAGGGAGCCTAGGTCAACATGCTTCCCATTTGAAGTTTGCATCAACAGCCCTCACTGACAGGCCAGACATTTTTTTAAAGCTGTCTCATGGAATTTACAAATATATCTGTGAAACATTTTGAGAAGTATTCCTTCTGGTTACATTATTATTATGAAATAACCATTCGCTCTGCAAAATTATAATTTTCACTAATAATTTCTATTTGGTTTGGGCCTGTCCAAGTTTAGTCAGTTGAGGTTTTATCATTAAGATTTGCTATTTAAAGAAATTTAACTGAAAGATCAGTCATAAAAACAAGATAAATACCTTCTATAAAAAGAAATTAGTAAAAAAAAATTCCACTCATTAAGATTTACAACCTTTCAGCAAATAATAAAAAAGATTAAACCAGTCTGTTTTTCCATTTCACAAAATAACTTGCTCATTGCCACTTTATTTCACAGACCTATTTTTATAATCCAGTGTCATGCACTTCTGTACATTGCATCTTCATTAAGTTCTATAAGAAATGGCCAGCAACAAAATGACTCACAACTAAATTATGGCCCCGAGTTGACCACATCACTTGAGACTCTTTGACATTCACATAACAGCCTAACCCAAGACACCTATAAATGTACAGAATTAAACACATTATTTTGTATTTGCCCACAAGCCCCATTCTAAATCTCATGGACCCAATTGCTTCAGATTCAGTTGTTAAATACATTATTCAGTGCAAAACTGAATCATACAAATCAAGAAGGACCCAAATTAAGTGCTTGACCTTTGCTGATTCACTCCTGAACTCAAAACTACTGGTTCAGGGAGGGGAAAGTAATCTAGATTTCCTATCCTAGTATAATCCCCATCCATCAACACCTTCATAATTCCCGTATCTGTGGACATGATGAGACGACAGGATCAGAACTGGATATGGTGCCCACCATTACCAAATAGCTTAGCTTTTTTTAATTTGTTCCAGAAGACTGGAGGTTGGCTAACGTAGTACCATTATTTAAGAAAGGTGGTAAAGACAAGCCAGGGAACTATAGACCAGTTAGCCTGAATTCGGTGGTGGGCAGGTTGTTGGAGGGAATCCTGAGGGACAGGATTTACATGTATTTGGAAAGGCAAGGACTGATTAGGGATATTCAACGTGGTTTTGTGCATGGGAAATCATATCTCATGAACTTGATTGAGATTTCGAAAAAACAACAAAGGGGATTGATGAGGGCAGAGTGATGAACGTGATCTATATGGACTTCAGTAAGGCGTTCGACATGGTTCCTCATGGGAGACTGGTTAGCAAGGTTAGATATCATGAAATACAGGGAAAACATCTGTATCTAGCCATTTGGATATAGAACTGACTTGAAGGTAGAAGACAGGTTTGTTTTTCAGACTGGAGGCCTGTGACCAGTGGAGTGCCACAAGGATAAGTGCTGGGTCCACTGCTTTTTGTCATTTATATAAATGATTTGGATGTGAACATAGGAGGTATAGTTAGTAAGTTTGCAGATGACACCAAGATTGAAGGTATAGTGGACAATGAAGAAGGTTACCTCAGATTACAATGGGATCTTGATCAGATGGGCCAATGGGCTGAGGAATAGCAGATGGAGTTTAATTTAGATAAATGCGAGATGCTGTATTTTCGGAAAACAAATCATAGAACGACTTATACACTTAATAGTAAGGTACTAGGCAGTGTTGCTAAACAAAGAGACCTTGGAGTGCAGGTTCATAGTGTTGAAAGTAGAGTCGCAGGTAGATAGGATAGTGAAGAAGGTGTTTGGTATGCTTTCCTTTATTGGTCAGAGCATTAAGTACAGAAGTTGGGAGGTCATGTTGCAGCTATACAGGATGTTGGTTAGGTCACTTTTGGAATATTGCATGCAATTCTGGTCTCCTTCCTATCGGATGGATATTGTGAAACTTGAAAGTGTTCATAAAAGATTTACAAGGATGTTGCCAGGGTTGGAGGATTTGAGCTATAGTGAGAGGCTGAACAGGCTGGGGCTGTTTTCCCTTGAGCGTTGAAGGCTGAGGGGTGACCTCATAGAGGTTTATAAAATCATTGAAAGCATGGATGGAATAAATAGACAATGGGTTGGGGGAGTCCAGAACTATAGCGCATAGGTTTAGAGTGAGAGGGGATAGATGTAAAAGGGACCTAAGGGGCAACTTTGGCTGGCAGAGGGTGGTACGTGTATGAAATGAGCTGCCAGAGGAAGTGGTGGAGGCTGGTACAATTGCAACATTTTAAAGGCACCTGAATGTGTATGTGAATAGGAAGGGTTTAGAGGGATATGGGCCAAGTCCTGGCAAATGGGGTTAGATTGGGTTGGGATATCTAGTCAGCATGGATGAGTTGGATAAAAGGCTCTGTCTCCGTGATGTACATCTCTAAGAATCTATGACTCTAAATGGCTATCATTGGCTAGGCCAACATTAATTGCCCCTGAAAATGCAATTTAGACATCACTGTCAGATAAGCAGTCAGAGGAGCTTTGGTGAGTTACTGCAGTGCATCTGGTACATACTGCTCCCAGTGTGTGTGTGTCAGTAGTTGAAGGGAGTGAATGTTGAAGTTTATTGTTTGGGTGCCAATAAAGTGTGCTGCTTTGTCCTGGATGATGTCAAGCTTCTTGAGCATTGTTGGAGCTGCACTGATCCAGCCAAATGGAGAGTATTCCATCACAGTCCTGACTTGTGCTTTGGAGATGGTGGACAGCCTTTGGGGAGTCAGGAAAAAAGTTAACCCTACAGGATTCCTAGTCTCTGACCTGGTTTTGTAGCCATTATTTCAAAGGATGCATTGCAAAACCTCAAGTTCTCTTCCAAGTCACACCCCCACAATTCCTTCAATGTTGCCGTGTCAAAATCCTGCTACTGACTTTATAATAGAATGGGTGTCCTTTCAGCAGTTCAAGAAGGCAGCTCACAATCATATTCTCTGGGACAAATAGATGGGCAATGAATGCTGGCCTAGCCAGCGATAACCATACATCATGAATGAGTAAAAAAAAGCTTGTCATTTATACTGCTGGTCCAGTTCAGTTTCTGGTCAATGTCAATTCCCAGGATATTGACAGTGGGGGATTCAGCAATGGGAATGCCATTGAATGTCAAAGATAATGGTTGTACTCTCTCTTGTTGCTACTTGCCAATTGTCAGCCCAAGCTTGATGTTGGTCGGGCCTTGCTACACATGGATGTGGACTACTTCAGTATCTGAGGAGTGGCGAATGGTGCTGAACATTGTGCAAGCGTCAGCAACCATCCTCATGCCTGACCTTATGATGGAGGGAAGGCCATTGAAACAGCTGCAGATCTTGAGACTGATGTGTACTGTTCGCACCCACACAAGGTTGTGCTGCCTGATTTTGGACTCCCCCATGTTAGGAAGTAATTTCTATTTATTCTATTATTGTCTTACATAAGAACATAAGAACCAGGAACAAGAGTAGGCCATCTGGCCTGTCAAGCCTGCTCCACCATTCAGTAAGGTCATGGTCTGATCTTTTCATGGACTCAGCTCCACTTACCCATCTGCTCTCCATAACCCTTAATTCCCTTACTGTTCAAAAATCTGTCTATCTTTGCCCTAAAACATTCAATGAGGTAGCCTCCCAAAGTGCTTCATGGACAAGGAATTCCAGGGATTCACAACCCTTTGGGTGAAGAAGTTCCTCCTCAACTTCATCCTAAATCTGTTGCCCCTTATTATGAGGCCATGCCCTCTAGTTCTAGTTTCACCCACCAGTTGAAACAACCTCCCTGCTTCTATCTTATCCATTCCCTTCATAATTTTATATGTTTCTATAAAATCCCTCCTCATTCTTCTAAATTCCAATGAGTATAGTCCCAGTCTACTCAATCTCTCCACATGAGCTAACTCTCTCAATTCCAGAATCAACCTAGTGAACTCCTCTGCACCCCTCCACTGCCCATACATCCTTTCTCAAGTAAGGAGACCAAAACTGTACACAGTACTCCATGTGTGGCCTCACCAGCACCCGATACAGCTGCAACATAACTTCCTTGTTTTAAAACTTCATTGATTTAGTAATGAAGGACAACATTCCATTTGCCTTCTTAATTACCTGCTGCACCTGCAAACCAATGTTTTGTGATTCATGCACAAGGACATCCAGGTCCCTCTGTGCAGCAGCATGCTGCAGTTGTTCACCATTTAAATAACAATCTGCCATATAAGGGTTTACCAGTCAAGTCTGGCCAATCTGTCACCATTATGGACCTGTCCCTGAACTGTATCATTCTGGTGAATCTTCAATGCACCCACTCTAAGGGCAATATATTGCTCCTGGAGTGCAATGTCCAAGTCTGAAAGCAGGAGTCCAGACATCAGCTGACCATAGCTCTGAACAGTTGGAACATAATATCAACACATTTATATTCCAGTCTGTTGAGATGACAGCTTAGGTTCCAGTAGTCTTTTAAATAAACATTTATATCTGGCCTTCAGCTTTTACTAACTACTGAACATAAACCCTTAAGTCTCCCCACCCGTCCTCCCTCGATTTCCCGACAGTTTCTAGCTTCTCACGAATTAGAAAATACTCTCTTACATTCTACTAAACCTTGCACTTCATAAATTGAACTCCCTTTGTTTTGGCTGTTCACAATCTATCCATCTTCTTTATAAACCTTTTGTTCCCGTCTATTCTAATCATTCTAAATAAGAAATTGTTTCCAGGGTAGAGTTTAATTCCTATATCATATGACAGGTCTAGTGTTTGCCCAATATACCTTATTAAGTCAGTTTTATCATGAACAAAAACCTTGATGTCCTTGTTCGCTATAATTAATGGTGAGAAAAGAAGAAGCTGACGCATTAATCATGGCACAGCCTTTCTGTATTTCTTACAGACTCTTTAATAGCTGCGTTACATTAATAAAGGGTTCTACTATAGAGTCATAGAGATATACAGCACGGAAACGTATCCTTCAGTCCAACTCATCCATACCAAACAGATATCCGAAATAAATTAATCTCGTCTCATTTGCCAGCATTTGGCCCATATTCCTCTAAACCCTTCCTGTTCATATACCTATCCAGATGCCTTTTAAATGCTGTAATTGTACCAGCCTCCACCACTTCCTCTGGCAACTTATTCCATACACAGATTACTCTCTGCATCAAAACGTTACCCCTTTGGCCTCTTTTAAATCTTTACTCTTTCATCTTAAATCTATGCCCTCTAGTTTTGGATTCCCCCATCCCAGGGAAAAGACCTTATCTATTTACCTTATCCATGCCCCTTATGATTTTATAAACTTTTATGAGGTCACCCTTCAGCCTCTGACGCTCCAGGGAAAACAACCCCAGCCTATTCAGCCTCTCCCTATAGCTCAAACCCTCCAACCCTGGCAACATCCTTGTAAATCTTCTCTGAATCCTTTCAAGTTTCACAACATCCGTCTTATAGCAGGGAGACCAGAATTACACGCAATATTCCAAAAGTGGCCTAACCAATGTGCAACATGGCCCCCCAAGTCCAATGCTCAATGCACTGACCAATAAAGGTAAGCATACAATATGACGCCTTCATTACTCTATCTACATGTGGCTCCACTTGTAAGGAAGTATGATGCTACACTCCAAGTTCTCTTTGTTCATCAACACTCCCCCTTACCATTAAGTGTATAAGTCCTGCCCTGATTTGCTTTTCCAAAATGCAGCACCTCGTATTTATCTAAATTAAACTTCATCTGCCACTCCTCGATCCATCTGATAACATCCCATTGTAATCTGAGGTAATCCTCTTCGCTCTCCATTACACCTCCAATTTTTGTGTCATCTGTAAACGTACTAACTATACCTCCTATGTTCACATCCAAATCATTTACGTAAATGACAAAAAGCAGTGGACCCAGCACCAATTCTTGTGATACACCGCTGGTCACAGGCCTCCAGTATGAAAAACAACCCTTCACCACCACCACCCTCTGTCTTCTACCTTCAAGCTAGTTTTGTATCCAAATGGCTAGTTCTCCCTGGATTCCATACAGTCTAACCTTGCTAAGCAGCCTACCATGAGAAACCTTGTTGAATGCCTTACTGAAGTCCATATAGATCACATCTACCACTCTGCCCTCATCTATCCTCTTTGTTAATTCTTCAAAAAACTCAATCAAGTTTGTGAGACATGATTTCCCACGCATAAAGCCATGCTGACTATCCCTAATCAGTCCTTGCTTTTCCAAATACATGTACACCCTATTCCTCAGCATTCCTTCCAACAACTTACCCAACACCAATGTCAGGCTCACCAGTCTATAGTTCCCTGGCTTTTCCTTACCACCTTTTGTAAATAGTAGCACCATATTTGCCAACCTCCAGTCTTTCAGCACCTCACCTGTTATTATCGATGTTACAAATATCCCAGCAAGGGGCCCAGCAATCACTTCCCTAGCTTCCCACAGATTTCTAGGGTACACTTGATCAGGTCCTGGAGATTTATCCACCTTTATGCAGCTTCAGATAAGCGGCACTTCCTCCTCTGTAATAAGGACATTTTTCAAGATGTTGTTATTTATTTCCCCACATTCTTTATTTTCTATACTCTTCTCCACAGTAAATATTGATGCAAAATACTCATTTAGTATCTCCCCATCTCTTGCGTTTCCAAACAGAGGTGGCCTTGCTGATCTTTAAGGGCCCTATTCTCTCCCTACTTCCCCTGTTAGGCCTCTTGCATTGAAATAAATGCAGTTTAATTTATCAGTCCTACTTCATTCTCTACTTTATTCCTGCTTGCCCTGTTTGACTTATTCCTTTTCCCATCTGTACCAGTCTCAGACTGATCTGCTTCCTCACTATCTCCATGGGTCTCACCCCCAGCTCCTTCACTAATTTAAATTCTTAATGTATTTGTAGAGTCCCTTAAACCTATTTGCCAATGCTATCTCATGTCTCCTTTTTGCCCTCCTGATTTCCTACTTATGTGTACTCCTACCATTTTCATACTCTTCTAAGGAATCACTCCATTTCTGCTGTCCATATTTGAAAGATGCTTCCTTTTGTTTCTTGAATGAAACCTCAATTTCTCTAGTCATGCAGCATTCCCTAACAGGTATATACTGTGTCTAGACTCTCATTATCTAATGTTTGAAGGCTTCCCATTTTCCAGCCGTCCCTTTACCGGCAAACGTCCGCCCCAATCAACTTTTGAAAGTTCTTGCTTAATACCACCAAAATTAGCCTTTCTCCAATTTAGAACTTCAACTTTTAGATACTTTCTGTCCTTTTCCATCACTATTTTAAAACGAATAGAATTATGGTCACTGGCTCCAAAGTGCTCCCTCACTGACGCCTCAGTCACTTGCCCTGCCTTATTTCCCAAGAGTAGGTCAAGTTTTGCACCTTCTCTAGTAGGTACATCCACATACTGAATCAGAAAATTTTCTGTACATACTTAACAAATTCCTCTCTATCCAGGCCCTTAACACTATGGCAGTCCCCAGTTTATGTTTGGAAAGTTAAAATTCCCTACCATAACCTCCCCATAACTGAGATCTCCTTACAAATTTGTTTCTCAAATTTCCACTGACAATTGAGAGGGTCCAAAGTACAATGCCAATAATGTGATCATTCCTTTCTTATTTCTCAGTTCCACCCAAATAACGTCCCAGGACATGATGTCAGGAATATCCTCTCTAAGTATAGCTGAAATGTTATCCCTTATCAAAAGCACCATTCCCCCTCCTCTCTTGCTCACCTTTCTACCCTTCCTATAGCAATTATTTCCTGGGACACTAAGCTGCCAGTCCTGTCCAACCCTGAGCCACATCTCTGTAATAGCTATTAGGAGTCCCAGTCTCACATTCCTAACCATGCCTTGAATTCATCTGCCTTACCTGTCAGGCCTCTTGCATTGAAATAAATGTAGTTTCATTTATCCTACCTCATTCTCTACTTTGTTCCTACCTGCCCTGTTTGTTTGACTTACTCCTTTTCCCATCTGTACCAACCTCAGACTGATCTGATTCCTCACTATCATCTTGGGTCTCCCCACTGCTCCCTCACTAATTTAAATCCTCCTTAACAGCTCTAACAAGTCTCCCTGTCAGTATATTAAACCCCTTCCAGTGCAGATGCAACCTGTCTTTCTTATTGAGGTCACTACTACTACAGAAGACACTCTAATGATCCAAAAATGTGAACCCTTCTCCCCTGCACCGGCTTCTCAGCCATGCATTCATTTGCTCGATCCTCCTATCCTTATCTCACTAGCTCATAGCACTGGGAGTATTCCAGATATTACTACCCTTGAGGACCTCCTTTTTAAATTCCTGCCTAACTTCTTATATTGTCTCCTCAGTATCTCATCCTTTTCACTTCCTATGACTTTACTTCCAATGTATACAATGACCTCCTGCAGGTCTCTCTCCCCTTTGAGAATATTCTGTATCCTCTCCAAAATATCTTTGATCCTGGCTCCAGGGAGGCAACACACCATTCTAATGTCTTGTTGTCAGCCGTAGGATCGTCTGTCTGTGCCTCTATCGCAATCGATTGCTTGCAACCTAGCATCGCCCTTGTTATATTAGAGCCAATCTCGGTACCAGAAACCTGGCTGTCAGTGATCCATTTCCCTGAGAGTCCATCACCTGCTACAGTTTCCAAAACAGCATATTCGTTTGAGATGGGGATAGCCACAGGAAACTCCTGCTCCACCTGTCTCCCTCTCCTACCTTTCATGGATATCAACCATCTACCTAACTGTATCTGTGGTCTATCTCCCTCCCTGCAACTGCCATCCATCACACCTCCCAGCTCCTGTAAATTCCTCATTGCATCTAACTGCTGCTCTAATTGATTCATGTGATCCATTCGGACTCCCAACCAAACACATTTTCTGCAGAAATAATCATCAGTAACCTGGAAACTCTCCTAATCTCCCACATTCAACAGGAAGAGCACATCACTCTGCCAAAGGCCATCTTTGCAGTTTAACAATCTACAGACCCAGAAAATAGCACAGTCTTACTGCTCTAAAAACACCACTCCATGCTAGCTTAGTACCTATGCTTTTATATTTTTAAAGTTTAATCAAGAGACAGATCTCAATAATAACATATAATCAAAAAACCCCACTCTGCTCACTGTTGTTGATTTACAAAAGAAAATATGTAAGGTTACACTTTAAAAAGCCATTGGCTTTCCTGCTGTGAGCTCCCACACACAAAGCCAGCTGTGAATTTCACCTGTTTGTTTATTTTTTTTGGACCAATTCCAATGCCCAGAGATACTTGAAAACTGACAGTGAAGGCAGCAGCTGTGCAGATTATTGCTGGGTCAGACAGCAGTGTGGGTTTCTTTCTCTATTTGAATCACTGCCACATGGTCTCTACCTTTGTCTCTCTTCCTCCTTTTAAAAGTGTTGCTGTTTTGATCTTTTTCTCCCCCAAAGTTCCATAACAATGCAACAGCTTATTAAGCAGTAATTAATGCTTCTAGAAGTTGAGGAAATCAGCTTCAACACTGAAAATACCTCAAAAAAGGAGCAGCTCTTACAGCTACAACTTTTTCCTGTCCTCTGTCTTGGATTACCCTTTCTTTCAATTGTGTACCTATCTATCCATGTGCTTGAACTGCTAAGTGTTAATGCATATAAAACATAGAACATAGAAAGTTTCAGCGCAGTACAGGCCCTTTGGCCCTCGATGTTGCACCGACCTGTGAGATTAATCTGATGCCGATCTAACCTACACCTTTCCATTATTATTCACATGTAGGTCCAATACCCATTTAAATGCCCTTAATGTCGGTGGGTCTACTACTGTTGCAGGCAGGCCATTCCACACCCCTACTACTCCCTGAGTAAAGAAACTACCCCTGACATCTGTCCTAAATCTATCACCCCTCAATTTAAAGCTATGCCCCTTGTGTTTGCCTTCACCATCCGAGGAAAAAGGCTCTCACTCTCAACCCTATCTAACCCACTAATAAGCTTTTACATCTCAATTAAGTCACCTCTTAACCACCTTCTCTCCAACAAAAACAGCCTCAGTTCCCTCAGGCTTTCCTCATAAGACCTTCCCTCCATAACAGGCAACATCCTAGTAAATCTCCTCTGAACCCTTTCCAAACTTCCACATCCCTCCTATAATGTGGTGACCTGAACTGTATGCAATACCCCAGGTGCAGCCTTCCCAGTGTCTTGTACAGCGTTAAGATGGTACTACTGAAAAATGATTTTACAAATATACATTCAGAGGAAAATAACAGAGTCATGAAATAAAAGTTTAGAACTGCAACTGCAAATACTTATACATAAAGATAAGGCTGAAGCATTCACAGTAATCTTCAGCCAGAAGTGCCAAATGGATGATCCACCTTGGCCCCCTCCTGTGATCTCTTAGCATCACAGATGCCACTCTTTGGCTAATTCAATTCACTCCATGTTATATCAAGAAACAGTTGGAGGCACTGGATACTGAAATGGTTATGGGCCCTGACAACCTTCGGGCAAAAAATGTAATGGCTTGTGTTCCAGAATTTACTGGTCCGCCAGCCAAGCATTGTCAGGTAGATGCCAATGTTACAACAGCCGATTACAGTCTACTCTCAATCATTAGTAAAGTGATGGGAGGTGTCATTGACAATGCTATCAAGCAGCACCTGCTCAGTAATAACCTACCCAGAGATGCCCAGTTTGGGTTCTGCCAGTTCCTGATTTCATTACAGCCTTAGTTCAAACATGGACAAAAGAGCTGGATTCCAGAGTTGAAGTCAGAGTGATAGCCCTTGACACCAAGGTTGATTCGACCCAGAGTGGCATCAAGGAGCCCTAGCAAAACTAGAATCAATGAGTATCGGGGACAAACTTTCCACTGGTCGAAGTCAAATCTGGCACATAGGAAAATGGTTTGGATTATTGGAGGTCAGTCATCTCAGGTCCAAGGTACCAATACATGGGAACACCACCATGTGCATGTTCCTATCCAAGACACTCACCATCCTGATTTTGAAATATATTGTTGTTCTTTCACTGTTGCTGGAATACCCTGGCAATATGGGCCAACATGCTGCACATGGACTGTGATAATTCAAGAATGCAGTTCAGCACTACCTTCTCAAGGGCACTAGGGATAGGCAATAAATGCCCACATCCCAAAATAGATGCCCACATTCCAAAATAGCAAAGCTGTAAGATGCAATCAATTTCCAAATATAATTAAATGAATACAAAATATACCCTCTCCAATTTGGAAGGAAATGACCACTGCACTGCAAACTTCCCAAGCTAAACAAGCGCATTTGAAAAGTAACTTAGTTTCAAAGCATTTTGTGGTAATCATGAAAGGCACTATCATAAGGCAAGGCTTCCCTTCAGGTGGATCACGCCAGTTCATGATGTTATTTCCTTGTAACTACAGTCTCATTCACTTGCCTCTCGATCAGCTTCCATCACTTTGCCCTGGCTATAAGCAACACCTACAAGTTTTTTTCTAACTCCTAAATTTGTGGGCGGCACGGTGGCACAGTGGTTAGCACTGCTGCCTCAGGCGACTGACTGTGTGGAGTTTGCACATTCTCCCCGTGTCTGCGTGGGTTTCCTCCGGGTGCTCCGGTTTCCTCCCACAGTCCAAAGATGTGCAGGTCAGGTGAATTGGCCATGCTAAATTGCCTGTAGTGTTAGGTAAGGGGTAAATGTAGGGGTATGGGTGGGTTGCGCTTCGGCAGGGCGGCGTGGACTTGGTGGGCCGAAGGGCCTGTTTCCACACTGTAAGTAATCTAATCTAATTACAAATTGTATTGCTTTATTTTCACCATGACCAGCCTCAGCACTTGCTTCTTGTGTTCTCATGAACCATTCTTCTTTCCCAAATAATTATTATGACTGTAAAATCATATAAGAACTGTCATGTCATTGCCTTAGAAAACTTTAGGATCCATATAGAATTAGACAGCTCCTATGTTTAATTACCTCACTATTGTTTTTATTAAGTTCCAAAAAGTGCATTAATTGAATTAAAAATGGCAGATGAGCACTCTATTTCATCACTGCACCCAACTTGCAGTTTTAAACATTTTTAGTTTAATGATTCCATGGATCTCTATCACGTAACAACTGAATATAACAACATAAAGTCCCAGGGAGATAATTGTGTCACATTGCTTGCCAGTGTTTAACACTAATGAGACTTGACACATTGGAGTGAAAAACCTCTAGTTATGAGCTATAGTTGCTCGCAGCTTAAGACCATTTGGCTCTCAGCTACAGATTAATGGTTGGAAATGTGTGGGAAAGGCGTTAAAATGGGGTCAACGTATGCAGAGAAAATCTGTACAACAAAAGGCGCAAGGAAAGGCAGAGGAATTTAGGGAAGAAATTCCAAAGCATTGGGCTTAGGTAACAGAAGAACAGTCACCACTCTGGGACAAGGAGAAGGGAGTTCCACAAAGAGTAAAATCAGAAAATGGAGAGTCCAAGATTTGTAGGTTTGGATGAGACATGGAAGATTGCCAAGGTAGGAGCATGAAGAGATTTAAACACAAGGAGAGTTTTTAAGTTTGAGGCAATATAGGTCAGCAGAGACAGATGAATGGGGCTTGTTGTGCGATATGATGAGGGTGGCAGAAGTTTATGGACAGTGAAATATAGAAGGCTGATTGGGGGAACATTGAAATACTCAAACCTGGAGGTAACAGAAAAGCCATGCACAAGGGTTTCAGTAGCAGATGGACTGAAATAGGGATAGATAGTTTGGAAATGAGAAAGTGCATGATTTCAGGATTCATGGCAACGTAATAGAAGCAAATTAAAATAACTATCCTGTGTCACACAGTGAGCTTATTTTTCAAACTGGAATCAAAAACTGTTTTCATCAAGGCAAGGTAATTAATAAGTAAAGTATGGGTTTGTTTGGGTAGAAGAAATCCACCTTCATGTTTATCAGTTAATTGGGAAATTAATATTCCATATCAGTCACTGATATGGCTGACAGCTAGGCAAAAATTGTAAAAGGTGGCTTGCCTGTACAAACAGCAACCAAACCAGGAAGGTAAGCATGGGGCTCCCCTGGACTTTCTGTCTCACTATCATCACAGTAACTACGGGTAAGTGACAGCTACAATAAAATGATTTGATCCTTCATGTTAAAATATTAACAAAGAGTTATTTTAATTAAAATACATTGAATAAAAAGACGGTTGAAGTGCTGCTGTCCAATTTGCTTTTTTTTATATGACATAGTAACATTTTTTACAAGGCATATATGTTCAATTTCAAATAATTCTTAGCTTTCACAACTTCAGTTGCATTTCAGTTGATTTGAAGTATTCCCTGACTAAGTTTCTACTGAGTAACACTGCATTTTATAAACTCACAGGAAACTCAATATTGCTGATACCCTCTTTAAGAATACAGGACTGACATTCAGTTCTTTTATAAAGGAGAAATAAAAATATTTGCTGCCATTGGTAAAATGTGTGTACTTTACAGTTGCTGCTGCTCCATCAGTCTATCCCAGCAAAAATTATGAATCCAGAATTGTTAATGGACAGTATGCTCAACCAGGATCCTGGCCATGGCAGGTTTCCCTGCAGGTAACATCAATTATATTATAACTTATACAGTAAAAGACCATCATTTGCAATGTTTTATTTCAATCTCTGATGTCCATGTACAGTAACATGAAATTATGATTTGCAACTTATCTACTTGATAGTGGCTTTCGAGTGACTTCTAAGAACAGTTGCTCACCTTCAAGTGCTGAAGAAAAGTTCAGCAAGTGGGCCATAAAACAGCAAGTGCAGAGGCAGTGGGCCAAAACCCAGTCTCAGGTATATGTGTGGGATGACGAAAAGACGGGCTCATTTACGCTCTATGCATTTTGTTTGTAGTTATTTCCCCACAATCATTGCTTGGTTGTGAAATTGCTTTGTGTCTGAAAATGGGTCCGATTTCTCCCCTGTTGTATCTAACGTACCTTTAAGCTCCAGAAAATGCTGTCAATACTCAGCAGGTCAAGCAGCAGCTGTGAAGAGAGAAATCATGTTTATGGTTCAGATGATGAAATGCTGTCAACATGAAACATTAACTTTGTTTCTCGCTCCATGGATGTTGCCTGACCTGCTGAGCATTTTATGGTTTTGTTTCCAGCATCTGCTCAATTCTGTATTTTTGTGCATTTAAATTCCTTTGATTTAATTGTTGCCTCAATAAACCTTTCCTAACAGGATTCTTATGGACAACATTTCTGTGGTGGCTCTCTAGTAAATCAAAACTGGGTTATCACTGCTGCCCACTGCAATTTTAAGTAAGTATTTGACACCAAGCCATTTGTATTTATGTTGCACAAATTGCAGGGATGGCATGGTGGCTCGGTGGTTAGCATTGCTGCCTCACAGTGCCAGGGACCTGGGTTCAATTCCAGTCTCGGGTGACTGTGTGGAGTTTGCATGCTCTCCCTGTGTCTGTGTGGGTTTCCTCTGTGTGCTCTGGTTTCATCCTGTAGGTCAAGGATGTGCAGATTAGTGGACTGACCCATAATGCTATATTGCTCCATAATGTCCAGGGACGTGCAGGCGAAGTGGATTAGCCATGAGAAATGCAGGGTTACAGGGATAGGATAGGGATGTGGGTCTGGGTTGGATGCTCTTCAAAGGGTCGGTATGGGCTGAATGGCTTGCTTCCACATTGTAGGGATTCTATGATGAAATGTAACAACATGGCAAATCCAATTCTGGGACCATATGGATCGATGCTTGCCGTGCAGCACAGTTCACTTACATAACCTCAATCTCCATTCAGTGGATTAATTTCTCAAATGGGGGCTGGTGGTGGCGGATTGTGCTGGAGATCTACTCACCTCTTGGAACTAAATTTGATTTTGTCCAATGAAGTGCAGATAATGTTACTCTAATTAGATCTCAATGCATAGCCTAAAGCCATCTCTAAATTTACTCTAATTTGGGGTGGTTGTATTCGTACCAGGAAGGCCCATAATGGTGTCAAACATTGCAAGTGTTGGCACATTAGGGAAGGCTTGTATTAATGCTGACAGGTAGAGAGTTTAAAGCATGTCTTTTGCAATGAGTTTCAATATCATTTCTAGTATATAACGACATCCAGAAAAGGTATAGGTAGTGAACTGCTGCCTGCATATTCTGTGAGGCATGAGTAATCCATAAAGAGCACTGCATTTCATCCAGCTCTGCATTAAGTCTGTGATAATTAGATATCGTGACTAAGCAGAAGATGGGGGACCAAACTCCACCATGCACATTGGTGATAGGTGGGGAATATTGCATTCTGTCACTTGGATTCCCAATAAATAGAAAGTGGCACCTTGAGCAGGCAGCTCATCACCACGGCTGATATGTTTGACAGATATCATTGGGCAATATCATTTCAATTCCCAACTTTTAATCTCTAGACTATTCCATTGCTTGGATATTTAAGCGCGAACAAGAGAGAACATTTGTAATAACTAAACATTTAACAAAAATTTTGTAAGAACTAAAATGTCAAATGTTCATCACATATTAACATAAATTCATTTTTAACAGCCCTGGGTATCATCGAGTTGTACTTGGAGAATTTGACATGTATTCCTCAGAAGAACAACTTCAAATTAAAAGTGTTTCCCAGGTATGTATCTGTTCATAGATTCCAATTTACAATGCTTTAGTATTGAATAAGGATGATTCTAAATGTAAATTGCCAATAATGACTTATTGTACTGTATTTTCTTTGGAACATATTCAGTACCACAGAAAAAGATACATCCCAAAAGATAGAATAGGGAACTTTGTAGTAATGGAATTGTATTAAATAAATAAAAGTTTTTGAAATAAATGTTCTTGATCTTTAAACCAAATACACTTCACATACTGTGGAGTTTTAAGAATTCCACTTTATTCCAGCACCAATATTACTAAGATTTTAAGATTTTTTTTCAGTTTTCTCCACTTTTTCTTACCCAGATATGTTTTGGCTTAAAAGAAGAATCAGTCAATTCTTAATTTCAATCCCCAACTTTATATAGAAACAGTTCCAAAGTACACTTTCTTAATGTATTTATTTATGTAACTAACCTGTATATTATCTCCATGGGAGTCAATGTTAAGCAAGTCATCAACACAGTGAAGTAATGAAAGGAGTGTGCAGCAAGTCAGAATCACAACAAAGGCAGTGCCTGATGAATCATGTAGGGGGTTAAACTAATTAGTTGAGAGGAGGGTTCAATTAAAGGGAACTTAAAAACTTTAGAAGAGACAGGAGCGCAGAGGTACTCGGTAGTGAAGAGGCGAATGATAATCAACATGTGACAGGAATGGGTAGAAAATATATGTAGAAGAGTGCAGCAGAAATTAGAACCACAGAGAGTAATAATGGTTGAAAGTTAAAGATTAAGGGTGTTTATCTGAGTGCACTCAGCATTTGTAACAAGACAGATGATTTGACAGTTCAAATAAAAATAAATGAATTTGAGTTGATAGCTATCACAGAGATGTAGTTACAGGGTGATCAAGACTGGGAACTCAATATTTCAGACTATTCAACATTCCAACAGAATAGACAAAAAAAAATGTGGCGGGGTAGCTTTCTTCATAAAGAAAACATCTGCCATGAGGTGAGTAGTGATATAGATGAAATAGAAAAAGTTGTTGAATCAATTTGGGTGTAAGTAAGGCAAAGTAAGGGAAAGAAGTCATGGATGAGAGTTGTCTACAGGCTCTATAGTCTACACTGCATGGTAATGTATAAATTGGAAAATAATGGAGGCATGTAAGAAGGGCACTACAATTGTTATGGGTGACTTTTATCTGCATGTTGACTGTACAAATCAGATGGGCAAGAGTGATGAGGAAGATAAATTTATAGAGTCATCAGCAATTGTTTCTTAAAGCACAATTTCACATGAACAGGCTATTCTAGAACTATTAATGTGCAAAGAGGTAGAATTAATAAGAGTTAATAATCCCTCATGGTTAGGGATCTTCTAAGGGGTAGTGATCACAACATAGCAGAATTTCAAATTCAATTTAAGGGAGAGCAATTTGGATCTCAAACCAGACTTCTGAACTTAAAGACAATTACAGTAATAGGAAGAAAGAGTTGTCTAAAGTGGGCTGGGAAGGTTGACTAAGGGGAAAGTCAATGGATGAACAGTGGCAGACATATAAGCAGGTATTATATGATGCGCAGCACAAATTTATTCTGGTCAGAAGAAGGATTCAACGAGAAGGATGAACCACTGGTGGTAGACAAAGGCAGTCAAGGAGAGTATCCCATTCAAAAGCTAAAACATACAAAGTGATGAAAATTAATGGTAGGCCAAAGGATTGGATTTTTTAGTAACCAGCAATAGATGACTAAGAAGCTAATGTAAAGGGAGAAAATTGATTATCAAAGGAAATTGGCAAGAAATATAAAAACAAACAGTAAGAGCTTCTATAAGAAGATATAAAGAAAGAGAATAGCTAAAGTAAGAGTGGGACCCTTTGGAAGATTAAATGGGGAATTTATAACAGGGAACAGTGAACTGGCATATAATTTGAAACAATATTTTGCAATGGTCTTCGTAGTGGTGAACACTATAATATTCTACAGATGACAAATAAGCATGGTGCTAATGAAAGGCAAGATCTGTATCAGTTCCCATCATGAGGAACAAAGTATTTGAGAAACTAATGGACTGAAAAGCAGTCAATCATCAAAACGTTATGGTGTACAGCCAAGGGTTTTGAAGCAAGTGGCTGCAGACATAGTAAAGACAGTGGTCAAAATATTCCAGACCTAATAGAATTCCAGAAGAGTTCCAGTGGATTGAAAAACTGTTAATGTGACATCTGCATTCAAAATGAAAGGAGACATAAAGCAGGAAACTATAGGCCAGTTAACTAAATATGTCATTGGGAAAATGCTAGAATCTATTATTAAGGAAGAAATAACAAGGCATTTTGAAAAGCTTAACGCAATCAAACACTGTCAACATGGCTTTGTGAAAGAGAAATCACATTTGACAAACTTTCTAGAGTGCTATGAGGATATAGCAAGCAGAGTTGATAAAGGGGAACCAATAAATGCAATGTATTTGGATTTTCAGAATGCATTTCATAAGAGACCACATATAAAGTAATTGTACAAGATGGGACTCATTGTATCGAACTAATGTATTAACATGGATTGAGGGTTGGTTAAGACACAAAAGACAGAATAGGATTGATGGGTCATCGGCAGGTTGGGAAGACATTGGTGGCGTGCCATGAAGATTAGTTCTAGGGCCTCAATCATTTATTGCTTATATTAATGACTTGGTTGAGGGAACAAAATATAATGTATCCAAATTTGAAGATACAAAATTAGTTAAGAGACATGTTGTGATGAGGACCTAAGGAACCTACAAGAGGATATAGATAGGTTGAGTGAGTGAATGAGGAAAAACTTGGCAGATGGCGCATAATATAGGAAAGAATGAGGCCATGCACTTTAATAGGAAGAATCAAAAGGCAGACCATTATTTAAATGGAGACAGACTCCAAAAAAGTTCAATGCAGAGGAATCTTGGTGTTCGTGTGTATGGAAAACAGAATTTTAGCTTCCTATGATGAAGGTGTTGATTTATCAAGAGTGGCCAAATAGTTTAGAAATTTATTAGAGTTTAGAATAATGTGGGGTGATCTTATTGAAACATACGAGATTCAGAAGAATTTTGATAGGGTAGATGTTGAGGAGATGTTTCCGCTTATGGAGGGAATCTCAGACTAGAGAATCATTTACAGAATAAGTAGGCACTGATCTAAATATGAGGCACAAGGGAATTAGTGAATATCTGAAATTCTCCAGCCCATACAGTTATGGAGGATATGACTGAAAGTATTTAATTAGGAGGTGGATAGATTTTAGAAATATCAGGGAGTTGAAAGCTATGACGAGCTGGCATAAGAGGGGAGTTGAGATAAGCCATAAACTTATTGAATGTCAGGACAGGTTAGAGGGGCCAAGTGGCTGACTCCTGGTCCTATTTCTTATGTTGTTATGTCCATCTCAGCAATGATATACACAAAATAATATTGATGAAAAAGGCTATTGAACCCAGTTGCAGAACAACACTAGACTCTGTTATGGCTACAATGATTTTTTTTCTAAAGTGATTTCAGTGTTCTCTCCCACTCTGTTCCCACTCCAGGTGAGAGGAGAAAATTATCATTAACAACCTTAAAATGAGTTTTTACTGACTTAGCCCTTTTCCTTTACCCACTCCTGCCTAAGAATTATAACAGTTTATACATTTCTTTATCTTTAAATTTGTATCTATTTCTGCAAGTTTTTCAGTTTCCTCATTTCCCCTCCCCCCACCTTGTCTCAGTCAAATCCCTCGACCTCAGCACCGCCTTCCTAAACTGCAATCATCTTCCTGACCTCTCCGCCCCCACCCCACTCCAGCCTATCACCCTCACCTTGACCTCCCTCCACCTATCGCATTTCCAAAGCCCCTCCCCCAAGTCCCTCCTCCCTACCTTTTATCTTAGCCTGCTGGACACACTTTCCTCATTCCTGAAGAAGGGCTTATGCCCGAAACGTCGATTCTCCTGTTCCTTGGATGCTGCCTGACCTGCTGCGCTTTTCCAGCAACACATTTTCAGCTCTATTTCTGTAAGGTCAGAAGTCACATGACACCAGGTTACAGTCCACCAGGTTTATCTGAAATCACAAACTTTCAGAGAGCTGCCCCTTTGTCAGGTGAAGTGACTTGTGACTTGTCTACCCAGTCTGATACCAGCACCTCCACATCATATACTCCTACGAGGCCACCTTTCAATGTTTTCTTTCCAGGCTGCAAAGCTCAAGTTCAGTATTTTTTTCTCAGAAATAACACTACTCACCCCAGGATGTCTTTGTTGTTTTTCTCCATCTGTCTCCTCCAATTCCTTGTAGCTGCAATAGGATGCAATGCTCAAGGTATGGTTTGACCGAAGCACAAAACCATGTGATCACCACATCTGTCACACTATTGACTTTGTCAATGATAGCTTTATGTTGGTCAGATACATTAGGTCTTGTAGATATGATACCATAGAATCACAGAATTATGGTTCAAGAGAAGACCATTCAACACATCATCTCTGCATAGGCTATACATCCCAAATTTCTTTCAACTTCATCCTGAGTTATTTTAACACTATTTATGAAAAATGTAGAATGAATAAGTGGCATTTCGTATCATTGTCACAGGTCATAACCCATCCTTACTGGAACCCCTATAACATGAACTATGACTGCACTCTTCTCAGACTCTCTTCCCCAGCCAACATAAATCACTATGCCTCTCCAGTCAGACTTGTTGCTTCTAATGCTGACATTCCAGGAGGCACAATCTGTATTACTACTGGATGGGGAAGGACAGTACCTGGAGGCGGTAAGAAGTTTCTAAAATACTTCACCAAAATAATTTGAACAATCATCTTGTAATTCTTTATAATTAATCTTTGCTTCCCTCATTTGTTTCCTCCAAGCCATCTCTAGCAAGTTGATGCAAACTAATATTCCTATTATTGATTCACAAACCTGTCGACAGTACTGGGGGAATCAAATCACTGACATTATGATTTGTGCTGGTGCTTCTGGAACCTCCTCTTGCCAGGTAGGTGCTGCCTTGAAACTTTAGATTATGTTAAAGGTCTGGGTGGACTTCAATATGAAGTCTACAATACACTGACTCTGTGACTATAATTCTATGACTTAAGATTTTGAATAACACAGACTTAAGTCACTTCGATTATAGCAGTAAATTTAAATCAAATAAACTGTAGAAAATCTGCCAGATGGTCTTTCTTTCCATCATTTTATGCAATAAGACTTAAGGAACTTTTTTTTTGCATTTGTCATTTAGTTGGGTTATGGGACTAATAAGCTCAGTGAATTCCATAGCCAGCTTCTTCAATTGGCATCAATGGTTCTATTTTAAGTCATTTTCATCAGCTGAGATCTGAGTGAGGTTTTTAAGTCAGAATTTATGTGATATCCCACTCCAATAGTGAACTATTTGTACAATGATACACACACAAATTCCTCAAAATAGCCTTCACTTCAAGGGGGGGCACTGCAGCAGGATTGAAAATTCATGGTGATAGAAAAACTCAACCTTGTTTTGTTCCTCTTTCTGACATAATATTTGGAGGTGCCAGTGTGGACTGGGGTGTACAAAGTCAAAAATCACACAACACCAGATTATAGACCTACAGATTTATTTGTAAGCACTAGCTTTTGGAGCGCCGCTCCTGACAACCACCTGATGAAGGAGCAGCCCTCCAAAAGCTAGTGCTTCCAAATAAACTTGTTGGATTATAAATTGGTGTTGTGTGATTTGTAACTTCCTGAAATAAAGTTACTTTGCCATTAGCTGGAAGGTTTTTTGATTGCCAATGATTTAATCAATTATTGGTTAGTCTTTCATGGAATTCAATCTGTTGGAAAGAATCTAAACAATGAGGGGGAAAAAACCCTCTACTGGATACAGCATGTTAGTTTCGCCTTTCCATTAGGGATCTGAGATATTACCATAACTTTCAATAGGAATGTATTAATCCTTTTCCTTTTAAATTACATATAGGTTCATATCAGAAAGCTTTGTGGGGAAGACTGCTTGAATTTCGTTTTATGGAATATTAAGGTTTTCTAATTTTTAAATTTCAGGGTGATTCTGGAGGACCTCTTGTTTGCTATGGAAATACCGGCTGGAACCTAGTTGGCATTGTTTCTTGGGGAACAGTAAACTGCAATATATACAGTCCTGCAGTTTATGCCCGCGTTTCCAAATTACGCTCATTTGTTGATCAATACATTTATTACTAGTGAGTGTGACCAACTTGGGACATACCAAATTAATAAACAATGAGCCTGCATTCAGTCTCTCTCTTCTTTTATTGTTTCAGTTTACACTGAGTGACTGTACTAGCATCAATTCCAAACACTGAGCTGCTCTGATTGGAATCAGAACTTACGAGCCAAAAACAAGTGAACACAAATTTTCTGACTTGCTACACTGAAACCTCAGGCATAAAGTCAATAGTCGATACCAGAAAGGCAGCAAGAATCTGTATTGCTAGATACTGGTCCAATCAGACACTTTTTTTTGATGAAGTGCAAAAATTGAAATTAAGCTCTCTATTTAGATAGCAATGTTAGTGGTTCTGTCTCAGAATATGGAGTATAAATTTCCACTCATTCAAATAGACATCCAGGATTACCAGGATTTCAAGAACTCTGCCTCTAGATTGCTAGGAGCACAGATGGAGACTGATAGAGACTTTTTTTTGCTGGATCTTTGAAAGAGTAACCGAGATAACCTCGTTCCTTACTCTTTTCCAAAAACTCTGTATTCTTTTCCTTTTCGTGTATACTGTATATACTCGAATGATAGTCAAATTTTTGACTACTTTTTAACGTTAAATTTATGGGGTTGACTATTACATGGATATTTCCTTAGACTGACTGAAATTCATGCCCATCAAAATTCATACTGTATCATTAGCAGAAGCCCAAATGATCTCTAAACGAATAAAAAAATTTTAAAAAAAATTCGAATTATGGTAATTCTGAAAATCCGGAGCGGAATACAACAGCCAGCCGACTGGAAGACCAGCAGCAGAGCAGAACAACCGGCTGATTGGAAAACTGGAGCGGGATGTGACAGCCGGCACATAATTCATAAACATTGTTGATCTGTTATCTGTAAAGAACTAGGGTTGACTTTTATATGAGATATATGGAAAATTCTTGGTTATTTGGCCAAAAATAGGGGGTCAACTTTTACATTAGATCAACTATTACTCGAGTATATATGGTATATTCAACTTCCTTTGTAAGTTACTCCTGAATCTGCTTCCAACGCATCTCAGATCATAAAAATTTGTGCAGAAAATTCTCATCTTCCATAGTTCTTTTTGCTATTTAGTTAAAATCTGTGTTGTCCACTTTCTGACCATCCAACCGCTAGAAACAGTCTTTCCCTCTGTACTATAGCAAGGCCTTCTTAATTTTGAACATCTCCATTTCCCACAGGGGAAAGCAATGGGAGCCAACTTCAAGGCACCATGAGTGTGTCTGCTACAGTGATAGGGGATTCAATTGTAAGGGAAACAGACTAGTGCTTCTGTGGCTGCAAAAGACACTCGAGGATGGTATGTTGCCTCCCTGGTGCCAGAGTCAGGAATGTCACAGGGCATTCTGAAGGAGGATATTAGATAGAGATCATGATACATACTAATACTAATGGCACAGGTAAAAAAAGGAATAACGTCCTGCAAGCAGAATTTAGGCAGCTAGGAAGTAGATTAAAGAATAGGATCCAAAAGGTAGTAATCTCTGGATCATTTTTGGTGAGTATGGAAATGGGAGGTTAGTCCAGTGGCTGGAGAGATGATGCAGGAGGAAGAACTTTAGATTTCTGGGACAATGGGACTGTTTTGAGGCAATTTGTAGGACCTGTACAACAGACCAGGATACTTGTGGGCATGTTTGTCCATGCTGTTGGGGTGAGTTTAAACCAAATTGGCAGAGGGTGGGGGGGAAGAGGGTTGGCATCCTGAGAGAAGGTTCAACAGGGCAAGATGAACAGCCAAAATTACATAAGATAGCAAAGGCATCCAGAAGGCATAGAGAAGGTTCAACAGGGCAAGATGAACAGCCAAAATTACATAGATAGCAAAGGCATCCGCAAGGATCTGTTTTGGGACCATTGCTGTTTGTCATTTTTATAAATGACCTGGAGGAGGGGTTAGAAGGTTGGGTGAGCAAGTTTGCGGATGATACGAAAGTCAGAGGAGTTGTAGACAGTGATGAAGGATGTGGCAGGTTACAGCGGGATATAGATAAGCTGCAGAACTGGGCAGAAAGGTGGCAAATGGAGTTCAATGTAGCTAAGTGTGAGGTGATTCACTTTGGTAAGAGTAATAAAAAGATGGGGTACTGGGCTAATGGACGGATACTTGGTAGTGTGGATGAGCAGAGGGATCTTGGTGTCCATGTACACAGATCTTTGAAAGTTGCCACCCAGGTAAATAGTGCGGTGAAGAAGGCATATGGCGTACTGGCTTTTATTGGTAGAGGAATTGAGTTCCGGAGTACTGAGGTCATGTTGCAGTTGTATAAGACTCTGGTGCGGCCGCATCTGGAGTATTGTGTGCAGTTTTGGTCGCCATACTATAGGAAGGATGTGGAGGCACTGGAACGGGTGCAGAGGAGTTTACCAGGATGTTGCCTGGTATGGTAGAAAGATCGTATGAGGAAAGGCTGAGGCACTTGGGGTTGTTTTCATTGGAGAAAAGAAGGTTTAGGGGTGACTTGATAGAGGTGTACAAAATGATTAGGGGTTTAGATAGGGTCGACAGTGAGAATCTTTTTCCACGTATGGAGTCAGCTATTACAAGGGGGCATAGCTTTAAATTAAGGGGGGGTAGGTATAGGACAGATGTTAGGGGTAGGTTCTTTACTCAGCGAGTTGTGAGTTCATGGAATGCCCTGCCAGTAGCAGTGGTGGTCTCTCCCTCATTATGGGCATTTAAGCGGGCATTGGATAGGCATATGGAGGATAGTGGGCTAATGTAGGTTAGGTGGGCTTGGATCGGCGCAACATCGAGGGCCGAAGGGCCTGTACTGCGCTGTATTCTTCTATGTTCTATATTATGTGCCAGTTAAGGAACAAGGAGTTTGGCATGTTTGGATGGTATTTATCTTTATGCAAGGAGTCTGGCAAATCAAGGAGATGAGTTGAGGGCACAAATTAAAACACGGAGATATAATGTATTGCTGTCGTTGAGACATGGTTGAGAGAGTGGCAGGATTGGCACCTCAATATTTAAGGATACAAGGCAAGAAAGAAAGGAGGTAAAAGAGGACAGGGATGTCACAATATTGATCAGTGACTCAATTACAGCAGTAAAGAGGAATGACATCTTAGAAAACTTTTCAAATGAAGCAATATGGGTAGAACTTAAAAACCTAAAAGGAGAAATCATAATACTATTCTAGGCCCCCAGCATATGAGAGGAACAGATGAGCAGATGTGGAGACAAACTTCAGAGAAATAAATAAGTAACAGAGTTTTGAAAGTGGGAGATTTTAACTTGCCCAACATTAATGAGAGTAGTCATAGCATGAAAGATTTAGAGGGAATGAGATTCTTAAAACACATCTGGGAGAGCTTTTCAAGCCAGTACTTAGAAGATCCTATCAGAGAGAGGAATCCTGAGGTAATGAAGCCTGGCATGTGATTGAAGTATCAGCAGGGGACCATTTTGTAGACAGTGATTATAACTCCATTATATTCAAGGTTGTTATGGAATAGAACAAGAATGGGCCTGAAATCAAGGTTCTAAACTGAGGGAAGCTCAGGTATGTTTTATCCACAGTGGACTGGGAGCAAATACTTTCAGGTAAATCTGTGTCAGAGCAGCAGGATCCATTCAAGAAGGAAATACTGAGGGGTGACCTTATAGAAATTTATAAAATCATGAGGGGATTGGATAGGGTGAATAGCCAAGGTCTTTCCCCCGGGGTGGGGAGTGTCCAAAACTAGAGGGCATAGGTTTAAGGTGAGAGAGGAAATTTTTAAAAGGGACCTAAGCGACTTGTTCACGCAAAGGTTCATGAGTGTATGGAATGAACTGTCAGAGGAAGTGATGGAGGTTAGTATAAATACAACATTTAAAAGGCATCTGGATAGGTACATGAAAAAGAAGGATTTAGGGAGATGTGGACCAAATGCTGGCAAATGTGACTAGATTAATTTAGATTATCTAGTCAGCAAGGACAAATTGGACCAAAGGGTCTGTTTCTGTGCTATGCAGCTCTATGAGTCTATAGGGAGAGTACTGGGCTAACATGTTCCAATCAAGATAAAGGGCAGGACCAACAAATCTAGCAAACCCTAGACCTCAAGGGATATATAGGATTCAATAAAGAGGAAAAGGGAGGCTTATGACAGATATCAAGAGCTCAAAACAGCAGAAGGCCTAAAGGAGGACACAATGTGCAAGAGGGAACTTAAAAAGGAAATTAGGGGAGCAAAAAGGGAACGTGAAAGCATAATGACAGGTAAATGAAAAGGAAAATTTCAAGTTATTTTATGAGTACATTAAGATAAAGGATAACTAGTAAAAGAACAGAGCCCAGAAACAAACACAACGATAATTTCTGTCAGAGGATGCAGATAGAGTTCTAAATAAATAGTTGCTTCTGTGTTTAATACTGAGAAGAACAATATGGGTTTGGAATTAGGGAAAAGAACAGTGATAAAATTGAAGAAATTAGCATAGATAGGAGATTCTGAATGGTGTAGCAGGCTTAAAAGTAGATACATCTCTAGGGTCCAATGAAATGTATCTCACGCTGTTGAATGAGGCAAGGGAGGAAATAACTGGCAATTACTTTCAATTCCTCTCTGGCCACAGGAGAGGTACCGGCAGTCTGGAGAACAGCCAACGTAATACCACTATTCAAGAAGGAAGCAAGGCATAAACAAGGAAACCAAATGACAGTCAAGCTAAACTCAGTTGTGGGGAAACTATTGCAATTAATTCTGAGGGACCGAATTAATCTGCACTTGGAGCAGCAAGGATTAATCAAGAACAGTCAGCATTGATATGTTAAGAGAAAGACATATGTGATCAATTTGATTGAAATTTTTGAAGAAGTAATCAGATGCATAGATGAGGGCAATATAATTTGACGCAACCTACTTGGATTTCATCAAGGCTTTTGATAAGGTCCTGTGTGGGAGACTGAGAGGGAAGGTCAGAACCCATAAATGGATAATTGGATCCAGAATTGACTGAGTGGCAGGGTAATGATCGAAGGTTATTTTTGTGACTGGAAGCCTGTACTCAGTAGCATTCCACAGGGATCAGTGTTGGGCCCTTGCTTTTTGTGGTATGTATAAATGTTTTAGATTGAAGGGAGGAGGGTTGATCAGTAAGTTCGCAGATGATACCAAAATTGGTGGGGTGGTAAATACTGAGGAGGATAGCCTTAGATTACAGGAGGATATAGATGGGCTGGTCACTGATAAATGGGTAAGTGTGAGATTAAGCACTTGAGTAGTATAGGAAATACATGATAAACTGTAAGAGCCTGGGAAGCACCGACAATCAGAAGGACCTTGGTGTGCATATCCACCATCCCATAAAATAGCAGAACAAGTGGATAAAGTGGTTAAGGTGGCCTGTGGGATACTTGCCCTTATTAGCTGAGATATAAAGGTTGAGAGCACAAAGGTTATACTGAAATTATATAAGAAGTTTGTTAAGTCACAGCTGAGTATTGTGTGCAGTCTGGAATCCACATGGTACAAGGGATGTGATTACATTGGAGAGGGTACAGAGGAGATTAACAAGGATGCTGCCTGGGCTGGACAATTTTAGTTATGATAAGCGATTGTATAGACTGGGGTTGTTTTCCTTGGACATCGCAACTGTTACATTGTCACTCACCGGAATACCGCTGACGACATCACGACCACCATGTGGATGCCAACGAAGGCATTGCTTTGGCCCACGCCCCCCCCCACAACCCTGAACCCCAGGATGAGCGTCACTTCCATTGGTGACATCACCCACAAACCCATAACCACACCCACTATAGAGACAGTTCCCCACCCCAATCCCATCTCCAACCCCACATCAGGTCCTAGCTCCCAGACCTGCCATGTTTTTACCATCCCCCTCAGACCTCCCCCTCTCTGAGGATATATGATCAGTCCTCAGTAAAGGCCTCACCTTCATCCCACTACGCTCCCAAATCAATGCATTCAACACGCGTTGCAACATTGAACTTTTCTTCTGCTACCTTCGCCTCCATGCTTACTTTTCCCATTAGGACTCCCACCCACCCTCCGAGGATCCCTTCTCTCACCTTCAACACACCCCATCCACCTGGATACCTGTGCTGGTCTGCTACGCGCTCCCACCCACTCCAACGTCTCACCCTCACAACGCGCAACCTACCATTCCCTCCAACCCCAACCTCACCATCAAACTAGCAGACACAGAGGGTGCAGTAGTAGTTTGGCGGACCGAACTCTATACCACTGAAGTCAGGCACCAACTAGCAGACACCTCCTCCTACTGCCGCCTTGACCATGACCTCACCTCCCATCACCAAACCATCATCTCCCAGACCATCTACAACCTCATCACCTCAGGGGACCTCCCACCAACAGCCTCTAACCTCATAGTTTGGAACCACGCACTGCTCGGTTCTACCTCCTATCCAAAATTCACAACCTGACTGCTCCAGTCGTCCCATCATCTCAGCCTGCTCATGCCCCACCAAATCTATCTCCACATACCTTGACACCATCCTGTCCCCCTTGGTCCAGGATCTCCCCACATATATTCCAGGACACCACTCACGCCCTCCATGACTTTCATTTCCCCGGCCCCCAACGCCTTGTCTTCGCCATGGACATCCAGTCCCTGAACACATCCATTCACCATGGCAAAGGCCTTCAAGCCCTCCATTTCTTCCCTCTCCCACTGACCCAACTAGTACCCATCACTGGCACATACATTCAATTGGCTGAACTGATCCTCCCCCTCAACAATTTCTCCTTCAAATCCTCCCACTTCCTCCAGACCAAAGGGGTAGCCATAGGCACCTGCATGGGCCCCAGCTATTTCTGCCTCTATGTCGGGTACATGGAACAGTCCATCTTTCGCAGCTATACTGGCACCATTCTCCACCTTTTCCTCCACTACATCAATGACTGTATGGCGCCACCTCTTGCTCCCACAAGGAGGTTGAACAGTTCATCAACTTCACTAACACCTTTCACTCTGACCTCAAGTTCACCTGGACCATCTCAGACAGTTCCCTCCCCTGCCTGGACCTCTCCATCTCCATTTCCAGTGACCAACTCAACATGGACATCTACTTCAAACCCACTGACGACCACAGCTACTGGACAGCACCCCCTCCCATCCTGCCTCCTGTAAAAAAAGGTATTCCTTATTCCCAATTCCTCTGCCTCCACCACATCTGCTCCCAGGAGGAGCAATTCCACAATAAAACATCCCAGATGGCCTCTTTCTTCAAAGACTGCAGCGTCCCCTCCTATGTAGTGATGACGCCCTCCAGCGCATCTCCTCCACTTCCAGCACCTCTGCCCTTGAACCTCCCCCCTCCAATCGCAACAAGGACAGAACCCCCTGGTCCACACCTTCCACCCGACAACCTCTGTATACATCACATCATCCTCCACCATTTCTGCCACCTACAGACTCCACCACCAGGAATATATTTCCCTCCCCACCTCTATTGGTGTTCCAGAGAGACCATTCCCTCCGTGACTCCCTTGTTAGGTCCATGCTCCCCCCCACCAACCCACCCTCCACTCCCAGCACTTTCCCCTGCCACTGTAAGAAGTGCAAAACCTGTGCCCACACCTCCCCCCTCACCTCCGTCCAAGGACCAAAGGATCTGTCCACATGCAACAGAGATGTATCTGTACTTCCACACACCTCATCTACTGTGTCCATTGCTCTCAGTATGGTCTCCTCTACATTGGGGAGACAGGACACCAACTTGCAGAATGTTTCAGAAAACATTTCTGGAACACATGCACGAAACAACCCCACCACCCTGTGGCCGAACACTTTAACTCCCCCTCCCACTCCACCAAGGACATGCAAGTCCTGGGACTCCTCCACCGCCAAACTCCAGTCACCCAACACCTCACCTTCCGCCTTGGGAGTCTCCAACCACACGGGATCAATGTGGATTTTACCAGTTTCCTCATTTCCCCCTCCCCCCACCTTATCCCAGATCCAACCTTCCAACACAGCAGCACCCTCTTGAACAGTCCTACCTGTCCATCTTCCTTCCCACCTATCTGCTCCACCCTCCTCGCTGACCTATTACCATCAACCCCCCCCCCCCTTCATCTACCTATCATAATCCCAGCTACCTTCCCCCCCAACCCAACCCCCTCCCTTTTATCTCTCAGCCCCCTTGGGCCACCCCCTCATTCCTGCTGAAGAGCTTATGCTCCTCGGATGCATTTCCAGCCCCACACTCTTCGACTCTGATCTCCAGCATCTGCAGTCCTCACGTTCTCCTGGTTTTCCTTGGAGCAGAGGAAACTGAGAAAGAATATAATTGAAATGTATAAAATTATGAGGGGCATGGACAGGATATAGAGGAAGAAACGTTTCTTCTTGGTGAAGGGAAAAATGACCAGAGGCATAGATTTAAGTTAAGCGTTGTGAGGTTTAGAGGGAATTTGAGGACGTTTTCTTCCACCAAAAAAGTGTGGGAACCCAGAATTCACTGCTTGAAAGGATGTAGATACAGAAACTCTCAACATTTAAGAAACATTTAGATGTATACTTGCAATGTCAAGGCATACAAAGCTAAACGCCAAGTGCTAGAAAATGGGATTAATAGTTAGGTAGCTATAAACCTCTATGATTCTATGACTATGACTAAATCTCCCCTTGACCTTCACTATTCTAAGGAGAACAAACTCAGTCTCCCCACATAACGGAAGTACCTCATCTATCTATGGCTTTGTGATTTTCATAAGATTTTTATATTTTTTCTTCACCTGATTTCCACTGTTCTGATTAATGCAATAAATAGATAATGTGGCAACTGTGGTACTGACATTTGCTTTTGCCAATGGTGAAAGCAAGCCAATGGCTTTCTTTAACTTGTACCTAATTGAGGAAAGAGGTAAAGAAAGAACTGATGGATACCTGGCATATTTGACTGCACCAGAGGTATCTGTCTCCACCTTCATTGCATGTAGAGGCAGAAATGCAAGTACTTAATTTTGTCAGAGGATCAGTGTATGCAACAGCTCCTAGTCAAGATGGAAGCTGTGATAGGTCAATGATATAAATGAAACAATACTAACCTGTGGTCTTTTGTGGACTATAGTTCTTTAAATTACATGGAAAACCTTTGCAGTGTTGACAAGAATTATAGTGTCTTGCTTATTGGAGAGATTGCAGATAATGTCAAAATATTTATTGAATAGCACTGATTAATCCTCTTCTCTATGTATTTTCTAGTGATTAATTCAACTCAAATGCTTAGAACACTATTTAAAACTCTCAGTTTCTAATCAGCAGGTATCTCAAATCATGCTAATGTTGAAGAAGTCCCATTATTCATGTAATGCTATAAATAGTGTAGAAGGTATTGGATATAGAAACTATAGAAGTATTAAAGCTATTCACAGGAAAACACAGTACATGTTGCATTCTTGGGCTAAATTTTGCATTCTATGGTGGTGTCAGGCTGAAAGTAAATAATTTGGAAAAAACAGACGATAAACCCCGAGCAGCAGGAGGTCAAAAGCCGATCACTGCAACCAGAGAATAATGCTACAGTCTCAGAATGAAATAAAGGGAATGACTTATATTTTTTAAGAAGTGATTTGCAGCAAGTACAGTTAATAGGTTACAAAATGGTGCAAAACAAATGTTTCATTATTCAGGATGTAGAAATAAGTAACAAGTAATTTGTATTTATTGGGTGCTTTTCCCAAGTTCAGTATATCACAAACTTTAATACTTCTATATCCAATGCCTTCTGATTAGAAACTGAGAGTTTTAAATAGTGTTCTAAGCTTCTGAGTTGATTTAATCACTTGCCAGTGACACTGTTAGATTCAAAGTCAAACCATTAGGATTTCACAGGTTATTCTGAAACTCAAAACATCTAAAAGTGTCATTACTCAGTCAGTCAGCAGGTGGCAATCAAATTCCACTTTTCCTTTCCCACTTGAACAGCATCTTTTGCAAAATTCAAGACATCCATGTTTCAAATAACATAATTATTCCTAAATCACAGTAAATGTTTTTGAAAATCATCACGCAAAGGGTGATGCATGTATGGAATGAGCTGCCAGAGGAAGTAGTGGAGGCTGGTACAATTACAACATTTAAAAGGCATCTAGATGAGTATATGAATAGGAACGGTTTAGAGGGGTATAGGTCAAGTGCTGGCAAATGGGACTGGATTAACCTAGAATATCTGGTCGGCCTGTACAAGTTGGATCAAAGGGTCTGTTTCCGTGCTGTACACCTCTATGACTCTAAAACCACGCATTATTTTAATCACAGTTATCAAGTCTTCTCTTAATGCAGACTACTCCCTGGGGAACTCCAGTTTGTTCAGTCTCACAATGTATTGCAGTCTCTCATTGCTGATAGCATCCCAGTAAATCTCTTCTGCACCCTCTCAAAGGCTTTAACATCTTCCTATATTGAGGAACATGAAATTGAACACAGTTTCCTGCGTAACCAGTATTTTAGAAAGTTTTGACATAATTTCCTTGTTGTTCTTCATTACTCTATTTAAAAAGCATATTAGATATTTGGCTTTATTAACAGTCTTCTCAACTTAATCTGCAACTTTAGAAGATTTATGTACATAAACTTGTAGATTTCTTGCTCCTTCACTCCATAAATTTGACCATTGAGCTAATATGGTTTCTTTTCATTTTTCTTAGCAAAATGTCTCACCACTCTTCATTATACTAAATGTCACCTGCCATTTAATCTTCCCATTTCAATAATCTGCCTGTCCTCCTGATATCTGTTACTATCTTCTTCACCATTAGCCACATTTCTGAACGTTGTATTTCCTGCAAAATTATGTCCTGTATACATATGTCGAATTCATTAAGATGTCACAGAATAGGTTGTGATTGTATAATGCTGTCAATGGAACACCACCATATATTTTTCTCCAGTTTAAAAAATAACCATTCACTATGTTCTTACTTTTTGTCCCTTAACTAATTTTGTATCCATATTGCCACTGTCTCTTTAATCTGATCACCCCCTCCCTTCCCTTCACAACCATTTTAAGTTTGATGCATTTATAAAAGACCCTAGTGCTCACTTTTATGTTAGCTATCTATTCCAATACTCTGTCCTCAATTGCTTTGTCTTTCAAAATCAGTACTTTCTATATTCAGCTTTCTATAGTACTATGATTATTAGTGACCTATTGGAGGATTCAAGACAGACATCCATAGTTCACAATTTCACCCTTTAGTTTGGTTCAATTTTATCTTGATTCAATAAGATACCTTACAGTCAGCCAGCACTTAAGAAGTTATAAAGCTCAAAGATGGGCAGTTCTGTAACTGGAACTTGAGGGATCACAAGTTAACCAGTTAACCATGCTATCTGTCTAATCACTTTACCACTGCAGAATGTTGCACATATGAGGCTGGCTATTTGTATCATTCCAGAAAACTAATGCCTAATGCAAATGCTTCTATTATCATCATCTACAGGCAGAAACAGGGTTTTGTGCTACTCATTGCATGAAGGAATAAGCTTTATATACATTCTTTATTAAATAATATTTCTGTCCATGAACCAGTCATGACTTTTTGCACAGTCACTTCCTGAAATTGTCAGCACACAGTAAGTGATTAATGGGAAGATTGCATGGAGTCCTATTGGGATCTAACAGCTCAATGTCAACATTTTTAACAAGTTGCATTTATATTGTGCCTTTAAGACAGTAGGATCCCTAATTTGCTTACCACGAGCATTATCAAACAAAATTTGACACTAGGCACGTAAGGAGATATTAGGGTTGATGAGATCAAAGTGCTAGATTTTAAAGAGCATCTTTAAAGGAGGAAGAGGCAGCAAGGTAGACATTTATGTAAGCAATTCCAAAGCGAACAGCCCCATCGGCTTAAGATAATGATGGAATCAATTAAAATTGACGATACACAAGACTAGAATTAGAGTATGTTATCTCAGAGGATCATTGGACACAAGGAGGTTAGTTCTTGGGAGGATTTTTAAAATAAGTATGAGAACTTTAAAATGGAGGATTTACTTAACCTAGAGTCAATGTAAGCTGACAAGTTCAGGAGTGATACGTAAATGAACATGTTGGGGGTGACGAAACAAAGCAGAGTTTTGTATGAGCCTATTTATGAAGCGCAGAAAATGACTCATCATACACCAGAATAATCAAGCCTCGAATTAATCAAGGTACGAACAAGGGTTTCATCAGCAGATGAGCCAAGTTCAAGATAAGGTGGTGATAAGGATGTAGAAATGAGTGGGCTCTGTAATGGTGCAGATATGTTGTCTGAAACTCAGCTGAATCAAATGATACCAAGGTTACAAACCAGTTCACCTTCAGACAGCTGCTGGAGTGTGGATGGACTCCATGATTCAGCAAGAGAGTTCATGGCAGGGACCAAAGACAATGGTTTCAACATCTTGATATTTAATTGCGAGGAAATTTCTGTTCTACTGCTGGAAGGTAACAATTTAAAGACAGTGGAGGTATTCAGAGGGGTGATTGTAGAGTACAGCTAGGTATCACCAGCATCCAATTGGATCTGATGTTTTGGGATAATAATAGCAATGAAACAGAAGAAACCAAGTACAAAAACTTGAAGAACCCAAGGTAACACTGCAATTGCAATATCAGGAACATAAGAACATAAGAAATAGGAATAGGAGTAGGCCATCTGGCCCTTCAAGCTTGCTCCGCCATTCAATAAGATCATGGCTGATCTCTGTGATCTCAGTCCCACTTACCCACCTGTTCCTTTACCATTCAAAACTTATCTTCGCTTTAAGAACATTCAATGTTGAAGTTTCAACTACTTTACTGGGCATGGATTTCCACAGATTCACAACCCTCTGGGTGAAGAGGTTCCTTCTCAATTTCCTGCTTCTATTTTATCTTTTCACAATTTTATATATTTCTATAAGATCCTCCCTCATTTTTCTAAATTCCAATAAAGATAATCCCAGTCTACTCAGTCTCTCCTCATAAGCCAACTTCCTCAACTCTGGATCAACCCAGGGAAGTTCCTCTGAACTCCCTCTAGTACCATTATATCCTTTCTCAAGTAAGGAGACCAAAACTCGCACACAGTACTCCAAGTGTGGCTTCACCAGCACCCCCATATAGCTGCATTATAACCTCCCTGCTTTTAATCTCTATCTCTTTAGCAATGAAGGATAAAATTCCACTTGTCGAAATTCCCAACCTTGTGATTCATGCATAAGGACACAGCAGCAAGCTGCAATTTTTTACCATTCAAATACTTGTCCTTTTTATTGTAATTCCTACCAAAATTGATGCCTTCACATTTATTAACATCGTACTCCATCGACCAGACATTTGCCCACTCACTTAAACTATGTCTTTCGGCAAAGTTTCATAGTCCTTTGCACACTTTGCTCTACCATCATCTTAGTGACAACCACAAACTTTGACACACCATAGTCCCCAACCGCAAATCATCGTGTAAATTGTGAATAATTGCAGTCCTAACACTGATCCGAGGCACACCACTAGTCACTAATTACCAACCAGAAAAGCATTCATTTATCCCCACTCTTTGCTTCCTGTTAGTTAACCAATCCTCTATCCATGCTATTACATTCCCAATAGTGCCATTCATCTTTATCTTACACAGCAGCCTTTTGTGCGATACCTTGTCAAATGCTTCTTTGAAGTTTAAAATACACCACCGACTAGATCTCCGTTGTGCATGATACTCATAATGCCTTCATAGAATTCCAGTGGTTAAGCATGACCTGTTTTCCATGAACCATGCTGTGTCTGCCGAATGGGACAATTTCTATCTAGATGCCTTGCTATTTCTTCCTTGATAATAGATTCAAGTATTTTCCCCATTACAGAAGTTAAACTAACAGATCTATAATTCCTTATCTTTTGTCTACCTCCTATTTTTAAAAGTGGTGTCACATTTGCCAATCTGCTGGAACTGCCCCAAGTCCAGCGAATTTTGGAAAATGCATTTGCTATTTCTCCCGCCATCTCATTTAGTACCCTGGGATGCATTCCATCAGGGCCAGAAGACCTATCTATCTTTAGCCCCATTAGCTTGCCCAACACTACCTCTTTCATGGTCCTCACCTACCTTCATCTCCTTGTCAATTAACTGGCATGTTATTAGTGTTCTCCACTATGAAGACTGATACAAAATACCTGTTCAATGCCTCAGCCATTTCCCGATATCCCATAACTAAATGCCCCTTTTCATCCTGCAAAGGACCAATGTTTACCTTAGCCACTTTTTTGTTTTATATATTTAAAGAAACTTTTGCCATCTGTCTTTATATTCTGAACTAGTTTAGTCTCAATCTATCTTACTTTTCTTTATACCTTTTTTAAGACAAATCAGAGCAGAAACTTTTTCACTTGTGAATAAATACCTAAGAATGGAAACAGACAAATACAGTCCTAACTTGCTCAACAATAGTGAAAAAGTTATTTTCTTGGGGGGGGGGGGGGGAGTTGGAATTTATACAGTCAACCATGCCAAAAGTTACAGGCTGTTTATGAAGGACATTGGGATAGTTTACCATGGTTAAAATTTTAATGATTTGGTACTATCATGATTAGAAAGTCACATGTTTTGATGAGTCATTTTGATACTCTGGCAGGGATGAAAACTGATTGAAGGAATTTTAAAATAAATCTGAATTAGGCAATTATTTGTGAGAAGAGAGGTCAAAGTTTGGCTTGGGGAGAGAGACTATGTCTTCAGATTTGAAGAGGATCCAGTCCAGCCATCCTGGCAATGAAAATATTTGAGCACATTGTTGATTATTACTTTTTCAAAACCAGAACCTCAGCAAAAGGACCTTTGGCTTATCCTATTTAAATGTCAAAGAGCATGATTAAATGGATTTTTAACAAAATATGTATCATGTGCCAGACAACATTCAAAATTGCAGGCAATGATGTCAAACAGAAAGCAATGTGATTGCAGAGTTTTAATTACAACTGGAGTGGGTATGAGAATATGTTGAAGGAACCTTTCATAAAGTGCAACTCTTGACAGAACAATACCCCTTTTTCTTGCTAGAGGCCTTCCACCTGCCCTCTGAATACATTAAATTTAAACAAATATAGAAGAAGTCTGGTCTACCATGTCCAAAGATAGGAAATAACTGCAAAAAGTCATTAATATACACAAACATGGCTCGCTGAGCTTGAAGGTTTGTTTTCAGCCGTTTCATCACCATACTAGGTAACATCATCAGTGAGAGACTCCGTGAAACGCTGGTGGTATGTCCTACCTCTCTATTTATAGGTCTTGGTTTCTTAAGGTGAGTGAAGTCATTTCCGGTTCTTTTTTTTCCCCAAGGAGATAGATAGGATCTAAAACAATGTGTTTATTGATGGAGTTCTGGTTAGAATGCCATGCCTTTTAAGAATTCTCATGCGTGTCTTTGTTTCACCTGTCCTAGGATATGTGTGTTGTCCCAGTCAAAGTAGTGCCCTTTGCCTGTATGTATAGAAACTAGTGGATAGTAGGTTGTGCCTTTTGGCAGGTAGTTGGTGTTCATGTACCCTGGTGGCAAGTTTCCTGCTCTAGGGACTCCCCTAGGACAGGCGAAACAAAAACAAGCACGAGAATTCTTCGAGGCATGGCATTCTAACCAGATCTCCATCAATAAACACATTGATTTAGACCCTATCTACCTCCCCTTGAAAAAAAGAAAAGAAAATGACATCACTCACCTTAAGAAATCAAGACCTTTAGGTAGAGAGGCAGGACCTACCACCAGTGCTTCACCAGAGACTCTCACTGATGATGTTACCTAGTATGGTGACAAAACATCTGAAAACAAACCTTCAAGCTCAGCGAACGAACTTATCAACCTGAGCTACAAATCTTCTCAAAAATCGCTAACAAACTTTATTCCGCAAGATTTTAAGACAACTCAAATGAGCAGTATCCCAAAGAGGAAAATAAAAGAAATTTATTACACAGTAAATTCCAGGATAAATGTACCAAAGAAAGGATAAAGTGAATGCAAACCTCATTTCAACATAATGCCATGGAGACAATTTTCATTACATACAATTAAACAAACTGAATACAGAAAATAAATAATTTCTATGAAATCGCTAACATTTGAGTTACAGACTAATGCTCAACAAGTGATCTACAAATGATAATTACACTTTTTTTTGCTTAAACAACACTGTATGGTGAAACAGCAAAAGGCAATAAAACTGAATAGAAATAATTTTTAGAACAGCAAATTCAAAAACATTCTTGTGAAACAGTCAGCGTGTGAATTTGTCAATAGATCTTCCAGGGATGCAAGCCAGATTGGACACAATATTCCATACTACAATTTTATTAACATTTGGTCCCAGTGATAGACATGGGTGCCTGTATTATTTTTATAATATGTGAGAAAAAGATGGACCACTTTAAATTAATACTTTGTATACTGTTTTTAATATGTACTAATGTGCTTTGGGGATCAAATTAGGTGTGTTTGTGATACTACAAACATAATAATCAAGATCATAAAGCACAGGCACTTTTCTGCAGATTAACTTGCTTCAGCGTAATGGAAAGGCAATGATCATACCTCATTTTATACTAGTACAGCATGAACTGTACTAGTATAGTACTTCATTGTGACCTGTCAAAGTTGTACAACTGTCTACAGTACTTCATGGGTGGCACGGTGGCACAGTGATTAGCACTGCTGCCTCACAGCACCAGACACCCAGGTTCAATTCCCGCCTCAGGTGTGTGGAGTTTGCACATTCTCCCTGTGTCTGTGTGGGTTTCCTCCGGGTGCTCCGGTTTCCTCCCACAGTCCAAATATGTGCAGGTTAGGTGAATTGGCCATGCTAAATTGCCTGTAGTGTTAGGTGAAGGGGTAAATGTAGGGGAATGGGTCTGGGTGGGTTGCGCGTCGGTGTGGACTTGTTGGGCCGAAGGGCCTGTTTCCACACTAAGTAATCTAATCTACTTATTTTACCATTATCATCCATGTTAGTCAGACCACAGGTGGAATGCTGTGAACAGTCTTGAACCCCTTATCTCAAGGAAGATACACTAGCATTGGAGGCTGGCCAGAAAATGTTCACTAAACTGGTAACAGCTATGACAGGACTATTTTATGTAAAGAGGTTGAGTAAGTTGGGCAATGTACTTGTTGGAATATGGAAGAATGACAGGCAATTTTATTGAAACACTCAAGGTTCTTATGTAACTTGACAGGGTGAAAGTGGACAGCTCGTTTCCCCTTGTGGAAGGGTCTAGGACCTGAGGGCATAATCTGAGATTAAGGCTTTTATATTTGTGAAGAGAGGGGGAGGAATTTCTTCTCCCAAAAGATTGTGAATCTGTGGAACTCTTCACCAATAAGGACTTGGTCATTAAGCATATTTAAGACTCAGTTTTTTTTTAAATTAGCAAGGGTATTGGGGGATATGGAGAACTGGCAGAAAAGCAGAGTTAAAGATTATCAGATCAACCATGATTTTATTGAATGGAAGAGCAGACTCATTGGGCTGAATGGCAGACTTCTGCTCCTATGTCTTAAGATCTTACTTTAGGGAATGTCTTGGATCATTATTAAAGTTGAAGAAAACATCTACAGGATATGTACAGAATCAGTACAATATTGCATCTTAACATTGGTCCAGATTAATCTGGTGCAAATAAAATGCGCTATTGCTTCTAGAGGTTGGGAAGACCCGCAGGAATAAATTCTGACCTGACTCACTTATCTGAAAAGGTTTTTGAAATTCAACAAATTCAGAATTGACCAAACCTAGGGAAAAATCTTATCTTCCATTTTACATTCACATTTTGTTCTTCAAGTAAGGCACATTGTTACATGTGGTGCATCATGAGGATTTTTAGTAAGGCACACTGGTTGGTGTAAGAAATTTTGATCCATATCTGCAAACTGTCACAATAACCGATTGTATTGTTCCAAATGTGGTTGCGCCTGAAGAATACACTTAAATCTTTATAACAGTAGAAAATGTTGATGTTGAGAGATCAACTGACAAATCAAGTATACTGCACAATATTAAAGCATTTTGGCTCAAGTGTAATGATCCTACAATGGAGTTAACACCAATGTGCTGAACAAACCTTATGACAACACTTACTGTAATATTGTTCGTCTCAAACTGGCCAGCTTGAAAGGTTCCATTGAAGCGTCGGAGGCTGAGGGGTGACCTTATAGAGGTTTATAAAATCATGAGGGGCATGGATAGGATAAATAGACAGAGTCTTTTCCCTGGGGTCAGGGAGCCCAGAACTAGAGGGGTCAGGGAGCCCAGAACTAGAGAGCATAGGTTTACGGTGAGAGGGGAAAGATATAAAAGAGCCCTAAGGGGCAACTTTTTCACACAGAGGGTGGTACGTGTATGGAATGAGCTGCCAGAGGAAGTGATGGAGGCTAGTACAATTGCAACATTTAAAAGGCATTTGGATGGGTACACAAATAGGAATGGTTTGGAGGGATATGGGCTGGGTGCTGGCAGGTGGGGCTAGATTGGGTTTGGATATCTGGTCGACATGGACAAGTTGGTCCGAAGGGTCTGTTTCCGTGCTGTACATCTCAATGATTATGACTATGACTCTATAACAAACGGGATAAAAGCCTAGCTAACATGGTGTGATCACAGTTACTGGATTTATTGGCTATCATAACCACACAAAAATTATTAACATACAATTATGAAATATAACTTTTTTGATCTGAAATTTATTAAGTTGGCATATGTGGAAAGTTACTGTAAATGCTGGCACACTTTTTAAAATCACATTTCCAGACAAGCAAATGAGTGAACTTATTAACAAGTTCAAAAATTGAGAAAGTTGAATTACTGTTAAATTATGCAGAAACAAAAATCTCCAGCAATTAATTTTTTTAAAAAATCTAATCCACGCAGCATTTGCCTGGACATAAATTTACTTTGGTTAAAAAAGAAAGCTATGAGGATATAAATTAATTAGAGAAATTCCAACACTTTAAAGTCTTGTTCAACATTCATCTCATGAATACTGAAAGCTTCTTGAATGATCTAGGAAAGATAAATTATCCAAATGGTCCTATGTGCAATTCAGATAGAAAGACAGACACTGAATCAGTAATATTATTTGCAAAATATTTCACTTATGGAGCAATGGCACTTATCAATAAAAGGTTAAAAAAATAACAATTGCAAGGCTAGCTTCTCCAGTGGTATTATAAACACAGATATTCCAATGAAATTTATTAAGTGGCAGTCTCTTTGTATTACTGGCTCTTAATTCACAGCACTCAGAACATATATTTACATTGGGTACAATTAATCAGACTTGGATAAAAGCTATTTTTTAAAAACACAACATATAAAAGGAACATTTTCATGAAACTTTCACCAATGTTCTTGTGCAGTTGAGCTAGAAAGCCAGAAACCACCCATGATCGTGACTTGTTCCAATAATAATGAAATATTTACATTTTAGGTTTGATTTATACTCACACATACCATGGAGATAATAATACAAATCTCTGCTCAGAATTTTCAGCTATAACTTGATAAAATTTAGAAATTAACTGTCTGAGGAGATCACTTAATGGAAGATAACAAGCTAAGGCTATGGCTGAAACCACAGTTACTAGTTTTCTTTCATTAATATAATGATTCAGAATCATGATTTGCCAATCCATATGGTGATAACACAAGGAAGGAGAAAGTAAGTACAAATTGTCAGAAGATCACACTATTTAATAGCACAAATTAGACAACGATTTGAAACTGTGCATATTGAAAATTGCCTCTTGAAAAGCTTGCATTGCATCCCATGAGTTTAGACTTTTGTGATTGCCCACAGACTCATGAATTAACGTGGATTTTGAAATACTCTGTCAGTGAAATACCAAAACTATTTACCAACATAATACTGATAGTGACATGATGACAACAACAAATTGTGTGAATTTTAATCTTTGTTCCACTTAACAAAGCTCAGTATAGGCACAACAATATAATGAAGGTATAATTTCAGCTGCTTAATTCAATTATGTAATTGCATGAATCAATTCAGATAGAGGAACGTGATGGCCAGAGACAAATCCATTTCAGCATCAATATTAAATGAAGCAGAATGTGTGCTCTAATTACTTGTGTTTAGGCTACACTACGAGAAACATTCTTCCTGATTCAAACTTACAAGTGCCTAAGCACACACCATAAACTACACATAGTTTTATGACAATCCGCATTGCTTATGGTACAGTGTATTGTTAGTATTGTCAGTTATTAGTCATTGAAGACTTCTCAATTCAAATGTTGGTTATATAGAATCCTATTTATGGCATTTTTTATAAAGTGTAGAGCCGAAATGAAGATATTTTCGGTTGAGACTTCTTTAAATGGTATTTTTTGTGTATCTTGTCAAACTTCTTTGGTACCAAACAATTCTGCAAGTAGCTAGACTTTTCTGTTAACTAACAAGATTTTGAAGATACTGAAAATCCAAGACATTTAGTGTCTAAAGAAAAACAGGCTTCTATAGTAAAGAAGAATCATGCAACTGGTCACTTCAGAAACATCAAAATATGACCACTAATATATGAACTGCTTTTGCATATCCATACTGCTCCATCAAACTTCTTTAGTAAGGAGCATTTTCACTGGTTATAATGTTCTTAGTTATCATTATCTTTGGAGAAAACAATTAACAAATGAAGTACCAAACTTGTTGGAGTTGTTACTTACTGGTTATATTCAAGACTTACATTTCTCTTTACACATCACAGAGCTCTGTTTTCATTTGTCTGATTACAGGTGGGAGTTAAATTAAGGTCCTGATGGCCATGTTTCTTGCGATAATTAGCTCCATATTTTTTGTTTTAATGGGATATGGGTGGCAATGGCAAGGCCAGTATTTATTGCCCATCTCTAGATGTCCTTGAGAAGGTGATAGTGAGCAGTATTCTTGAAACACTACAGCTATTTGGTTTAGGTAGACCTAAGGGCTGTTAGGGAGGGAGTCCAGTATTTTGACCCAATTTATAATCCAGTGTCTTCTAATAAAAGTAATAAATTCCCTCTCACATTCTCCTCAAAAAATACTGTGCCAGACATGACAAAACTAAGATTTATAAATGAATTATTTTTAATACATTTAAAAGGATCAATGTCATTTGAACATTTAATATTGACTTGATTATACAAATGGATAAATACCAGACAAAAAGCAAAAAGGCACAAACATAAAATGTGAGCAAGTTATTGTCCAACAATGCACAAATACAAAATAGAAAGGGCCCATGTTACAAATATCTTTCTAAGGGACTTGAGCTATTGAGTCAGCTTCAACTACCAGCATCACGTGAAGATGACAGACCACAGGTAAAATGTGAAGGTAAATGAATGAAACTGCAGCTTAACATAGGTTGTTTTGACATGGAAGAGGAATGGCCTTTTTTTTCCTTTCGATATTTTCAATTATATTAATAAACCAAACATTCAAAACAAAGTACACAGTACTTTAACACAAAAAAGGTTTTCTGTGGAACTTCACAGATAAATAATCAGATAAGAACTGATGCTAATGTTTCGTCAGGAATTGATTTTTAAGGGATTCAAATCATAGAAATGTATGGTGCAGAAGGAGGCCATTCAGCCCATTAGGCCTGGTTGGCTCTTTGAAATAACTATCTGATTAGTTCAGTCCCATTCTCTTTCCTTATAGCCTAGTTTGCTTATCCTTCTCAAATACATGTCTGATTTATTTTTGAAAGTTCATGAATCTGATTCCTTACTTTCTCAGTTGGTGCATTCCTGATTTTCACAACACACCGCATGTCTACAATTCTCATCTCCTATCTCATAAAGGAAGAGAGGGAAGAAATTCCACAATATAGGGCAGCACGCTGGCTCAGTGGTTAGCACTGCTGCCTCACAGTACCAGGGTCCCAGGTTCGATTCCAGCCTCGAGTGACTGTCTGTGTGGAGTTTGCACATTCTCCCAGTGTCTGCGTGGGTTTCCTCCCTCAGTCCAACGATGTGCAGGTCAGGTGAATTGGCCATGTTAAATTGCCCATAGTGTTAGGTGCATTAATCAAAGGGAAATGGGTCTGGGTGGGTTACTCTTCGGAGGGTTGGTGTGGACTGGTTGGGCCGAAGGGCCTGTTTCCACACTCTAGGGAATCTAATATATAATGGAGCATTATGCACTAAGTGCCTGCTAGAGGAATCTCGATTTTGGGCGAGACTGTGAGGGACATTTAGAGGGACAAAAGAGAAAACATTCGTTGCGAAGAGCAAGATCAAGGAGGACAAATTCAAGAATAATTTTACATAAGGGATGTTAGAAAACTGTGGTTTAGCCGAGATATGGTGAAACATGAACAGGATCCAGTCTGGGGATACTAAAATGAGCATAAATCTTCATAACAGTGCTATTTTACTGGTCAGAGACAAGTGCCTTATCAACCTACAGCACAATGCAAATTAATACACAATTAGACACAAATGACCTCTCTTCAAAACAGCCATGTTTTCAGGACAGACACAGGTCCACGCCAACAGTTCCAGCCTCCGATATGTTGGCCCTAATTCCCTTAGGAAGGCAAGGACTAACCTAGTCACAGAGTGACAGACTGAACAGCAAGTCACCCATGGCTGATGCTGCGCACATACATTCATATAAAAGAGTGAAGTCTGACAACCACTCACCTGTTTATCCACCCACCCAGCCTGGAAGTCATGGAGATCTGCAGGTAGCTTTGTTAATATTGAGGTTATCATTCAGATGCATTTGGTACAACAGCATCATACCACAATGTTTACAATGTTTATTAGAATGCCTTAATTAACTAAACAGGGCAATCATCACAAGCTCTGCAGTTTTTGGCACACTAAATTAAGGATACGACCACAAACTAAGCACTTACTTGGTCTTGCATATCAAAAGGGTTAACAAAAGGGTTGCCTTTGGTAACTCTACACTGCAGAGGCAGCACTGCCTGCACGCTTACAATGTCTAAGATGTTACTATAACTGTTATTTCAGGCAGCTGTTAGCAGAAGATGGCACAGATCAAACTCAGCTGAAAAATACTACACCATTATCTGGTAACTGCAAACAGTGCTATTTACTCTTCTTTATTGAGGGTCAAGCAAGAGGAAATGGAGTGATGGTTTGAGGTGGATGCAAACAAGAGACAATGAGTGAGGGGATGAGGGTTCTGCTTAACAGCAGACATGATAATGCAAGTGCAAACTAGTACGGTCACCAGCCATTAGCAGTGGGAGAAACCACATGTGTGCTGGCAGACAGTGCAGAACTGTTTCCTTGTAATGTCAGGAATTAGAATGGATCAAAAGAAAGTTTGAGAAAGCATACATAAAGCTATGGTCTGTAGCAGTTTTGATTTTGTTCATTTTTAGGCTATAATGCTAATTAAAACAATTTAGATCTGTTGCACAAATTATCTTTGCTCGAAATTGAAAGGAAACTCGGCCTTTTCAGTGTGGGTTACAATGGAAGTTGTGCAAATGTAAGAACGGTTAAAAAGTAGAAAACGTACACGTTTGAGAAAGGTTGCTTTTGTATGTATTCCTGATGCACCTATATCAAACTTAAGACATTTCAGTGGGAGATTAAGTATATATTATGCACATTTATTGAGTCAGAAATGTTCATTTATGGCCTTGAATTTATGAAAATCAGGAAAGTTATTTTTTGCAAACTGGGAGCCAACTTTATCAAGTTAAGGTATTGAAAACAATGTGTATGGACAAGACAGACCACAATTATCAGCACAAGCTTATAAAACTGCAGTTCATTGAACTTGTGAAATAAAACAAGCAACTGAGACTCAACATTTCATGCCCTTTTAGTCCAATTTTAGATATGCCAATCTGTTTTTACTCTTGTAAATGATCCTTTTATGTACAGTAGTCATTAAATCATACATATTTAGCAAATCTAATTAGAAAAAGTCTCTGGCTCAATATTTTCCACTAATTTTGAATGTTGGTCAATATTTTCTTCTGAGAGTAGCAAATAAATTTGTGGTAAAATTTGAAAATTAATTTTAAATTTTCAGAGCTTTAAATTGGCAGAAAGTGGTTTGTGTAAACTCTCTTGAATCCACAATGGTCAACCTGTTATTGAGAGTTACATGAATATGAAAGTGCAGAGTGAATGCAACATAGTATAAGATGCTGAGTTCTTTTCAACCCTCGTACTGCTGTTGATACCGTAAATTAAGCTCTCGTAGTTCTCGCTCTCGTACTCTCCGTGACTTGTTAGATTTTGTTGATCTACTGGATCTTGTGGACTGGGCCGATTTGGTACTTTGGCATCGAGATGAAGCTCTCTTCAAAAGGTTCTGAGAGATAGAACGATGCAAGTTCTTCATGGAGGAGGAGGCTGCCATGCTGACGATCCAAGGATGCTTCAAGGCTTGGCCCACTGTTAGTCTTTCATTGGAATCCACAGTAAGCAGTCGGTCTATAAAATCCTTGGCTAGATTTGATACACTGGGCCATGGCTATAAGCAACATAAATAAAAAAAAGATCATTACAACTGCAGAAAAAATCTGACAAACTAGTAGAACATTTCATCTTGAATACTACAGTGGCAAAACATGCTGACACACCAATTATCTACAGCTTTTGAAACTTTAAGTTTCATTTTATCATTTTGCTGTGCCAATATATTTTTTTAAGCTAAAGCAGTGGGTGCAGTTTGACTCTAAGTATTTTACCATATGAAAGTCTAAGCGTATACCATGTTAATGACAGTTAATTTGAGTTCAAGATAATAATGCCTCTACATAATTGGCACTTGGGGCATTAGTTTATTTATGGACAGCTCATCAGCATGGCTAACATCAGAAAGATTCTGGTCCAAACTTTTACTACTCTGGGATAACTTTCAAAACTCACTATTGAGTTTAGATGAGGGCCAAAGTCATTGCCTGGGCTTTAAATTGTGCAGCTGTCTGGTGGAGCCCCAATTCTTTATAACTTGAACTAAAAGGTCAATTGAAAAGCTTTGTGCCAACTTTTCAATATTAATTCCTTCTCCAAGATGAGAACCTACACATTGTGCAAATATAGTACCAGGACACAGCTCAGGATTTCAAGCAATAATGTAGAAAACACCATACTGACCAACATAGGAAATAGCCTGCCGTTTCTGATATCTATGCGATATACACAGAAACACATGTGTAACACTTTATTTGACAGTGAAATGTTGGATTTTCTAGGCATTTGAATTAATGAGGCAAAACATACTCCATTCCACACTTCCTTTTCTCCAGTTCTGCAAACTCAGCACATGCCAATAATTTTGTTAAATAACACATTTTTGATGCTATCAAGTTAAAATAGTGAGCTAGTTAAAAAGTATATTTTCACAATTAATTGATACTGGGGTCAAAATTTAAGATAGGAAGATTGAGATGAGAGAAAATGAAAACGACAAAAAATATCACGTGTGCTCGAGTTTATCTGGTATTACTGCCTCTAAGCATAACCAATAATCATTTAGCTACACAAAATCTTTAATAAGTTTCACAAAAACAGACGATGCTGGAAAAGTTCAACAGGTCTGGCAGCATCTGCAAAGAGAAATCAAAATAAATGTTTCAGGTCCGGTGACCCTACCTTTAGTACAGTTCACTCAGGTGAAATATGTGAACATTTCCTTTGCAACAAGATGGTTTGACTATAATGAGATAAACAATGTTCATAGTGGCTGCAAAAGTAGTTGTTTGGTTGTACAAAATTTTAGCATTCTTGAAAAACAACAGTCATTTTGTCCCAGTCTTTTTTGTCTTACACTTACAAAATTACTAATTCAAGGGAAACATATTTACTGCATGAGTGTGTTGATTGATTAGCAAGTGGGCTCTGGTAGAGGTGATGCCATAGAGAATGCAACCATTGATGTTGATTGACAGTTAACTGCCAGGCCTTATTCACATTTTAAACCAGGTCAGCTTGACTCTGACAACTCAGGACAAAACCCTCACTAATGAACAGTGAATAGATTTCACTTATTGTGTTGAGTTGAAACAGATGCAGAAAACAGTAAATGTTCTTTCTGTCTGCATTGAACAAAGCCTTGTGTATTGCCAAAAGTTTGGAACAGAACCTTTCTGACGTAAGCCTTAGTGATGAGCTGCCTTAGTGAGGAGTGTCCATAAGTAAACTATTGTATGTCACTTCCAGTATACACAAGTGCATCACACTGAGGTAAAGCTGACTATTATTGTTGGGCATACTTGAGATTTTAATTTCATAGAATTAAAGGATAGGACAGCAGAGGCCATTCAGCCCATTGCATTGGTTCTTTCTGAGAGCAATCCTGTTAGTCCCACTTAGGGCGTTTCCCATTTATTGCAATTTTTTTCTTCAAGTATTATTTAACTCCCTTTTGACGGCTATGGTTGAATCTGTAACTAACATCCTATCAAGGATTTTGTTTTGGAATATCAAATGAGATCAACTGACTTTTCACAATGTAACATCACAAACAGTGCATTTGTTTGCACCACCATTTTACATAAAATGCCCCAGTATGAAAACATTGTTTTTGGAGGTGATGTATTCAAAATCAGCCACATTGCTTAAATTTTACACAGCATGCTATAGCCCTCACCACTAGAGATAGTGCAAACAAATTACAGGGAAGATTAAAATGGTCACATAGCTAGAATGCATTATACATTAGAGCAATTCAGCAAAACTACTAGACTGGTCACTAAGAATAAAGCCAAAAATAATGTCTACTAATATTGAACATCCTCCAAGGCAGACTTCGGGACAGGCAGCAGCGAAAGGTGGCTGACACACACACTTTCTCACACTCACAACCCCCAACTCAGACAGACAGACAGACAAACACACACACACACACACACACACACACACACACACACACACACACACACACACACACACACACACACACAGACCCACATGCACACATATATTTTGTGGGGTGAATTTGTACTTGCAGGGTTACATTGTACTTCGCTCAAAAACTGCATGCATTCATGTAGAACTCTGAGCTCAGAAACTGCATGAATTCATGTAAAAGTCTGTTATCTCACATTTTAGATTAGAATCAGTCTAAACATCATGGCAGAGACAGAGAACACAGGGGGCCAACATCTTCAACATATTGTCTAGCTATCACCATTGTTAACAGCTAACCTGAGAATGCAACTTTTTAAAAAAAGGTTTTGTGATTTACACATGAAAGAAGTGAAACTATCATGGTATTCTAACAGATGAAAGGCTTAACAGACAATCAATCAATTTTTCAATGTATAATTTCAGTTACATCACACTGTAAATTGTTGCTATAAATTCTGTGTTAGGATTGAACCCTCCACTATCATCTGATGAAGGAGCGACGCTCCGAAAGCTAGTGTGCTTCCAATTAAACCTGTTGGACTATAACCTGGTGTTGTGTGATTTTTAAACGTTGTACACCCCAGTCCAACACCGGCATCTCCAAATATTGAACTCAATATCCTAAACCATCTGTAAAACAATAAACTACAAATAGTTTGTGTCCCCGTGGATTTTCCATTTCTAGATAAATAATTATTGAAAAGGACCAGAGGGCATCAGTTTCAGGTTAGAGTAAAAGGGAACCTAAGAGGCAACTTTCTTTTTACACAGAGGGTGGTACGCATATGGCATGAGCTGCCAGCAGAATTTGTTGAGATAGGTACATTAACAACATTTAAAAGGAATTTGGACAAATACATGAATAGAAAGGGTTTAAAAGGATATGAGCCAAGTGCAGGGAAATAGGGTCAGCGTAGGTGGGCATTTTGGGCCAAAGGGCCTGTCTCTAAGCTGTAGGCCTCCATGACTCTATAATTATCAGTAAAAGATTTTGTGAAATCTGTTGCAGTAATTGTGAAGTACATTTCTGCATTTAGTATAGTGAGACCCTACTTGAAACAAATTGCTAATAATTAGTGTACATGACACAGATTAAAATTTAAGTCTGACAATCCATTTGGGGAAAAAAAATGTTAGTATGGTAATTATACTAAATAACTAAGTCTTTAGTCTTAACTAAACTGTTGCACAAGTTATTTTTCATTCAAATTATCAGCATTTACTAAAGCTACATGGTTAATTTCAAGGGGCGGCACAGTGGCTCAGCAGTTAGTACTGCTGCTTCACAGTGCCATGGACCCAGATTCGATTCCAGCCTTGGTGACTGTCTATGTGGACTTTCTCCCTGTGTCTCGGGTGCTGTGGTTGGTACAAAGACGTGCAGGTTAGGTGAACTAACCATGTTAAATTGCCCATAGTGTTCAGGGATGTGTAGGTTAGGTGCATTAGTCAGGGAAGGGAAAAGGTCTGGGTGGGTTACTCTGCGGAGGGTTGGTGTTGACTTGTTGAGCCAAATGGCCTGTTTCCACACTGTAGGGATTTGATGATTCTATGATTGGGATAGGATTTGTTGAGAACAGTTAGTTAGCGGTTATTTTAATATCAGCTCCAGATCACTATGAATGCATAACTTTAAAGTTTTAAAGGGTGATGCTAACATCATCCCTTAAAAAATTGATTCGCTAGATAATTATGTTTGTAAAAGGCGCAATATACCATAATAAGCAAATGAAGTGTTGTAAGCCAGCTATTCGCAAATATTTCCCATTCTGAACCAATTTTGGTGTTTCAAAATTGCCATTATTTCAGACCTAGGGGACTGAAGTGTATGGAAGTCACCAAGTCATTCAGGCCTCAAGAATTAGTTAGTTAGGTCACCCCCACTACCAAAAAAGGTGTGACAATTTAAAGAGGTCATCCAGCTTTTAGCTATTGCCGCCACAGAACTTGCAACCCTAAAGTTTCAGCTCACAACTCCTTTAACAATCCTGTCCGTTGCTAGGCCTGATTACTTCTAAAGTAGTCATCCAAACTTTGTGCATTTTCATGGTTTTTGCAATATTTATATTTGCAAATTCAAATTAAAGAATCTAGATAATGAATTTGGAAATAACCACACTGTCTTTTGTCAGAATGGTAAAGAGGTTTAAATTTTTGGAAGCATCCAGTAAATTGTTTCCTTACGAAGCATATCCAGGGAAGCTCTTCTTGAACAATGGAAACAGTCCTTCCTTGATACAAAATCTTTACATCACAGTTAGCAATGCACACAAGACAACCCCCAGCCACCTCTCCACAGTCACATGCTACTCAAGACACAATGCAGTGACCTGACCATCTCCAGAATCAATATAATGTAAACCATCCCTTAATGGCCAACTCTGTTGCAAATTGCTTTTTTTTTGTAACTATAGAGGAGTAGTCAAATTCCAATTGTAATGTTTTTATTGATTTCTGAATAGGAGATGAAAACGTAAATTGTAGGAGATGACAATGTAAATTGCTCTGAATGGCAAGGAAATGGCCATGTAAACTTCCTCTATTGAATATAAGTTTGTTATTAATTTTATAGCAACTTGAACTAAGCTTTCTACTTTAGTACTGAGTGGGTGTTTAGATAAGTGGGGTATGGATGCTAGGGCAATTGCTCCTCCTGCAGAATGTGGCAGATGGCTACATCTGTGGGAAGTGCACCCAATTCCAGCTCCTTGAAAACCATGTTAGGGAATTGGAGCTGGAGCTGGATAAACTACGGATCATTCGGGAGGCTGAGGGGGTAATTGAGAGGAGTTACCGGGAGTTGGTCACTCCTAAGGTTCAGGACAAGGATAGATGGGTTACAGGTACGGGGAGGAAAGGGGACAGACAGACAGTGCAGAGATCCCCTGTGGACATTCCCCTCAGCAATAAGTATACCGTTTTGGATACTGCTGCGGGGAGGGGGGAATGGGGGCGATGACCTATCAGAAGAAAGCCATAGTAGTCAGTTCTCTGGCACTGAGCCTGACACTGTGGCAAAGAAGGGAAGGGGGCAGAATAGAAAAGTACTCGTGGTAGGGGAATCAACAGGAGATTTTGTGTTCAGGATCGGGATTCCCGGAAGGTATGTTGCCTCCCTGGTGCCAGGATCCGGGACGTCTCTGATCGGGTGTATAAGGTTCTAAAAGGGGAGGGCGAACAGCCAGAAATTCAGTTACATATTGGCACCAATGATATAGCCAGGAAAAGGATTGAGGATATAATAAGTGACTTCAGGGAGTTAGGATGGAAGCTGCAAAGCAGGACAAACAGAGTAGTGTTCTCTAGTTTACTACCGGTGCCACGAGATAGCGAGGTGAGGAACAGGGAGCGGGCGCAGCTTAACACGTGGCTGCGTAGCTGGTGTAGGAGGGAGGGCTTCAGATATGTAGATAATTGGGATGCCTTCTGGGGAAGGTGGGACCTGTGCAAGAAGGACGGGTTGCATCTGAACTGGAAGGGGACCAATGTCCTGGGTGGAAGGTTTGCTCAAGTGGTTCAGGAGGGTTTAAACAAGTATAGCAGGGGGGTGGGAACCTGAGCTATATACCAGAGGTGAGAGTTGATGCAGATGAGGCAATAGCAAGAGGTAGACCAGCTAGTGGGAAGGATTTTCCTGGGAAGGAACCAAGAGATCAGTTAAAGTGTGTTTGCTTTAACGCAAGGAGTATCAGGAATAAAAGTGACGAGCTTAGAGCATGGATCAGTACCTGGTGCTATGATGTTGTGGCCATAACAGAGACATGGGTTTCTCAGGGGCAGTAATGGTTGCTGGATGTTCCAGAGTTTAGAGCATTTAAAAAGAATAGGGAGGGGGGAAAAAAGAGGAGGGGGTGTAGCACTACTAATCAGAGAGAGTATCACAGCTACAGAAGCTTCCATTGTGGAGGAAGATCTGCCTACCGAGTCAGTATGAGTGGAAATTAGGAACAGCAAGGGAGCAGTCACCTCGTTAGGGGTTTACTACAGGCCCCCCAATAGCAGCAGGGAGATGGAAGAAAGCATAGGTCGGCAGATTTTGGAAAAGTGTGGACGTAGTAGGGTTGTTGTAATGGGTGACTTTAACTTTCTCAATATTGATTGGAACCTCCTTCGAGCAGAAGATTTGAATGGAGCTGTTTTTGTAAGGTGTGTTCGGGAGGGTTTCCTAACTCAGTACGTTGACAGGCCAACGAGGGGAGAAGCCATTCTAGACTTAGCTGCCCTGGCTTGTTTCCGAGCACTATCAGATCTTGTGGTGGGAGAGCATTTTGGTGATAGTGACCACAACTGCCTCACATTCTACATAGCTATGGAGAAGAAGAGGATTAGGCAAAATGGGAGGATATTTAATTGGGGAAAAGGAAACTATGATGCAATTAGACAGGAGTTAGGAAGCATGGACTGGGAGCAATTGTTCCATGGTAAAGGCACTATAGACATGTGGAGACTGTTTAAGGAACAGTTGTTGCGAGTGATGAATAAATATGTCCCTCTGAGACAGGCAAGAAGGGGTAAGATAAAGGAACCTTGGATGACGAGAGCGGTGGAGCTTCTCGTCAAAAGGAAGAAGGTAGCTTACATAAGGTGGATAAAGCAAGGGTCAAGCTCAGCTCGAGAGGATTACAGGCAGGTGAGGACGGAGTTCAAAAAAGGTCTGAGGAGAGCCAGGAGGGGGCACAAGAAAGGCTTAGCAGAACGGATTAGGGAGAACACAAAGGCATTTTACACTTTTGAGGAATAAGAGAATGGTCAAAGAAAGAGTAGGGCCAATCAGAGATAGCATAGGGAACTTGTGTGTGGAGTCTGAGGAGGTAGGGGAAGCCCTAAATGAGTTTTTTGCTTCTGTCTTTATGAAAGAAACGAACTTTGTAGTGAATGAAACCTGTGAAGGTGTGCATGCTGGAATGGATAGAGATAGAGGAAGCTGATGTGCTGAAAATTTTGTCAAACATTAAGATTGACAAGTCGCCAAGCCCGGACCAGATTTGTCCTCAGCTGCTTTGGGAAACGAGAAATGCAATTACTTCACCACTTGCGAAGATCTTTGCATCCTCACTCTCCACTGGAGTTGTACCTGAGGACTGGAGAGAGGCAAATGTAATTCCTCTCTTCAAAAAAGGAAATAGGAAAATTCCCGGCAATTACAGATCAATAAGTCTCACGTCTGTCGTCTGCAAGGTATTAGAAAGGATTCTGAGGGATAGGATTTATGACCATCTGGAAGAGCATGGCTTGATTAAATGCAGTCAACATGGCTTTGTGAGGGGCAGGTCATGCCTCACAAACCTTATCGAGTTCTTTGAGGATGTGACTACAAAAGTTGATGAGGGTCGGGCTGTGGATGTGGTGTATATGGACTTCAGTAAGGCATTTGATAAGGTTCCCCATGGTAGGCTCATTCAGAAGGTCAGGAGGAATGGGATACAGGGGAACTTAGCTGTCTGGATACAGAAGGAAAATATTCTGCCTGGAAGTCAGTGGTGAGTGGTGTTCCACAGGGCTCTGTCCTTGGGCCTCTACTGTTTGTAATTTTTATTAATGACTTGGATGAGGGGATTGGAAGATGGGGCAGCAAGCTTGCAGACAACACAAAGGTTGGAGGCGTTGTTGACAGTATAGAGGGCTGTTGTAGGCTGCAGCGGGACATTGACAGGATGCAGAGATGGGCCGAGAGGTGACGCATTTTGGAAGGTCGAATTTGGAAACTGAGTACTGGACTAAGGATAGGATTCTTGGCAGTGTGGAGGAACAGAGGGATCTTGGTGTGCAGGTACATAGATCCCTTAAAATGGCCACCCAAGTGGACAGGGTTGTTAAGAAAGCATATGGTGTTTTGGCTTTCATTAACAGGGGGATTAAGTTTAAGAGTCATGAGATCTTGTTGCAGCTCTATAAAACTTTGGTTAGACCACACTTGGAATACTGCGTCCAGTTCTGGTCGCCCTGTTATAGGAAAGATGTGGATGCTTTGGAGAGAGTTCAGAGGAGGTTTACCAGGATGCTGCCTGGACTGGAGGGCTTATCTTATGAAGAGAGGTTGACTGAGCTCAGACTTTTTTCATTGGAGAAAAGGAGGAGGAGAGGGGACCTAATTGAGGTATACAAGATAACGACAGGGCTAGATAGAGTCGATAGCCAGAGACTATTTTCCAGGGCAGAAATGGCTGGTTGGAGGAAAGTATAGAGGGGATGTCAGAGGCGGGTTCTTTACACAGAGTTGTGAGAGCATGGAATGCATTGCCAGCAGCAGTTGTGGAAGAAAGTTCATTGGGGACATTTAAGAGACTGCTGGACATGCATATGGTCACAGAAATTTGAGGGTGCATACATGAGAATCAGTGGTCGGTACAACATCGTGGGCTGAAGGGCCTGTTCTGTGCTGTACTGCTCTATGTTCTATATGGCTCCGAATAATATGGTACGATAATGTAAATTTCTTACAATTTATCTATAAGTCAGAGGCATCCCACCCTAGCCTTGGGACATCTAATTTCCTGCAGGTCAGCAGAGCAACTTAACTCTTTAATATCACACTATCACCCTAGAAAACTTTTTATTTTCTCTTCTGATGCAACTCCCATGGAACTTCCATTTGATATTTCCTCTACTACAAAATATACACTCTTCACATACAAGTCCGAGTGTTGACAAATACTGAGGAGGACCAAAGCTCTATCCATGGAAATACATGGCAAACTCTGATTTATTACTCCTTCCATCCAGGGAGCCTTCTGTAGCTCATCCAAAATACCAGTTAATCAGTATGGATCAGAGTTTGATGTTGGGACCCAATTTATCTTGATTGTACAGTGCCTCATCCCACAAACTATTTATCTAGGAGGTGTGACATGTAAATATAATCAAAAGAATGACAGTATTATCCAATTATTTTATTCTTCTGATATACAGTTTTGTTAAAAATGCCACACTTCCATCAGTCATGGCACATGATCATAGAATGATTACAACACAAAAGGAAGCCATTTGGTCCATTATTTCTGTGCTGGCTCTCTGAAAGAGCAGTTTATTAGTATTACTCTCCTGTCTTTTCCCTTCGAATTGCAAAATTTTCTTTTTCAGATAATGATCTAATTCTTATTAGAAAGCTATGATTGAATCTGTCTCTACCACATCTCAGGCAGCAGATTCCAGGCTCTAACCACTGCCCTCTTCGTCCCCTCTCTCCCTTTCTCCCCATCACTTCTCTCCTCTTCTACCAGCCTCTTTCCAACCTCCCCCTGCCCCTCCCTGTCCTCTTCCCCTTCACAACCTCCTCCTACATTTGTAGTAGACTTTGTCTTTTGTAATTTGAGGGTGCATTTTGAGCTGCATAAGGTATTCATCCTATGTTTCAGTAACACTACACACAAATTTATGTAAAATTCTTATCAATTTGAACATGTAATTACTGCAAGCTACACCACACTTCATTTTTTTTAAACATCCTGTTCACACACGTCATAACATAGCCCAAGAGCAGATGGAACCTGAGTCTGGACCTCCTGGGTCAGAGGTACAGACACAATCACAGTGCCACAAAACCCTTTACAGTAGACTTCATGTGTTAGCTAAAATTGCTATTTTGGGTAGAAATAAAATTTTTATAGATCAGAACAAAATTAGATACCACACAGCATAAGGCAATAGTTAGGAATACATGTACTTCAGTGGGCACAATTAAACGTCCAGGTCCTGGTATTTAATATGCATCCAAATGCACTTATTATGACCTGATTTCATTGCACGTACTATTAAATTATATAGTTCAACTGGCTGGGGTGTTTAGATCAGAATAGGAATGTTCCAGATGGATTATTTCAATAGAGTAAGCACTTTGGTCTATTGTAAGATATAGCAGTGATAACTGTATTGATTATATATTACTAACTTCAGTGATTTTTGATCAATGTCAAACTTTTGAGTTCTACCATAATACCTTATGTATGACTGCTGTATTTTCTCTCCCCTTACACTTATCTCTGCAGTCCACCAACTCAACAATGATGCACATAACAAAATTCACTCCATTCATGAATGGGAAAAATTAGAGGGAACAGTGCTCCTGACTATGGGATAAATATTGGATTTGGCATGAGCAGATTCATTCATTCTTCAAAGTTTGCAACGGATTGTCAATCTCAGCTGCCTACTCAATACAAATGTAAGTTGAATGCTCCGTCCGAAAGACACAACCTCAAAGTGTAAGATAATTTCAAAACTGCAATTAGTTTAAATCTAGATTATGTGCTCAATTCCTGGAGCAAACTTTTATTCCACAATCTTCTAACTCAGCATTGTGATTGCTATCACTGAACCCTTTCAGGTGAATGTTAAAAACCCCCATTAGATTACACCAAAACTTAGCAGAAAGGTTGTTCCAGTATCATTATAAACATTCATGTTTCAAACAAACTAACTGAACCCCACTTATTTCATTGCTATTTATTGGACTTGCTCCATAATGTATCCAGCACTAAGATTGAATATTGCTACATTAGATGTCCGGAAAAATTAGGAGCAAGCCACTTGAGCCCGCTCTGCCATTCATTAAAATCATGCGTGATCCAATTATTCCACATTCTCATCAATCTTCAATAGCCTTAAATCAAGAAGCAAATCAAGATCAACTTTGTTAAGAATCCACATTAGAGTGGCGCAGGAAAAGCACAGCAGGTCAGGCAGCATCCGAGGAGCAGGAAAATTGCCATTTCAAGCCTCTCTACCCACGAGGCTTTCAGCCTCATTTCTGATGAAGGGCGCCTACCCGAAATGTCAATTTTCCTGCTCCTTGGATGCTGCCTGACTTGCTGCGCTTTTCCTGCACTACTCTAATCTTGACTCTAATCTCCAGCATCTGCAGTCCTCACTTTCGCCTTTATTAAGAGTCCACCTGCCATTGCCTTAAAAATATTAAAGACTCTTTCCTAAAAGGCAGGTGAAGGGAAACTCCAAAGACTTGCGATGCTCAGAAAAAATAGGTCCTCAACTGGATCAAGTGGACAATCCCTCTTTTATTAGGAGAAAGTAGGACTGTGAATTCTGGAGAGTCAGAGTTGAAAAGTGTGGCGTTGGAAAAGCACACCAGTTCAGACACCAGAGAGCATAAGCCCTTGCTCGAAACGTGGACTCGCATGCTCCTCAGTTATATTTATTATACTCAACTATTACCAATGAACTACAATCTATTTCCAAAATCTATTATCATTTGAGTAAGATTGCAGTGATAATTCTGAGGCACTTTGATTATCAGTACATGTTCCATTCCCTTTTTTAATATTTAAAAAAACAAAATTAGAAAACAGGTACTGAAAATAGCCAGATGAGAACATGATTTGCAAATTGGTGCTACAAAATGGAAATGTTTTTAGCTTACTGGGGTGACTATTGAATAGGAACAGGAGTATGAATGAGTCAAAACTTTGAGGCCAGAGTACATTGCCTCCTATTTATCACCGGATTCTTCCTTTCTCATTTTCCATTTATGTGCTGGCACTGAAATTACTGTAATTACTTATAGTTTGGAGCAGTGCTGAATATTACAAGGAGGCTGCCTACTTTCATTTTGTAGTAGTTGTGGATCTGTCTGACATTAATTAACATCTTTGGGAAAGAAATTACTGCATTGAAGTTCTGGTGTTCTTTCCCTCCATTTCCTAAAGAGTTCTGTAAAGATTTCTCCATTGTCCCACTATGTCCAATGTATTATGGATTATTACAAAACAATCAAATTAAAATGTGAATCTGAGAAAGACGAAGGTGCTATTATGAAATGGAAAAATTGTAAGGAAAGCTAAAAGATTAATGAATAGGAAAGTTGCCTATAGAATTTCTTTTAAATATTTTTGACCTTTTCAGTGAGATATTCTAAGATAACTTGATATAGAACCGTAGTATGCTGTGAAAAGATAAGGCCTTTCATTTTTCACTTCATTATTCTTCAAGTGCTGAAAAGAAATGCTTTTAAATCTAGATAGGGAATAAAGGCCAGTGATTGTCAGACGGTGTAGTTTGACAAAGGGATGCTTATTACTGTTTCAGTATGTTAGGTGACTATCAGTTCCTTTCGCTTTCTGTATACATGACTAGGAATAAGAAAGACCTGCTCCAATAGTCTCAACTATCAAAAGTTATCTTGGATGGTTTATAAATGCTGTCCACTGCAAATGGAACTTTTTTGTCAAAATGAAATGTATGACAAGCATTCTTTAATAACAAATATCTAGGAACCTCTATCTCTTTAGGAGACTATTGTCTTGCCTTCCATCATCCACTTTCCCACGGCCTAGCTTCAGTTATCCTCCTTATTCAGTACTGCTCCAAACTATAATTACAGTAATTCCAGTACCACCACATAAATGGAAAACGAGAAAGAAAGAATCAGGTGATAAATAGGAGGCAATGAACTCTGACCTCAAAGTTTTGACCCATTAATACTCCTGCTCCTATTCAATAGTCACTCCAGTAAAAACATTTCCATTTTGTAGCACCAATTTGCAAGTCATGTTCTCATCTGGCTATTTTCAGTACCTGTTTTCTAATTTTGTTCTTTTGAAAAAGATTTTTGAATATTAAAAACAGGAATGGAACATGTAGCGATAACCAAAGTTCCCTAGAATTATCACTGCAATCTTACTCAAATAATAATAGATTTTGGAAATAGATTGTAGTTCTTGGTAACAGTTGAGTATAATAAATATAACTGAGGGATTCGAAAAGTGTGGCGCTGGAAAAGCACAGCAGGTTAAGCAGCATCGAGGAGCATGCGAATCAACGTTTCAGGCAAGGGCTTATGCTTGAAATGTCGACTCTGCAGCTCCTCTGATGGTGTCTGACCTGCTGTGCTCTTCTGGCACCACACTTTTCAACTCTGACTCTCCAGCATCTGCAATCCTACTTTCTCCGAGTAAAAGAGGGATTGTCCATTTGAGACAGTTGAGTACTTTTTTTTCCTGAGCATCGTAAGTCTTTGGAATTTCCTTTCACCTGCCTTTTGGAAAGAATTTTTAATATTTTTAAGGCAGTGGTAAGTGGACTCTTAATAAAGTTGATCTTGACTTGCTTCTTGATTCAGGCTATTGAGGACAGATAAGATTGTTCTGAATTGCCACCTGAACAGCAGGTCTAGCAAGGTATCCAGTAACTTCAATTATAATTATTTTCTACAATTACAACCAAATTTAAGATTTAAAATGTAGCCATCCAATTAGGACTGCATTATGAAGATATCATACTGAGTAAATAGTATTATTTATAGCTTTGAAAATATTTGTCATAGAGTTTATAAACTAAATTACACCTGCAATACAAAATCTTACAACACACTTGCAATATCTAGATCTCTGAAATGAACATGTAATATAGGAATCTGAACTATGTGGCAGCTTGGCTTAATGCAATTTTCTTTCATTTTACAAGAGTGACGTTGAATTCAGTTCAGAGTGACTAAAATGTTTCTCTTTACCAATTAAAGGCTCTCATGAGAATTTAAAACCAGATTGTATGGTAGGTGGAGGAGAGGTGGGGCACTGTTTGAAACCAGAGATTTCTCTACCACTCTAGCTCATCGGTTACCTTGGGGAAAGTATAGTACCTGCTATGTATTCCTGAGCCCAGGTCTATGAGTTCCATGGACAGTGAAACGAGATTACTATAATGCAACATCTAATGAATGTGCTATGGTGATACAAAAGTTGGAAATCAGCAAGGCATGGGAAGGTAAATTAAGGCAACCACGAGTTGGTTTCGGAGTCAGGAGGAGAAGGACTCATAACTAATAAGGACATTTTGAGGAAAGCAAGCTCATGAGGCAACTACAGTCCTTGGCATCTCCTGGGGAGAGAGAACCTAGAACTTCTGGTGACATGGAAATTTGGGGTAGCAGAGCAAGAGGAAGTGAAAGGAGAAAATACACTGGGTTTAAGAACAGAACAGATAAAAGATTTGAGAATACCACCAACATGTTGGTGGGTATGAAGGGACATGAATGTTAAGGTGTACTGTTCATTGATATTGTAAAACATGCCACCTGAAGAAAAAAAATGGTTAGTGTAAATAACGATTCCTCCAAAATCAAAGAAAATTAACTAAATGTTAAATAGAAATCAAGTAGTCTTCAATTTTCAAATTATGTACAGCACATAGTATATAATGTTACAGCTTAATACTAAACATTTTGAACATGCATTTCTTTATTCCATACTTGCAGTTTGCTTGCCTCTGAACCTGGAATACAGTATCTTTTTATACCCCTGTTCCATCTCATTCGCAGCACCGCCCCACCCCACCCCAACTGCATGCAACCCTCTTTCTGGTATTTCCAGGAGCTACATTTACCACAATTCTGAAAATGGCTGTGGCCATGCTCCTAATCCTCTGCTGATTCTATCCCAGCTGTTTCAAGGCACATGTGCCTGAATCTGTTGTGATTTGCAATCTGTCTACACTTCATGAAAACAACTGATTTGCTATTTGGCATTTTTTCACAATTAGAAATTTAGAGTCCAGAACTCTACAGATTGGTCAAATATCTCAAGACATCACAATATCTCACTCCTCTCTCTCGCTCAGACACACGGAACACACACATCTCAGACAGTGCATACTATTTAAATTCCTTTCTCATGCCATCGTTTGATATAAACAAAGGATGACTATATTGTTAAATCTTACAGTTGCAATGGGAAAGTTTCAGAAATGAGATATCCTGAGTCCAGAGACAGTATATTCCTGTTTGGGTGAAAGGAAAGGCTGGCAAGTGTAAGGAATGCTGGACGACTAAAGAAATTGAGGATTTGGTTAAGAAAAACAAGGAAGCATATGTCAGGTATAGACAAGATAGACTGTAGAATCCTTAGAAGAGTATAAAGGCAGTAGGAGTATACTTAAGAGGGAAATCAGGAGGGCAAAAAGGGGACATGAGATCACTTTGGCAAATAGAGTTAAGGAGAATCCAAAGGGTTTTTTTAACAAATACATTAAGGACAAAAGGGTAACTAGAGAGAATTGGGGCTCACAAAGATCAGCAAGGCGGTCTTTGTGTGGAGCCACAGGAGATAGGGGAGATACTAAATGAGTATTTTGCATCAGTGTTTTCTGTGGAAAAAGACATGAAAAATATAGAATGTAGGGAAATAAATGGTGACATCTTCAAAAATGCTCATATTACAGAGGAGGAAGTGCCGGATGCCTTGACATGCATAAAAGTGGATAAATCCCCAGGACCTGATCAGGTGTACCCTAGAATTCTGTGGGAAGCGAGGGAAGTGATTGTTGGGCCCATTGCTGAGATATTCATATCATCGATAGTCACAGACGAGGTGCCGGAAGACTGGAGGTTGGCTAACATGGTACCACTGTTTAAGAAAGGTGGTAACGACTAGAACAGTGAGCCTGACGTTAGTGGTGAGCAAGTCGGTGGAGGGAATCCTGAGGGACAGAATGCACATGTATGTGGAAAGGCAAGGACTGATTAGGGGTAGTCAACGTGGCTTTGTACGTGGGAAATCATGTCTCACAAACTTGATTGTTACTTCTGCAAAAAACTCAAAGAGGATTGATGAGGGCAGAGTGATGGACGTGATCTATACGGACTTCAGTAAAGCGCTCGACAACGTTCCCCATTGGAGACTGGTTAGCAAGGTTAGACCTCATGGAATACAGTGTGAACTAGCATTTGGATACAGAACTGACTCAAAGGTAGAAGACAGAGGGTAGTGGTGAAGGGTTGTTTTTCAGACTGGAGGTCTGTGACCAGTGAGTGCCACAAGGATTGGTGCTGGGTCCACTACTTTTCATCATTTATATAAATGATTTCATTGTGATCATAAGAGATATAGGCAGTAAGTTTGCAGATGACACCAAAATTGAAGGTGTAGTGGATAGCGAACGTTACCTCAGATTACTATGGGATCTTGATCAGAAGAGTCAATGGGCTGAGAAGTGGCAGATGGAGTTTAATTTAGATAAATATGAGGTGCTGCATTTTGGGAAAGCAAATCTTAGCAGGACTTATACACTTAATGGTAAGATCCTATGGAGTGTTGGTGAACAAAGAGATCTTGGAATGCAGGTTCATAGCACCCTGAAAGTAGCGTGACAGGTAGATAGGATAGTGAAGAAGGTGTTTGGTAAGCTTTCCTTTATTGGCCAGAGTATTGAGTATAGGAGCTCAGAGTTCATGGTTCATGTTGCGGCTGTACAGGACATTGGTTGGGCCACTTTTGGAATATTGCATGCAATTCTGGTCTCCTTCCTTTCGGAAAGATGTTGTGAAACTTGAAAGGGTTCAGAAAAGATTTACAAGAATGTTGCCACTGTTGGAGGACTTGAGCTATAGGGAGAGGTTGAACAGGCTGGGGCTGTTTTCCCCGGAGCTTCGGAGGCTGTGGGGTGATCTTATAGGAGTTTACGAAATCACAAAGGGCATGGGTAGGATAAATAGACAAAGTCTTTTCCTTGGTGTGGAGGAATCCGAAACGAGAGGGTATATGTTTTGGGTGAGAGGGAAAAGATACAAAAGAGATCTAAGGGGCAACCTTTTCATGCAGAGGATGGTACGTGTGGGGAACGAGCTGCTAGAGGATGTGATGGAAGCTACTACAAGTGCAACATTTAAAAGACACCTGGATGGATTTATGAATAGGAAGGGTTTGGAGGGATATGGGCGGGTGCTGCCAGGTGGACTAGATTGGGTTGGGATATCTAGTCGGCATGGATGAGTTGGACCGAACGATCTGTTTCCGTGCTGTACATCTCTGTGACTCTATGATAATGTGTCCAGCTTTAAAAAGGGGGAGAATGGTAAATCTATTGCAGATCAGTCAGTTTAACATCAGTGGTGGGGAAGCTTTTAGAAACTGTAATGTGATAGAAAATGAACAGGCAATTGGCAATTACAAGCTAATAAAGAAAAACCAGCATGGATTTTACAAAAAAAAAATCAGGTTTGACCAATTTGAATTTTAGATGAAGTGAGAGAAAGTGATAGATGAAGTGCATGTTGTGTATAGGGCTTCCCAAAAAGTGTTTTACAAGTACTGAGGTGAATGGCAAAATTGAAGCTATAACAACAAGGATACAAAAGTGGCCAGGAAAAAGAAAATACCTGAGGTGAATGGCTCTTTGGAGTTCAGTCAATACCAAGACTGCTGTTGTTATTGATATACACTGATAAAATGATCAGCGTTAATAATCTCAACATACAGACTCTTTTAACAATGAGCCCGAAGCCAATAAACAGAAAACAGCACTACTAATGATGAGGTTACACCATCATTTTTCTTGGGAAAACTTTCATAACCCACTTGTAATTAATGCCATTGACACATATGTCAACCGGTCATTCATTTGGCAGAGGATTACGCGTAAAATCAAAACTTCCAAGATTTAAAATAAAAATGCAATCTCGAACAAGTTTACATGTTTTGGCAACACTCTTCTGTTATCTGTTCTATAATTTATTTTCTGTCAGGGAAGTCCCCTTCAAAATTGGTTCAAATTAAAACGTATGGAATATAACAAGTCACCTTCAGCGGACAGGATATATTAACTGAGACTAATTTGACCTGTAGGAACAATGACTGGTCAAAGGATCAATTTGATTTGCAGGTCTTTTAATCATCTGGCTTGAATTATTACCCTAGCAACTCGCCACACTATTTGGCAGGGAATTTATGGGCAGTTAGTAATACTGTGCAGCTGTTCATCTCTCCTGTCATGACTTTTATGAGTCCACCCAATATTTTAATCTATTTCTCTGGATCTGCAACTTGGCACCTAAGGAACTCCATCTAATTATTATTTTTCAGTAACTAATTGTTGTCCATTTGTGATTAAAAGATGACCTTCAAGCAGCTGATGTTTCAACTTGCTGCAGGATAGAACATGTACACATTGCAATTTTTTTTTCCTTTCCATGCAACTCCCTTCAAGGACTTTTTATGTAAGTTGTGTACTATAGCTGTGGATAAAAATGTCAGAATACAAATCAGTCATTGTTCAAACAGGTCTGAATAATCTCAGATAATATATCCCAGCTAGAAAAGGTAACTTGTTATATAACAGTGTACATGTTGATTTGAATTCATTTTGATAGGGACTTGGAGGGAAAGATGCATAGAATACTTTGATTTTAAATTTTGAAGATTTGATTATCATCAGGAGGATAAAGTAAATTCAAACTAGCCATACCCATTTCCCTTTACTTGATGACTATTTGGGTTTTAATTTTGAAATTTACTCCCAGACTCTCCCAATCTTCAAAATAACTTTTGGGGTTTGATGGCTTTTAGAAAATCTCTGCCTAACTTGTTTCATCTCTACCACAAGGAGAAGAACCCTTGCTTCTCTGTCCAAATAACTAATGCCCCTCAACTCCATTCTCGTAAATGCCATCTGCATCCCCTTCAAGGCTTTTCTTGCTATGTTATTTATCTCATTACTGTTTACAGGATGTTAATGTGCAAAAACTAGCTGCTGCTGTACGTCATGTGTATTTCAATGGCTACAAATTCATTTGGATGTCTTCAGGATGCGAAAAGTGCTGATTAAATCCAAACCATTTCCTTCTGTGTGTTGCTGAACAGTGGTAAAACTAACACAGATAGTTAGCTCCCTGAAAACAAAGTCAAAGTTTGATAAGGTACAAAAAATATGGCAACATCACATTGGACATAGTACTTAATAATTTCTGTTATGCAACTGATAATGACCAGAAACACAACATTGATTTCTTTTACATTTTCACTTTTAGTTAGGAAAACTATGTGGGATTAAATAGTGTCAAACTGTAATTTATCTTTATGGTACCATTAATTCACTGGTCTTAAAAATATCTTAAAATAAAAAAAATTTCAAAACTAATTACACATTTTTTTTTAAATCAAAATTTGGTATTAAAAACATAACATTAGGCTTATTATGCAATTTCACAGCTTTCCTTTACTAAATTCAGGACTGAAGCCAAGTACACATTGGGGAAAAAGATTTAGATTTTTCTAATTCTTTTCACTTAAATGGAATTAAGTGCATAATAATCCATTATTGTTTCAGGGCACAAATTACACCGCAGAATGCAAAAACTCAGTTCATAAACAAAACTGACTTAATTAGGAATTGTCAGGCATTTCAACTTTGCAACTTCAATGATATCAATTCTGGCACAGATTCAGTGCAAGTCAATGATTCAAGTGAAGATACAAAGCAGGACTTTCCAAAGTGACGGTCATGACTACAGAGCCGAAATTTTGAGGTTGCGAGCTCTGAAGCAACATTGGCAATTAAATAGCCCTGACCAAGTTATAGCAGCTGCGCCCCATTCTAGTAGACAGGCCCCCACTCTCCCAGTCATCATCCACTTCACAGTTCTGAGTGGTGGCCCACAACTTTGTGGCCTTGAACTGGAGTCACAGTAAGAAAATGCTTTGGAAGGACTGATCTAAGGAAGGCATTATCCTGGAGAACTAGTGGTTAAATGTTTAAATAAAACTGGACAACCTCAAATCATCCCTGTTCATCAGCTGTTTTAGAGCTCTCACTTTGAAATTGGCTTTTTCCTGAGGTCGGGGTCAGATTATTCTGATGTAATATTGAGTTAATTACATTAAATAAAAGGGAAAGAATTACTCAGATCATTATTTCCAACAACGTGGTACACACATTCTGAAAAAAATAATTTATATTTTCATTATCTACAGATGTCAACAAGTTTTCACTTGTCAACTGATGCTAACCCAAGATTAAGTGGTTCAAATTGAGTTTTAAAACATTTTTGCTATTTTAATTAAATAACTTAATTTAAACTTTTAGATCATATATTTGAGGTAAAAATTTTCAAATGATCAAGAATAGAATTCTATAAAACTGTAGAGGAACAGTTTTACAGTCAAATACAAAATAAACTGTAGTCAACACTTTGTAATTCTACTGGTACTGCAAACAGGTCCTTTACAGCTACATGTGTAGCACAAATTAAACATTCTATGCATCCACAGTTTACAGGCATTAAACAGACAAGGGTTGACAGCCAAATAACTGATGAGCATGTGAATAAGTGAGTAATGTTAATCACTTTGTGTGGCTTATTTCTCTAAATCATTGGTCCCTGATGCATATTACAAGTGGACAACAGATGGTAATTTTAATATTGAGTTAAAACTAAATTAAAATTTTACACCATAGACTTAAACACAATTTACTAGAAGAAATTTAGGCCAAAAGTGCAGGCTGACATCGTGGAGCCAGCTCAAAATTATAAAAATATTTTTATGAAGTAACTGAAAAAGAAACAAAAAGTGAAGACTGATTTGCTAAGAAAAAAGTTTCATTGAATTTTGTTTACGTTTTGTAATACCTTGTGTGAGGAACTAACAGGGAGATCATTAGGCAGAAAAGAAGGTTTACGCTTTCCCCAACCCCTCCAAACATTGAGGAATGACATGGGATCAAAGAGCTTGTGTGTGGGGCAGCGGTCCTACTGTATCTCATCCACAAAACATTCTTCATGTCTACTTAGATAGTATGCAATGACTCAGAACCACACAATTTATTCAGTAGTGGGCAGGACAAAAGACTACCAAACCCCATTCCATCCAAGCCAGGCAAGCACATTTTTAAACCAAGAAGCCAGATGTGTAATCCAAACCAACAAAACTTAGTATTTAACAGCACAGCAGAAAGCTATTCAGTCATTATACCTGCACTACTTCCACAAACCAAAGACCCACTCTGCCAGATTCTTCCAAACATTTCCCATAAACGTTCTTTATTTTTCGAATGTTTCTCTTTTAGAAGCCAGTATGGATTCTAGTAAAAGAATTGGTCTGACAGGATTGTTTCAAGTCTCAACAAAATTTTTGCATTAAAAAATCCCCTTCATCTCCCCCTTGCATTTGATTTTACATTTATGAAAGGCTGTTCACAATAGATAAGAGTACTGACTGTACTCTACCAACTTGCTTGTAAAACTCAATACATGCTCGTAAAACTCAGAATGTGGACTTTTGTGGCGGAGTGGTAGAGTCTCTACCTCTGTGCCAGGAGGTCAGCATTCAGGTCCCATATGCTCGAAAGGTGTGTAACAACATCATTGAGTAAGTTTATTTGAAAATATTTATAATGAATAGTGCAGAAGCTCTTGTGATGGTATGGTAATGTCCCTTCCGCTGATCCAGAAGGTCATAGGTCATGTCATATTTGTTCCAGTGATGTTTCATAACACATCTAAAAAACGTGGATTTAAAAATTCATATAATTTGCCTTAAATTATAGATTTAAAATATCGATAATTCCTGTATGACAGTTTTGTTGCACAGTGACATGTCCCTATCTCTAGGCCAGAAGGTCTGGGTTCAAGTTCCACCTGCCCTAGAGATACATTACAAGATGTCTGAACAGGTTGATTAAGTATCTATAATATGCTGCCATTAACTAACAAGCAATTTGAGATCATTAGTCAGGCTTGAGGTTTAGTTTGTATATGTTTGCTAGAAGCTACATATATTCATATACAGGGACCTGGCCTCTGTATGGGAATGAAATATGCCCAGAAACTGCACCTTTTTTGAATTAAAGAAGGGTACGATCATTCCTTTTGCATTCACCATTGTAATGCCTTGACTAATTCGAGGCTACTTGCCAACCAATCAACATTCTTTCTCATACACTATAAAATTCTCGCATCTGGATAGGTACATGAATAGGAAGTGTTTAGAGACATATGGGCTAAATGCTGGCAAATGAGACCAGATCAGTTTAGGATATCTGGTCAGTGCAGATGAGTTGGACCAAAGGGTCAGTTTCCATGCTATATAACTCTATGACTCATTGAAATTTGACATTCTTTCATTTGTCCTGATGAGCAAATAATGAAAAACTTTGACAGCATATCATAGATATGTACAGCACGGAAACTGACCCTTTCGGTCCAACCCGTCCATGCCAACCAGATATCCTAACCCACCTGCCAGCACCCAGCCCATATCCCACCAAATCCTTCCTATGCAAATACCCATCCAAATGCCTCTTAAAATGTTACAATTGTACCAGCCTCCACTATTTCCTCTGGCAGCTCATTCCATATACGTACCACCCTCTGCATGAAAAGGTTGCCCCTTAAGTCTCTTTTATATCTTTCCCCTCTCACCCTAAACCTATGCCCTCTAGTTCTGGACTCCCCAAACCCTGGGAAAAGACTTTGTCTATTTATCCTATCCATGCCCCTCATAATTTTGTAAACCTCTTAAGGTCACCCCTCAGTCTCCGACGCTCTGGGGAAAACAGCCACAGCTTGTTCAACCTCTCCCTATAGATCAAATCCTCTAACCCTGGCAACATCCTTGCAAATCTTTTCTGAACCCTTTCAAGTTTCACAACATCTTTCCGATAGGAAGGAGATTGGAAGTGCACGCAATATTCCAACGGTGGCCTAACCAATGTCCTATACAGCCGCAACATGACCTCCCAACTCCTGTAGACAATACTCTGACTAATAAAGGAAAGCATACCAAACACCTTCTTCACTATCCTATCTACCTGTGACTCCACTTTCAAGGAGCTATGAACATGCACTCCCAAGGTCTCTTTGTTCAACAACACTCCCTAGGACCTTACCATTAAGTGTATAAGTCCTGCTAAGATTTGCTTTCCCAAAATGCAGCACCTCGCATTTATCTGAATTAAACTCCATCTGCCACTTCACAGCCCATTGGCCCATCTGGTCCAGATCCTGTTGTAATCTGAGGTAACCCTCTTTGCTGTCCACTACACCACCAATTTTGGTGTCATCTGCAAACTTACTAACTGTACCTCTTCTGCTCGCATCCAAATCATTTATGTCAATGACAAAAAATAGAGGACCCAGCACCGATCCTTGTGGCATTCCACTGGTCACAGGCCTCCAGTCTGAAAAACCCTCCACCTTTGAGCCAGTTCTGTATCCAAATGGCTAGTTCTCCCTGTATTCCATGAGATCTAACCTTACTAATCAGTCTCCCATGGGGTACCTTGTCGAAAGCCTTACTGAAATCCATATAGATCACATTTCCTGCTCTGCCCTCATCAATCTTCTTTGTTACTTCTTCAAAAACTCAATAAAGTTGGAGAGACATGATTTCCCACGCATAAAGCCATGCTGACTATCCCTAATCAGTCCTTGCCTTTCCAAATACATGTATATCCTGTCCCTCAGGATTCCCTCCAACAACTTGCCCACCACTGAGGTCAGGCTCATCAGTCTATAGTTCCCTGGCTTGTCTTTACTGCCCTTCTTAAACAGTGGCACCACGTTTGCCAACCTCCAGTCTTCCGGCACCTCACCTGTGACTATCAATGATACAAATATCTCAGCAAGAGGCCCAGCAATCACTTCTCTAGCTTCCCACAGAGTTTTCGGGTACACCAGATCAGGTCCTGGGGATTTATCCACCTTTAACCATTTCAAGATATCCAGCATTTCCTCCTCTGTAATCTGGACATTTTGCAAGATGTCACCATTTCCCTACAGTCTATATCTTCCATATCCTTTTCCACAGTAAATACTGATGCAAAATATTCATTTAGTATCTCCCCCATTTTCTGTGGCTCCACACAAAGGCTGCCTTGCTGATCTTTGAGGGACCCTATTCTCTTCCTTCGTTATCCTTTTGTCCTTAATATATTTGTAAAAACCCTTTGGATTCTCCTTAATTCTATTTGCCAAAGCTATCTCATGTCCCCTTTTTGCCCTCCTGATTTCCCTCTTAAATATACTCCTACTTTCTTTATACTCTTCTAAGAATTCACTCGATTTATCCTGTCTATACCTGACATATGCTTCCTTCTTTTTCTTAACCAAACCCTCAATTTCTTTAGTCATCCAGCATTCCCTATACCTACCAGCCTGTTTTTCCCAGCAATATTCCGGTTCTGCACTACTATGATGATCAAATGTATCCCTTGTTACAACTAGCTGATCGATTAAATTCTTGTTACATATGTAAACATAATTTTGAAAATTTAAGTTCCCTTACAATATTCTAATGAAGAGTGTGCTTTTCTCTTCCATTTTTTCTTGACAACTAAAGTATTTTATATCTTAGATTACCTTTGAGAATCTTTTCTGTGTTTGTCCAGAGCCTTGGCCTTTCTGATCTAAATTTAGGCAGTATTCTAAATCCAACCAAACTTGTGATTTATATTCCACATTACTTTTGTACTCAACATTCTCCTTTATAAAAATCATCCTAATCAAGCAGCTATTGTTCCTCTTCCTAACTGACTAGACTCTATACCTTTACTTCCACAAATTTTGATATTTTGCTCCCGTTACTAAATTTCAGGTCATGAGTGTACATAAAGACGTTTAGAAAGCCATTTCTACGCAGTTTAAAAAGAAAAATTGGACAAACCTACTATCACTGACCAAAACAACAGAGCAAGGGTGGTAAACTCAGTGTAGTTTACCTTGCAAAGTTATCTTCAAAAACCTAAGCACCTCCATCATTTATGGGTATGTCCTGTCCTCGGAGCAGGATAGATCATCCAGAGGGTAAAGGCAAAATGAAATACAGTGAAAAGTAGATTTTGCCTTGATTATAGCTTTCTTCAGTTCGTGCTTCATTTTACAATTTAAAATACCTGATTAAGTCTTATAGTTTCACATATAAAAGAGGAAAAGTAATCTGATCACTCTCTATTACCTACCTTCAACTGAAGTAATTTTGAACATCAACTGGTCGAAAACAAGGGTACAGAGGTAGTCTTGACTGGGTTGGAGGGAGACTTCTAATGTCAATGACTAAAAACACTCAGTGACCATAATTGACCAACATGCCTGGGTTTTGATAGATAAAGCCATCAGAATATACCTCCCATCAAGACGTGAGAAATCCAACATAAGGAAATAACTAACTTTACCTTGTTCTGTCCAACTTATCACTTGCAGATATATAATTCCTGCAGGAGAGTTTTGTTGCACTGTGACATGTCCCTATTATTGAACTGATAATTGCACAATACTTGTGCAGAGAAAACATTTTTCACCAGAAAGGCTTCCTTAAATGTTTAGTTTGCCAAAACAATCATGCTAAGTGGGATAGACTAAGGTCAAATCTAGACACCCACAGCTGGATACTACTGATATACTGTCAATGACAACAAGAAGAATGTAGCTGACTGGGGACTCGGCAATCAAGGTCCCTTTCTCAGCTATCAAATTCCACATCCAAGAATGTTTTAAATATTCTGTTCAAATCTCTGCAATATGTTCTCTAACATGCCTCAAAATTCTAGAATACAGCCTTTTCTATTTTTGAATGCCATTTTTAATTTTTACTTCCTTTATAGTTAATCTCTAATTGCTAGACTTTGTCCTCCTGTGCCCCTCCATTTCCACTATTACACTCTTCTTGCCATTTTTTCTGACAAACAAGATTTCCTTTTTCAATTCTAATCTGCCTTTTTTAAAAATACTATTATCATTCACTTTTTGCAAAAATCTACTATTTCCTGCGATGTCACCTCCCATTCTTTCATCAAATCGCCTTTTAGCTGGTTTATCCTTGTTGCTTTCACTTTTTGCCTACAAATAGAGCAGTAAACAAAAAGTCCATTAAATATTAAAATAGTAAGAAGCATTTGTTAAACAAAAAAATCCCTTGTGTCTTTGGAGTTTAATCAAGTATGCCTGACTTACTACTGCTTTCAAGTGCTCTAGTGAAAGATATAGAATTTAAGAAACACAGGTACACAGTGAATTTTACATTGGTTTTTGCTTTGAATTCATTATGGAGTCTCAAATTCTAGGATTAGGCATTAATTGAGTGGAACTATCCTTAAACATATTCAAATTTACTATCCCGAATTATCAATAAACTTTGTCACACTCTCTGTTCCTGCACCTACTGCAGAAGTTATTTATTAATAGAATATTAAGGTTGGGGCACTGAAAATACCAGAGAAGGAGTTCCCAAGAGGGCACCAAAGCATTCTTAGGAACTGATCTTAAAATACACAGTCAAGCTCTAAAGGATTTCCATTTTCAAAGTCAATTACAATATTTTGCATTCATATTGCACCTTTAATGCATTAAAGTGTCCCAAGACATACTTCACTGAAATATCAAACGAAAGTTAATATAAAACTATTTAAGGAGATACTCAGAAAGATAAAGGAAAGCGAGGCAGAGATGTTTAGGCAGGAAACTCCAGAGGTTACAGCCTTGGCTGCTAAAGGCACAATTGCTAATGGTGGAGCAATTAAAATCAGGATGCTCAAGAGGCCAGAATTGGTGCAGCACAGATATCTTAGAGGGTCGAGTCTAGAGAAAGATATAGAGCTACGGAGAGTTGAGGCAACGGAGGGAGAAAAAAAAAATGATGAGAATTTGCTTAACCTCGAACTAATTGAGTTCTTCAGAAGACTCTTCAATTCTAAACAAGTCACACTGGACTCAAAATGTTAACTCTGCTTTTTTCTTCACCAATGCTGCCAGGTCTGCTGCATTTCTCCTACATTTCCTGTCTTTATTTCATATTTTCAGCATCCACAGTAATTTCTTTTTATTATTATATATCTGAAGAATGGGCATAAAATTGACATAGCTTTGTTAGATACATGTTTTCAAATTCATCTCTGCAATCACCTCTAGGTCAACAACCCTTTGAAGTATCTGTATTCCCCCAATTCTGGACTCTTAAGCATTTCCAATCCTTATTGCTTGGCGACTGGTGGACGTGAATTCAGCCTCAACTTCTCGAATTCTTTTTCTAAACCTCTGCTACTCTCTATCTCAATTCTTCCTTTGATATGTTTTCTAAAACCTACTTCTTTGATCAGGCTTTTAGTCATCCACCCTGATATCTTCTTGTGTGGCTCTGAATCACATTCCACGCTATAACATTTTTGCAAAGCACTCTGGAACATCTGTTATGTTAAAGATACAATATAAGAGAAAGGTTGCTCATGTTCCTGCATAGGAATGTCCTTCTACATATATTAAAAGACATAGTTGTATTATAGGAACCAGAAGCTAACCTTCATATTCAAAACTTGTTCCCATAATATCTGAAGGGGTAGATTATAGCAATAGGCAGTGTGGGGAATGCGTATAATCAGATGAACGAAAAGTCTACACACAATCAACCTTTCTATAGGTTTTGTGCTTTCCACATATGCAGTATTATACCAAATCAATAAGAATTTATAAATCAGAGCTGGGTCACAAATTAACATTCTAATTTTGTTTCATAATTTTGTTTTATCCAAACTATTTTAGAAATACACTGGTCTATATGTTGTGGCACTGTGATCCCAAAATATTGGGCACCCATTAAAAGACTATTAGTAGTGGCTCTATGGGATTTAATAAAAATATATCCTCAAAGATGAAAGACCCTTATATAATCAACCATCATTGTCAATAATCAAATCCAGAAACTGAATATCTTCAAGTTCAAGTATTTGACCCATTTAAGGAGAAAGTGAGGACTGCAGATGCTGGAGATCAGAGCTGAAAATGTGTTGCCGGAAAAGCGCAGTAGGTCAGGCAGCATCCAAGGAGCAGGAGAATTGACGTTTCGGGCATGAGTTCTCATTCCTTAAGAAGGGCTCATGCCCGAAACGTCGATTCTCCTGCTCCTTGGATGCTGCCTGACCTGCTGTGCTTTTTCAGCAACACATTTTGACCCATTTAAGTGTGGAATACTGCCATAATGGCTGAGTCTGAAGTCCAGCAAGCAATAATGATTTACCAGTATAACCGTTGGCTCTTTCTGGATACATCATTTTGATGTCAGAAGACCTTGAAAAATACAGTTTTTCTACAGAAAACTCCACCCAGAGACAGTACAAGTTGTTTTCTTAAGAAAAAGCATAAAAATCTATGATCAAAACAGGAGGCAAACCAGTTGGAAAAACAGCTGCTGAAAATACTCGCTACCATTTCTATTTGAATTGTCTCATGAAGATGAACTGTGATGTGACAGTATTTCCTGCTTTGTTATTTATCAGAATTAAATGCTAAGAGAAAACTATATTTGAATAAAAGTTTCCTCTCTTGACAAAGTGGCAGCTGACTACAGTACTGTTGGCTGAACAGAAACACATTGGTTTGCTCTGTGCTGTAATTAGAAGTGATATAGAGCTATTTCTCATATTCTATCTGATATGAAACATATTTCCCAAAAAGCCCATGCATCTCTTGCACCTAATTCTCTCGGAGATTTGCCTGTTACAAGACAAACAATGCCATTGCGTCTGCTTGTGACCATGCCATTTGGTTCTTTGTCATCAGGAAAGCAAGACCACACGGCTGATGAAAGGAATATAATCCTCACAGGGATGGCAAGTCAGGAAAGAAAATTTATGCAACTGTTCTCTCCCTTACTCACCACTTAACACATATAAAATCAAGTCAGAATATCATTGGATTAAGTTTCATTGCAAGCCTCGCCCACATTAACTGGGTGGACAATATGCTACAGATGAAAGAAAGGTACCAATAAAAAGAAAATAAGTTCTCCCAGCATTCTTGCCACATTTCACCCTCAACCAACAATGAAATAGAATGGGTCATTCACTCAACTGATTGTAGGATCTTGCTTTTACAAAACAGCCATCTCCACTACATAGCACTGACTCCAATTAAAAAGTAATTTCAGTTGTATTTGCCATATTTTGGACAGACAATGAATAAGGTACTACATAATTGCAAGCAATTAATCATTATAATTCATGCAATTATTAATTATTCATGAAATTCTAACATGCTATATGCATAGGTTTACTTTTATGCAATTGTGGTCTATGAAAATTTAATTATCTGCAACACAAAGAAACTCCTATACTGTATAGTTCAGCAAGAAACGCATTTTTTACACCTTTCATCTCAGCACATCCCAAAGCATTCCACAGCCACAGAATTATTTTTCTAAGAATTAGCTTTTTAAGAAAACGCGAGAAACAAAGTGAATAGAGCAAGTTGCTAAAAAAAAATGGTGAATGGTCAAGTCGTATTTTCTGTTGCCACTGGAGATAAGGTGGTATTCCAATAATCATGGGGGATTTCAGTATGAAGGTGGACTGAGAAAATCAGGTGGAATATCTACATGATGTATTTTGGGAGCAGCTTGTGGTACAGCCACGAGGGAACAGGCATTTCTGGATTTACTGGATTTACAAGGCAGATTTGATAAGGGAGCTTAAGGTGAAGGAACCCCTAGCAGGAAATGACCACAGTATGATAAATTGACCCTGCAGTTTGAGGGAGAGAAGCTGGAATCAGATGCAATGGCATTATAACTGCGTAAAGAAACTACAAAGACGAGTGAGGAGATAGATTGACTTCGGATGGAGACGAAGCCTAGCAAGAAAGACAGTAGGAGCAGCAATGGCAGGAACTTCTGGAATAATTCAGGAGGCACAGCAGAAATTCATCTTAAGGAAAAAGAAACATATTAAACTGATGATGAGGCAACCATAGGGAAGTCAGAGACAGCACAGATGCAAAAGGAAAGGCATTTGATATGGTGAAGATTAGTGGGAAGCCTGAGGATTGGGAAACCTTTAAAATCCAGCAGAGAGAAAGTAAAAAAGCAATAAAGGGGGGGAAAAGATGCTATACAGGCTAAGTTAGCTAGTAATAAAAAAGACTGCAAGAGTTTTTAAGCTATATAAAACGTACAAGAGAGGCAAGAGTGGACATTGGACAGCTGGAAAACGAGCCTGGAGAAGTAATAATGGGAGCAGATGAATTTCAGTGCAGAGAAACGTGATAATGCATTTTGGTGGAAGAAACATGGAGACACAATACAGATTCAATGGTACAACTTTGAAGGGGATACAGGAGCAAAGGGACCTTGAGGTTCAAATGCATAATTCTCTGAATGAGGAATTTTTGATACTATGAAAGATTAGAGAAATTGGGCTTATTCTCCTTGGAGCAGAGAAAATGAAGAAGTGACCTTACTGAAGTGTTCAAAATTATGAACAATTTTGACAGGGTAAAGAAGGACATTGTTTCCACTAGTTGTCATATCAGTAACTACTGGTCTCAAATTCAAGTCTGTCAGCAAGATAGCTAGGAGTGAAATGAGGAGAAATCTCTTTGCTCAGACAGGTGTTAGGATTTGGAATGCACTGCTTGGGGGTGCAGTGGAGGCAGATTCCACAGGAGGTTTCAAAAGAGAGCTGGATTTACGTTTGAAAGTGTAAATTTAGAGGGCTATGGGGATAGGGCTGGACAATGAGACTAGCTCAGTAGCTCTTTTGGGAACCTGTACAAACATAAAAGGTTCAATGGCCTCTTTCTCTACATTAAAATTCTATAATTCTACATGGCAGAGAAACTAAAGAGGTACTTTGCATCAGTCTTCATGGTGGAAGGTAACAGTAGCATACCAAAGTCAGGGACAGAGGTGAGTGTAGTGACCATCACTAAGGAGGTTCTGGGAAGCTGAAAGATCTGAAGATGGATGAATTACCTGGATCAGAGTCCGAAAGAGATAGCGGAGGACATTGTGGAGGCATTGGTGGTGATCTTTCAGGAATCATTGGAGTCAGAAAGAATCCTAGTGTACCGGAAAATGGCAAATGTAACACTCCTGTTTAAGAGGGGAAGGAGGCAGAAGATGGGAAATTATAGGCCAGTTAACCTGACCTCGGCAGTTGGTAAGATTTTAGAGTCCATTATTAAGAATGGGATTGCAGAGTACATGATAAAAAAAAGGGCTGTGTCAGCACAGCTTCAGCAAGGGGAGGTCATGCTTGAGGAGGTAGCAAGCAAATTAGATAAAGGAGTAAACATGATCATCATCAAGATGGTAGCTGGTGACTAATGAATTGCAGCAAGGGTCAGTGTTGGGACCACAACTATTCATGTTATACATTAACGATCTGAAGGAAGGAACTGAGGGTATTGTTGCTAAGATTGCAGATGAAACAAAGATGGGTGGAAGGTCAGATAGTGTTGAGGAGGTGGGAAGGCTGCACAAGAATTGGACAGGCTAGGACAGTGGGCAAAGAATGGCAAACAGAATACAATGTGGGAAAGTGTGAGGTTTGCACTTTGGTAGGAAGAACAGAGGTGTGTACGATTTTCTAAATGGGGAAAGGCTTCAGAAATCTGAAACATAAAAGGACTTGGGAGTCTCTTAAAATTAACATGCAAGTTCAGTTGGCTGTTAGGGAGCCCATATCTAGGGAAGGATATGCTGGCCTTGGAGGGGATCCAGAGGAGGTTCACAAGAATGGTCCCAGGAATTGCCTAGTCTTATCATATGAGGAGCGGTTGAGGATTCTAAGTCTGTACTCAATAGAGCTTTGAAAAATAAGGGGGTTGCTCATTGAAACTTGCTGAATACTGAGAGGCATGGAAAGACTAGACGTGAAGATGATGTTTTTAACTTGTTGGTGAGAGTAGGACCCACGAGCACAGCCTCAGAATGAAGGGATAGCACTTTCAGAATTGAGATGAGGAATTTCGTCAGCCAGAAGGTGGTGCGTCTAAGGAACTCTGGTTGCCCAGTTATAGGAAGGATATTATCAAGGCAGGGAGGATTCAAAAGAGATTTACCAGGATGTTGCCAGTATGGAAGGTTTGAGTTATAAAGAAAGGCTGACAGGCAGTGACGTTTTTCACTGGTGCATGAGACTGAGTGACAACCTAGTACAAGTTCATTAAATAATATCAGGTATAGTTAGAGTTGATAGTAGGTTCTGGATCAGTGGTGCTGGAAGAGCACAGCAATTCAGGCAGCATCCGAGGACAGGCAAAATCGACGTTTCGGGCAAAAGCCCTTCATCAGGAATAAAGGCAGAGAGCCTGAAGCATGGAGAGATAAGCTAGAGGAGGGTGGGGGTGGGGAGAGAGTAGCATAGAGTACAATAGGTCAGTGGGGAAGGAGAGGGTGGAGTGGATAGGTGGAAAAGGAGCTGGGCAGGTCGGACAAGTCCGGACAAGTCGAGTTGCTGGAGGTTAGAAACTAGGATGAGGTGGGGGAAGGGGAAATGAGGAAGCTGTTGAAATCCACATTGATGCCCTGGGGTTGAAGTGTTCCGAGGCGGAAGATGAGGCGTTCTTCCTCCAGGCGTCTGGTGGTGAGGGAGCGGCGGTGGAGGCGGCCCAGGACCTCCATATCCTCGGCGGAGGGGGAGTTGAAATGTTGAGCCACTGGGCGATTTGGTTGATTGATGCGGGTGTCTCTGAGATGTTCCCTAAAGCGCTCTGCTAGGAGGCGCCCAGTCTCCCCAATGTAGAGGAGACCGCATCGGGAGCAACGGATACAATAGATGATATTAGTGGATGTGCAGGTAAAACTTTGATGGATGTGGAAGGCTCCTTTAGGGCCTTGGATGGAGGTGAGGGAGGTGTGGGCACAGGTTTTACAGTTCCTGCGGTGGCAGGGGAAAGTGCCAGGATGGGAAGGTGGGTCGTAGGGGGGCGTGGACCTGACCAGGTAGTCATGGAGGGAACGGTCTTTGCGGAAGGCGGAGAGGGGTGGGGAGGGAAATATATCCCTGGTGGTGGGGTCTGTTTGGAGGTGGCGGAAATGTCGGCGGATGATTTGGTTTATGCGAAGGTTGGTAGGGTGGAAGGTGAGCACCAGGGGCGTTCTGTCCTTGTTGCGGTTGGAGGGGTTGGGTCTGAGGGCGGAGGTGCGGGATGTGGATGAGATGCGTTGGAGGGCATCTTTAACCACGTGGGAAGGGAAATTGCGGTCTCTAAAGAAGGAGGCCATCTGGTGTGTTCTATGGTGGAACCGCTCCTCCTGGGAGCAGATATGGCGGAGGCGGAGGAATTGGGAATACGGGATGGCATTTTTGCAAGAGGTAGGGTGGGAAGAGGATTGGGAATACGGGATGGATTAAATTTACCGCCTCCGCCGTCCAACTCATCTCATCCACATCCCGCACCTCCGCCCTCAGACCCAACCCCTCCAACCGCAACAAGGACAGAACGCCCCTGGTGCTCACCTTCCACCCTACCAACCTTCGCATAAACCAAATCATCCACCGACATTTCCGCCACCTCCAAACAGACCCCACCACCAGGGATATATTTCCCTCCCCACCCCTCTCCGCCTTCCGCAAAGACCGTTCCCTCCATGACTACCTGGTCAGGTCCACGCCCCCCTACGACCCACCCTCCCATCCTGGCACTTTCCCCTGCCACCGCAGGAACTGTAAAACCTGTGCCCACACCTCCTCCCTCACCTCCATCCAAGGCCCTAAAGGAGCCTTCCACATCCATCAAAGTTTTACCTGCACATCCACTAATATCATCTATTGTATCCGTTGCTCCCGATGCGGACCCCTCTACATTGGGGAGACTGGGCGCCTCCTAGCAGAGCGCTTTAGGGAACATCTCAGAGATACCCGCATCAATCAACCAAATCGCCCAGTGGCTCAACATTTCAACTCCCCCTCCCACTCTGCCGAGGATATGGAGGTCCTGGGCCTCCTCCACCGCCGCTCCCTCACCACCAGACGCCTGGAGGAAGAACGCTTCATCTTCCGCCTCGGAACACTTCAACCCCAGGGCATCAATGTGGATTTCAACAGTTTCCTCATTTCCCCTTCCCCCACCTCATCCTAGTTTCTAACCTCCAGCAACTCGACTTGTCCGGACTTGTCCGACCTGCCCAGCTCCTTTTCCACCTATCCACTCCACCCTCTCTTCCCTGACCTATCACCTTCATCTCCTTCCCCACTGACCTATTGTACTCTATGCTACTCTCTCCCCACCCCCACCCTCCTCCATGCTTCAGGCTCTCTGCCTTTATTCCTGATGAAGGGCTTTTGCCCGAAACGTCGATTTTGCCTGTCCTCGGATGCTGCCTGAATTGCTGTGCTCTTCCAGCACCACTGATCCAGAATCTGGTTTCCAGCATCTGCAGTCATTGTTTTTACCTAGAGTTGATAGTAGTCATCTTTTCCCCAAGATGGAGAATTTCAAGACTGGGGGCACTTTATTAAGCTGAGGGGAGAGATATTTTAAAAAGGCATAAGAGGCACATTTGTTTAAATACACAGGGTGATTCACGTGTGGAATGAACTCCCTGAGGAAGTGATGGACATTTAAAAGACATTTGGACAAATACATTAATAGGAAAGGTTTGGAGAGATGTGGGCTAGCAGCAGGCAAGTGAGACTAGTTTAGTTGGGATTATGTTCATCATGGAGGAGTTGGACCAAAGGGTCTGTTTCTGTGCTGTTCTTGTTGAGTAAGGGAATCAAGGGTTATGGCGAGAAGGTAGGAGAATGGGGCTGAGAAACATAGCAGCCATGCTCAAATGATGAAGGAGATTTAACAGGGCCAAATGGACTAATTCTGCTCCTACCAATGGTCTTGCGGTCTTAAGTGCTGAAAGAGGTAGGTGAGAATAAGGAATAAAAGAAAATCAAGATAGAGAGAAACAGGATTATGGAATCAAATTCCCTTGATTCCTGAGATATATGAAGAAAAAGGCTCTCCAAACATTGCAGAGCATGTCTTTTAACTATAAGTTTCCCAATGCTTGGGGAATAGTTCATTACCAAATTATATGTTGCACCTATTTCAAAGAATATAGATTTTACCAGACTAGTGTAGGAAAAATCATTTTTGGAATATCTTGCTTCACAGTAACAAACACAACGTTCCTAGTCATTTCAGGAAGCTGATTCGTGAGTTCTTCTAAATACACATTGCTTTTAAAACAGATTTCAGAAACTGTCGGATAGATAGTATTGTGGATAACTACACTGGAGACAGAACTGAGAGATCTCAGCGCATTTGCTTCATCTATTTGGAGAAAAGGTTAGGAACTAAAATAAAAGAAGGAATAATTAAACTGAAATACAACAGACAGACCCACAAAAATGGCACAAGAGGTTAGTGCTAAATGAATTAAATGAAACGAAGAAAGCGTTAGTCTCTAATTGCGCTCAAGGTGCATGTACAAGCAGTGCATATACAGAAGTTACCACAAGCAACAAGACAACAAATAGAAAGATTTCAACTTTCATAATAATGCATCGCAGATCAGCAACTTTCTGTAGGGAAATTCCACCATCTCACAAGATATCAGAGCTCACTGGTCACACTGTAATTTTTCAATAAACCCGGATCAATAATTTCAGGTGGCTATGACAAATGATACAGAGCAAGTCGATTCTTCATCAGTTAGCTCAGTTGGCTGGATAACTGGCTTCCAATGCAGTAAGGCCAGTGTGGGTTCAATTCCCTCACCGACTAAGGTTACCATGAAGGACTCTCCCTCTCACTCTCTCTCCTGGTCTGAGGTGTGCTGACCCTCAGGTTAAACCACCACTAGTAGTCTCTCTCCTTAATGAGTTAGCAGCCAGACAGTCTGGTTAGACTATAGTGACTTTACCTTTAATTGTCACAGTCAATACAGTGCTTCCAGTAATGAAATCACAGCAATGCATCATTTTGTATTTCCTCCCACATGCAAGAAAGTTTTCCATAATTCAAACTAATAGAACCCTCCAAACTACTAACTCTGGAACACTATTAGAAAGCTAATAAGCAGTTCCATTTATTGAACTGGCAACATTGGCAGGCTTTTGCAAGCTTTTAAAAACCACCAACCTTTTACACCTGTAAGCTATAACTTGATGTATTATAAATATGTGGCTAATCTACAAATGTTATTGCTCTTGACATGAACATTTACAGCTGGAAAAGGGCTGTTACCAAGTTTGTCACTCATGGCAATGTTACTGTTAATTTGTATATATTGTTTTAGATTTCTCCAATGACATCATTGCTGGGCTTCACAAATTTTAAAACTCAACTGCACAGAGCTCTGCTTGCTCATTGTTCCATCCTGCCAACCATAATCAACCGCTTCAAAAGAATAAATTGTAAAAAATGAGACTTACTGGCATTAGTCTATTGAGAATTTGTTAACTATATTACTGCTAAATTCAAACCTACAGTGCTAAATTTCACCTTCTAAACCCAGCCTTAGCAGTTTCTGCCTATTGAAGTCCAAGATTTCAATAACAACATGCTTACCAGGGCCCCTTGAATTTGTTTGTGAACGCTTTATTTATTTAAGGAAATTGGTGACTTGTCTTCACATGGAATCATTCCTACAGCATAGCAACATTCCCAGGAAACTACCTACAGCACAGGCACCAAGGCTCACTCTTCGCAGTTGCTAAAAAGATTTCCCTTAGGACCATGTTCCATATTTTCTTAAAATCTATACAGGTAATCTGCACTTAGTCACTGACAATGACTAAATGACTTGAGTGGCTCATTTGTACAAGCTTCAATACTTTCCATCCTGACTGTACTGTGGATGTACCTACTGACCAAGGACTACGGCAGTTCAAAAAGGCAGTTCACCAACAGCTTCACAAGGGCAATTAAGGATTGTGCAATAAATGCTGACCCAGCCAGTGATGCCCATGTTTTGTAAATGAATAATGAGAGAAAAAAACAGCCCTTATTCTATACTGCCCTCAATAACATGGTTGGAATCAGATGCACATTGCAGAAATCAGCAAACATATTGCAATCAAAGAACACTGTAAATCCTTCTAGAGTGCAAGAGTACTACTAATAACTGACAGATGATGGGAAAATTTGTGATATAATGTTATGAAAGTTAAAAACTGAAGCTACAACCAAAATATACTTACAATTTTGTCTTCACCCTGAAATGTAAAACTTGATTCTACATGAAGAGCAGAACCAGAGTGTAGGTTAAAAAAATGTGTAAGATTACAGAAATCCTCACATCTCATCCATAATCAGCATATGCCCAATCTTCTAGACAGTCTCCAGTAATACCATTTACAATAAAGGTTAGTTTGAAAACAATGTTAAGCAATTAACATATAGCTCAAAGTAAAATTAAAGAAGGCAGAAGTCCTTGCAATGTTTAACAATCATTTGTACAAGCATCTTTTTCCATACACAAGTTATGCACTGTGGATGATAAGGTAATCTACTTCTGTTTCTTTCCTTATCCGTATCATGAGGTGAAAGGGTCAAGAAAGTTCCCACTGATATAGGGGTACAAATCTCAAAAATAAAATTCATACTGCACTAATCTATGATTTCAAAATGTATATAGCATAAGAATAAAATGATAACAAAAATATATTATACCAGGATTTTGGCTGGGGAGCCAAGACCTGAAACGTGCATAGAAAAAATAATCTAGTTATAAATTTTACAGATTAATTTCTGCATTAATACAAGGAATGTATTTGGGAATCTGTATACAAAGAATTGTCAAACACTTGAGAAAGCTATATCTTCAGGACTTGATCAAAGGAAATTTAACCAGTTGAGACAGACATATTGTGCTGGGACACAAACTATGCATCAGCTTTAGTGCTTAAACCGCTAAACATGATAGATCACCACAAATTTAGAACTGCACACAACTTCTTTGGCATTCATATAAAACAAGGCACAGACATGCAACGGATGGGGCCAAGAGGGGGAAGGGAAGGGTGGGGGGGAAATGCCATATTGACAGCAGTGATAAAAATAACATTCCATTAAGGCAAGACAACAAATCCAAACAGCTTGCTTCTTTATTTAGAAAAAAAGATTAAATAACTTAACGGAAAATTAAATAATTCAGTTAGTGGTAATAGGTTGAACAAGGCTTGGATTTTTAATTCTTCACTTCATTGGAGAAAGGAAAGAACATAGAAGATACAGTGAAAGAAGCAAAAAGCTTCACGGTTTTGAGGTCTTTTAATCAGTTGGAGTAAGGGACACTATGGTTATTTTAGTAAACTCCAGAGAATATACAGACTCAGTCTCTTCTCATAGGACAGTCCCACCATCCCAAGAATCAGTCTGGTGTACATCTGCTGCACTCTCTGTGGCAGGTATATCCTTCCTCAAGTAAGGAGACCAAAACTGCAGATTGTGCCCCTATAGCCCTTTTGCAACAAAGGCCAAGTTGTCACTTGCCTTCAAGCTTGCTTTCAATAACTTGTGGACAAAGTTATCTAGACCCCTCTGGACAATGATACAATCCCTCACTCTTTAAGAAAGTGAATAACCACACACTTGTCTGCACTACACCCCATCTTCCATGCACTTGTGCATTCTTTCAGGCTGTCTAAATCTCCTTGAAGCCTCTTTGCATCCTTCTCGCAACTCATACCTAGTTTTATATCATCTGAAAACGTAAATATTACAATGGCCCCCACATCCTAATCATGGATATATATCTTGAACAGTTGGGAGCCGAGCACTGCTGCTTGTGGCACCCCACTGGTCATAGCATGTCAACCTGAGAATGACACATTTATTCCTACTATTTTCTGCCTTTTAACCAATCTTTAATCCATGTTTACATATCACCCCCAAACTAATTTGGTTTAATTTTGCTTCAATACCCTTCTGTATAGTTTATTAAAAGCCTTCCGAAAATCCAAATTCAACACTTCAACTGGTTACCCCCTTATTGATTCCATTAGTCCTCAAAAAAACCATCAAGAGTGTCAAACATGATTTTCCCTTCATGATTCAACGCAGATTCTGCTTAATCATACAGTTATTTTTCAATATCCAGTAATCTCATCCCTTTTAAAAGATTTTTCTCTCACTACAGATTTCAGCCTCACAGATTTGTAGTTTCCCGGTTTTTTCTCTCCCTTCCCCTCCAATCTTCTCAATTCCAGGCACTGCTGCAGAATCAATAAAATTTTGGAAGATAATTATCAATGCATCCACCATCTCTGTAGCTTTTTTCATTTTTTGATTCCTGGGGATTTATCAACTCCCAGTTAAAAAAAAGTAATAGTATTGGAGAAACTATTGCTTCTTTCAGTTCAACACTCTCACTGGACCCTTGGGTCTTAATTATTTCATGGAAATTTCTGGTGTCTTCCTCGGAGAAGACAGAGGCAAAATACTTAATTAGCTTTTGTCTCATTTCTCTATCTGCTATAATAAATTCATATCAATCCATTTTTGTCTCTTGGTATTTCACATTCATATTCTATTCTTTTTATCAATTTCTTGGCCTTCCTTATCCAAATGCTAACATTTTCCCCCCATCAGACTTAAACCTTCTTTTGGCAACTTTACAAGCCTCATTTGATCTAATATTATCTTTAACTTCCCTTGTTAATCATGGCTCTCTCATGTTGCCTGATGAGTATTTTTGCTTTATCGGAAGTATAGTCATAGTCATAGAGATGTACAGCATGGAAACTGACCCTTCGGTCCAACCCGTCCATGCCGACCAGATATCCCAACCCAGTCTAGTCCCACCTTCCAGCACCCGGCCCATATCCCACCAAACCCTTCCTATTCATATACCTATCCAAATGCCTCTTAAATGTTGCAATTGTACCAACCTCCACCACTTCCTCTGGCAGGTCATTCTATACACGTACCACCCTCTGTGTGAAAAAGTTCCCCTTAGGTCTCTTAGATATCTTTCCCCTCACCCTAAACCTATGCCCTCAAGTTCTGGACATCCTGACCCCAGGGAAAAGATTTTGCCTATTTATCCTATCCATGCCCCTCATAATTTTGTAAACATCTATAAGGTCACCCCTCAGCCTCTGACGCTCCAGGGAAAACAGCCACAGTCTGTTCAGCCTCTCCCTATAGCTCAAATCCTCCAACCCTGGCAACATCCTTGTAAATCTTTTCTGAACCCTTTCAAGTTTCACAACATCTTTCCAATAGGAAGGAGACCAGAATTGCACGCAATATTCCAACATGGTCTAACCAATGTTCTTTAAATACTAGCCTTTGCCTAGCAGCCACCAAATGCATTCTTCCAATCCACCCAGTCAATTTCCTCTTCACACTTTCACAATTGCCAGTGATTAGATTTGAGACTTTAGTTTCAGATTTATCTATATCCTTCTCAAATTTAAAGAAAAAATTCCATCATACTATGATTACAATTGCCAAAAACTTATTTTATAATATTATCAATTATCCCTTTCTCATTGGATAATACTAGATCTAAAATAGCCTGTGCCCTAGCTGGTTCCTCACCATATTGATCCAGAAAGCTACCTTGAACACATTCCAAGAATTCTTCCCCCATAGCATTGGGTAAATCTAATAAGTACCAATCTAAACATAGATTTTGAACCCTATGATTACTGCATCCCCCTTGTTCAAGGCACCTCTAATTTCCTGATTTATACTGTGTCCTACATTAGTACTCCGGTAATTCACTCTCTCCAATGTTATCAGCCCCTTGCTACTCTTAACTCTACCCAAAACACTCTACTGTTTTTTCAGATTGGAGAGTCAGGCAGAATAAAGGAGCCCAAGCGATCTCTGTCCTTTAGGATAATGATGGACTGTAGGACTGTTTGAGCAGTGGATATTAAATATAAAAAAATAACATGGATACAAGTATCTCCAGGAGAAAGCTGTCAAACTACAATTCTTAATTTTTCTTCTAATAAAGATTGTAATCAGTAAAACTCTCTTCCCAGAGAGGAGGCATTGAATATTTTTATGAGTGAGATAGATATATTCTTCACTCACAAATGAGTCAAAAAGAATTGGGGGTAGGGAGGAAAGTTAAATAACAATCAGATCAGCTATGATCATATCAAATGGCAGAGACGGTTAGAAGGTTTGAATGGTCTACACCAGTGAATACCTTAGGTGACCAAGATCCAAAAGAACTTGAATAGCTCAAGCTAGATTCCAGATGGAATTTTTGTTCCTGGTTCAGGACATTTTCCAGCTCTACTGAACTAACACAGGAGAAAGTACACAGAAGCTAGAGATATTGTTCTAGGGTAGCATGGTTCCCTGGGTGTCTGACCAGCCCACCCTAAAACAAATGCAGAGAGTGTTGGATGTAGGAGCTGGCTGTGCACAAGGCCTCACTAAGGTAAGTGATTCCTGAAGAAGGGCTTATGCCCGAAACGTCGATTCTTCTGTTCCCTGGATGCTGCCTGACCTGCTGCGCTTTTCCAGCAACACATTTTCAGCTCTGATCTCCAGCATCTGCAGACCTCACTTTCTCCTCACTAAGGTAATGCAGCCAAACTTTTAAATGAATAAAGCATAATATTTCGTTACAACCTTCATCCTCACATCAATCCCCCTTTGCCTGCATGACACACAGACTCCACGTGCCCATCCATCCCATCGCATATCCTCCATTCCAACATTCCTCCGTTGCAACCAATGCCCAGTCACCCAGTAAGCCCAGTCCAACCTGTGTCCTTCATACACCACATGCATATTCCTTTTACAAATCTCAGCCTCCATTCTAACTTGTGTCTCTCCACTCACCCTCTCTGACCATTCAGCCCTCGATATCAAGTTCTGATTTTGATCAGCCCTTTTACCAACCATATTCTCCATGGCAACCAATGCCTGTTGCCCAAGTCATTGCCCTTATAGCCTTGATAACTTAGTGTCAACTCATACTAGCCTATACTATCCTTTGCCGTAACCACTTAGCATGGCAACTCATCCAGTATTCACTTCAGAAGCCCATGCAAGTATCTGTTGTAGACTTTAGTTTTTAAAAACCAATTCATAAAAACATTTACTACATTTAACTCGCTTCAACTACTTAATCTCTTACAACAACAACATTCCATTCAACTGCATAATCCTTTATAACAAGAAACATTGGGATTCCTAGTCCCACATCAAAAAGTCTGAAAGCACTTGAAACTGTCAATTAAACTGAAATGTCTGGCATCCAACTGTGAAAATTAACAATTGTGAAACCATCAGGATTAGGAAGAATGAGACAGCAAACAATTCTTTTGGAAACGTTATTCGAGTCATATTTTCAAAGGCTTAAAGAGCTGGAGTTTAAAATGTTTTGATACTAAACTGTACCCTTTGGAAGTTACTTTTGTTAAGTCCTTTTGACACTTACCTTTGACAGTCGCTTTTGACGAGCCCTTTGAGAGCTCCAATGAGCTTGACAGTTAATATGCTTATCCGTTTTCTTATACTATACACTTCATGCTTACTTTTAATATTTCCAAAGGAAACCTCATCCTCCCAAAGGTGTCCCCAGATGATATCCAAGGAAGGGTCACTCAATCCGAAACTCAATTCAATCTCCAGAAAAGTGTGCAATCACTCAAGTACCAGACATGTTCTGACATTACCTTCAAGTTTTAAATATTTATGAATGTTAAAAAACATAGATTGCTTCCTTGATTAACAATGTAATTTCAAAATGAAATTCATTAAACAAATGCAATTTGGCTCATACATATTATACTTGAAGAGTTAGTTCAATGTGTACCAGCTAAAAGGTGCAACACAGCAACACTAACATTTCTTTGGCAGCATCTTCCAAACCTGTGACTTCTACTTCCCAGGAGATAAAGAGCCACAAGTGTTTAGAAACAACATTACCCGCAAATTCCCCAGCAAGTCACACAACATCCTGATTCAGAACTTTATAACATTGTCATTGTTGGCAGATCATGATCCTAGAATTCTCAGTATAACACCATTAGAAGTGTACGATTAGTAGGACTGGAGTGGTTCATCACCTTCTCAAGGGCAGTAAATATTGGCCTTGCCAGTAATATCTGCATCTCATGAGCCAATAAGTTTCCTTTCTCTTTCATAGGTTTAACTTGGTGTCCCTCAAATGCATCTATGATGTAAATGGTGAGATTTAAACATGCATAATTCTTAATGTTATTTGATGAGTGTTCAGATTTTTCTGGTTTGACAGTTATTTTCCAGAGCGTTATCTGTATGTCAGCAGTTAATAATTAACTTGCACGCATTTCTGTCAGCATAGTGATTTCCTTTAAAAACATTTTTTGAAACCTGGCTTCAAATTGAATGGGTTTTGTGCACTGTTAATGGATTTTTGTTCATTTAGATTGTGTTGCGACTCAGCATTATAAATAATGGGGCCTCAAGGTTTGTTGGAGAGTTCTAGAAATTGTTTTCTTAAGGCAAATGCCCATTGCTGAGAGAGAAAGATATGTAGTTTCACTTTGATACTGCAGAACAGAACTAGAAAGTCCTTGGAAAAGGATGGCTACGTAGAAACGTGCTCCTGAGAAGGAAAGGCTTTAAAGCAAACAAGGTTACTTTAAAATGAAGAGCAAAACGTTAATTCCAAATCAGAAGTGTTGAGATAAAACCCTGAAGAGGTTATTTAAAGTAGCGTCCATTTAAGCAGTGCAAGGTAGCTCCAGGAAGAAGCTAGCAGCAATTCTAGTCTGAAACCTATCAAGGCATTATATAGGGGATTCCAGCTAAAAAAAAACTATTCTATCAAGTCTAGGATCTGACTTTTCCAGTAACAAAAAAATGGGGTTCATAACATTTACCATTCACTTCAACTGCTTCCTGTGATAGGAAGTTCCATATTTTTGTCAGTCTCTCGGTTAAAAAAAAAGTTTCCCAAGAAATCCCTACTTGAAATTTTGGTGGCTATCTTCTTTGATGGTCCTTGGATTTGCTCTTCTCCACAAGTAAAGTCACTATCAAAGCTCATTGGAATTTTAACGACCCTCAGGGTAAAACCCTCAGCCTTCTCTTTTCAAGGATTTTCATTCGTCCCATGTAGGTATACGCTTGGGGTTTAGTATCATTTAGTATCACCCAATTAATTTGTTACTTGTATGTCAATTCTGCAAAGTTTACTCCTGTCTTCTTGCAATATGTTGCACTGTTCCTCAGGAGTGACTCTCCAGCTCTCAGGAAAGGCTTTAAAGTTTCAATGAGCTTTGATAGTGACTTTACTGCCACCCCCCAGTGCCATTTGTCTAACTGTCTAGCCAACTGAGCTAGCTGAACCCACAGTTATCACTTATACCTTTATGTGGATGGAGATGCGCTACTGATGACGCATCTGACTGCCAATCCCTCCTGCCCAGCACTATTCCAGGGATCACTCTACAAGTGAGTTGAATCCATTTGAAAGCCTTTGCAAGCCCATGACCAAAGGAGCACCAACTGACCAGACGATCTGCCAACAAAGTGGGTGCCCCATGCATAGCTAGTAAAATTGCAATCTCTTCAAGAAATGCCCACTAATTATTGATTTATCAATAACTGCTTCAATCATCCGTGGTTTCCAGGCATATTCCTCTTACCTCTGCACTGAGCCTGTGGGAAATGTAAAAGGAGGCACAACATATGGGTGAGCCATAACGCTATATTTTTTCCTAAATTTCCTGACCATAACTACCACCTCCAAGGAGCTACAAAAATTCTGCCACAAGTAGTTTAATTGTGATTCACATTCAAAATATCAAAAGAGTAGTGAATCGCAAACGTTTTTCTCTATCTTCACTAAAGTGGATAGATAATCTTTGTGCAGAAATGAACTTTGCTCAATGTCTTGGTCTCAGTATTGGATTCATGGTACATTATTATGCTTCTATTTCTTATCATAGAAGAAATTTTGTAAGATCATTACTATAGCTCGCTGTGGAGTGCAATAACCACCAAGAGATTACAATACCAGACAGATAAGAAACACAAAAGGCTTCATTACAATATTGAAATTATTCAATATAATGCTGATGTAATCATGCATTTAATTTCCTGAGAATTTTCTTCTTTCTAAAACTTTATAGAACGCATTGTTTTCATGTCACTTACCTCCCCTGAGTAACTGTATTTACCCTTCAATATCTGTCTATATAATCGGGTACGATTATCATCTTCAAAGGGCATAGTTCCACTTAACAAAATGTAGGACACCACACCCAATGCCCACATGTCAACAGAATTTGTGTAAGGCTTCCTCACAAGAATTTCTGGAGCAATATATTCTGGGGTGCCACAGGTGGTCTTCATAAGACAGTCATCACCTTTCTTTCGAGTGCTTGCTAATCCAAAGTCTGTGATCATAATTTTGGAATCAGCACCTGGGTGATAGTACAGCAAATTTTCTGGTTTCAGATCTCTATGTGTAATGCCTAAGATATGCAAATATTTAACTCCCTCAAGAACCATTTGTAGCACTCTAGTAGCATCTCTTTCAGTAAAGGAGCCTTTGGCTATGATCCTGTCAAAAAGTTCACCTCCAGTTGCTAATTCCATCACCATATAAACTCTCTCTTGCGTCTCAAATACTTCAATGAGCTGTATAACATTGGCATGTCTCACTCTCCTGAGGACGTTGAGTTCAGATTCACACACTTCTCTGCCTTCCTTGTACTTTGTCTCAATCAGTTTTATTGCATAAGGTTGTTTAGTGCTCTTGTGCTCCACTCTGACCACTCTACTAAAACTCCCACGACCAATCAGTGCCTTGATGTCATATTTTGCAGTCACTCTGGGGTCAAACTTTGCACGATATTTGGCCACTTTATTTCTTCTAGGATCATTCTGCTGGTCCCAGTGTCCAGTTTGCTGGTACACATTAGTCTGATGAGGTGGTGGCTGGCCTGTCTTACCTCCACTCTTGATGGCGTCATATTTAATAAAGTGCTTGTACTTATCATGGTGTTGGCCAGTATACGGTTCCACAGTTTTAACTAGATCCAAATGAATGTTTTTAGGGGGCTCAGGCAGCACTTTGCTTGTCCCACAGCCCATCACGTTTTGTTGTTAGTGAGCCAGGAAGGCATCTTCTCTGTTCATTGTTCCCTTTCTTTTCATCCACTTATACAGTTTCCCTTTCTCTGCCAAAAGAGAAAACAAAACAAAAATTTCAAACCACTTCTAATAGAGAATCATTGAGTTTTTATAGAAAGAGAGCATTCAGCTCTCCACACTAGTCATCAAACATCAATTTATTCTAATATTATTTTCTGCAACTGACCCAGAGTCTTGTACTATGGTAATTGAAGTTCTCAACTAAATAGTATGGCATGATGGCTCAGTGGTTAGCACGGCTACCACCCAGCACTCGCGACCCAGGTTCAATTCCAGCCTTGGACAACTGTCTGTGTGGAGTTTACATATTCTCCCTGTGTCTTTGTGGGTTTTTGCTGGGTGCTCTGGTTTCCACCAACAGTCCAAAGATGTGCAAGCTAGGTGGCTTAGCGAGCCTAAATTACCCATACTGCTCAGGGATGCATAGGTTAAGTGTATTGGCTATAGGAAATGCAAGGTTACAGGGATAGTGTAGTGGGATGCTCTTTAGAGGTTTGGTGTGGACTTGTTGGGCTGAATGGCCTGTTTCCACATTGTGGAGATTTTATTACTTGAATGTTTCAACTGTTCTCTCCTCTACCACCTTTTTAGGCACTGAGTCCCAGATACAGACAACCTTCTGGGTGATTTTTTCCCTCAAATTCCCTCTAAACCTCCTGCTCTTTTCCTTAAAACTATGGCCCTAGTTATGACCCCTCTAAGGGGAAAAGTTTCTCCATATCTACCCTGTCTATGCCCTTCAGAACTGTGCACATCAGATCAGATCCATCTCACCTGCCTCAGCCTTTTCTGCTCTAAGGAAAGCAACACCAGCCTATCCAGTCTCTCTTCTTAGATGAAGTCACTTCAGCTTGGTTAACACCCTAGTGAATCTCTTCTGCACCATCCAGTGCAATCACATCTTTAAAACTGTATACCAGTTACAGTTGTGGCCTAACTAACGTTATATACAGCCCCATCATGATATTTATGTTTTTATACTCAATATAATAAAGGCAAATATCCCATGTACCTCTCGACTACATAATCTACCTGTCCTATTACCTTCAAAGATCTTCGAATATGCACAATGAGGGATATTTGATCGATCCTTTGTACTGCCTACAGTCTTATCCACTTGTACTCCCTTGCCAATATCATACTTTGCATGGTATTTCGCCACTTGATTTCTGCTAGGAATATTCTGCTGGTCCCAGTCCCAATGAAGAATCCAATACTTGCTGCTGACAAGTCAGAAAGAACATCCTCCAAAGCGATCGCAACAAGAATCGACTTTCATTTCATGAAGAGATTGGCAATTATGAAATACGGTGTTTGAAAGCTTAAAAGGTGAATCATTTCGATGTGCAGTCAAAAAAAGACAGGAGAGTCGGTGGACCTGAAAAACTGATCAAACTTTCGCACCACAACCACAGCTAACGCTTTGGAAGATGAATCCTGTAGCCCGGGCGGACCCTTCCCCAGAGTGTGATCCCGCCACAGCCCTCACCGGACTCGGCTCAGAAGCTCTTTTCCAGCAGGCCCTGCTGCACTCCTGGTCGCGCTCATGCCAGCCTGAGAGACTGGGCCGCGATAAAGCTGCTGCAGCCTCACAGCTGCACACACTCCAAATCCCAAGGCCCTCCTGAACTCTGCCTGATCTCACGCACACGCCGGTGCGCGATGACGTCACTTCCGCGCGGCCACACGCCGGAGCTTCAGAGGGTCGTCATAGCAACGTCAACTCGGCCTGCCGGCCTCCTTCTCTGGATATTACCTTCATATTCCATTCATGGGAATGCGAGCAGCATGGACAAGGCCAGCCAGTATTTAATGCCTTTCAGAAGTCGAACTGCCGCAGTCTTTGTGGGCTATCTTCACAGCGCTGTCCGGGAGCGAGATGTGAGATTTTGCCTCAGTGACACTGAAGGGATGGTGATGTTGATCAAAGTCAGGATGCTGTGTGCCTTGGAGGGAAACGTGTGTTGTTCCCAAGGTAAAAACAATGACTACAGATGCTGGAAACCAGATTCTGGATTAGTGGTGCTGGAAGAGCACAGCAGTTCAGGCAGCATCCGAGTAGCAGCGAAATCGACGTTTGGGGCAAAAGCCCTTCATCGGGAATAAAGGCAGTGAGTCTGAAGGGTGGAGAGATAAGCTAGAGGAGGGTGGGGGTGGGGAGAAAGTAGCATGGAGTACTATAGGTGAATGGGGGAGGGGATGAAGGTGATAGGTCAGGGAGGAGGGTGGAGTGGATAGGTGGAAAAGGAGCTGGGCAGGTAGGACAAGTCATGGGGACAGTGCTGAGCTGGAAGTTTGGAACTAGGGTGAGGTGGGGGAAGAGGAAATGAGGAAACTGTTAAAGTCCACATTGATGCCCTGGGGTTGAAGTGTTCCGAGGCAGAAGATGAGGCGTTCTTCCTCCAGGCATCTGGTGGTGAGGGAGCGGCGGTGAAGGAGGCCCAGGCCCTCCATGTCCTCGGTAGAGTGGGAGGGGGAGTTGAACTGTTGGGCCACGGGGCAGTGTGGTTGATTGGTGCGGGTGTCCCGGAGATGTTTCCTAAAGCGCTCTGCTAGGAGGCACCTAGTCTCCCCAGTGTAGAGGAGACCGCATTGGGAGCAACAGATACAATAAATGATATTAGTGGATGTGCAGGTAAAACTTTGGATGTGGAAGGCTCCTTTAAGGCCTTGGATGGAGGTGAGGGAGGAGGTGTGGCCGTAGGTTTTACAATTCCTGCGGTGGCAGGGGAAGGTGCCAGGATGGGAGGGTGGGTTGTAGGGGGGGGCGTGGACCTGACCAGGTAGTCACGGAGGGAACGGTCTTTGTGGAAGGCGGAAAGGGGTGGGAAGGGAAATATATCCCTGGTGGTGGGGTCTTTTTGGAGGTGGCGGAAATGTCGGCGGATGATTTGGTTTATGCGAAGGTTGGTAGGGTGGAAGGTGAGCACCAGGGGCGTTCTGTCCTTGTTACGGTTGGAGGGGTGGGGTCTGAGGGCGGACGTGCGGGATGTGAACGAGATGCGTTGGATGGCATCTTTAACCACGTGGGAAGGGAAATTGCGGTCTCTAAAGAAGGAGGCCATCTGGTGTGTTCTGTGGTGGAACTGGTCCTCCTGGGAGCAGATACGGTGGAGGCGGAGGAATTGGGAACACGGTATGACGTTTTTGCAAGTGGTAGGGTGGGAAGAGGTGTAATCCAGGTAATCCAGTCAGTGGGTTTGTAAAAAAATGTCAGTGTCAAGTCAGTCGTCAATAATGAAGATGGAGAGGTCCTGGAAGGGGAGGGAGGTGTCAGAGATGGTCCAGGTAAATTTAAGGTCAGGGTGGAATATGTTGGTGAAGTTGAATTGCTCAACCTCCTCGCGGGAGCACGAGGTGGCGCCAATGCAGTCATCAATGTAGCAGAGGAAGAGGTGGGGAGTGGTGCCGGTGTAATTACGGAAGGTCAACTGTAGCCAACAAAGAGACAGGCATAGCTGGGGCCCATACGTGTGCCCATGGCTACCCCTTTGGTCTGGAGGAAGTGGGAGGATTCAAAGGAGAAATTGTTAAGAGTGAGGACGAGTTTAGCCAAACGAAAGAGAGTGTTGGTGGAAGGGTTCTGTTGGGGACGTCTGGAGAGGAAAAACGGAGGGCTTAGAGGCCCTGGTCATGGCGGATGGAGGTGTAGAGGGATTGGATATCCATGGTGAAGATGAGGTGTTGGGGGCTGGGGAAACGGATGTCTTGGGGGAGGTGGAGGGCGTGGGTGGTGTCTCGAACGTATGTGGGGAGTTCCTGGACTAGGGGGATAGGACAGTGTTGAGGTAGGTAGAGATGAGTTCAGTGGGGCAGGAGCATGCTGAGACAATGGGTTGGCCAGGGTGGTCAGGCTTGTGGATCTTGGGAAGGAGGTGGAACCGGGCAGTGCTGAGTTCCCGGACTATGAGGTTGGAAGCTATGGGTGGGAGATCTCCTGAGGTGATGAGGTTCTGTATGGTCTGGGAGATGATGGTTTGGTGATGGGGGGTGGGATCATGGTCGAGGGGGCAGTAGGAAGAGGTGTCCTCAAGTTGGCGTTTGGCTTCAGCGGTGTAGAGGTCAGTGCGCCAGACTACCACTGTGCCCCCTTTATCCGCTGGCTTGATGGTGAGGTTGGGATTGGAGCAGAGGGATTGGAGGGCTGCGTGTTGTGAGGGTGAGAGGTTGGAGTGGGGGTAGACAGGTTGAGGCGGTTAATGTCCTGGCGGCAGTTGGAAATGAAGAGGTCGAGGGCAGGTAATAGGCCAGTGCGGGGTGTCCAAGTGGATGCAGTGTGTTGTAGGTGGGCGAAGGGCTCCTCCGAAGGTGGGCGGGAATCCTGATTGTGAAAGTAAGCTCGGAGGCGGAGGAGACGGAAGAATTGTTCGACGTCAGGGCATGTATTAAATTCATTGATGCGTGGACGGAGGGGGATGAATGTGAGTCCTTTGCTGAGGACTGATCGTTCGTCCTCAGTGAGGGGGAGGTCTGGAGGGATGGTGAAAACTCGGCAGGGCTGAGAGCTGGGATCTGGTGTTAGTGTGGAGCTGGGGGGGGGCCGAACCTGTCACTGGAGTGGGTGTGGTAGTGGGGGGAATGGGGGTGGAGTCATGAGCAGGGGTAGTGTTCCCTTCAGGGTTCTGGGGGTGGGGATAGTGACAGTGGGGTCTGTGGGGGGGCATGCCCCCACCCTCCTCTAGCTTATCTCTCCACGCTTCAGGCTCTCTGCCTTTATTCCTGATGAAAGGCTTTTACCCGAAACGTCGATTTTGCTGTTCCTTGGATGCTGCCTGAACTGCTGTGCTCTTCCAGCACCACTAATCCAGAATGTTGTTCCCAAGGGTCTGTCGCTATTGGTCCTACGGTTGGGGTCAAAACGTATGGTGCTGGAAAAGCACAGCCGGTCAGGCAGCATTCGAAGAGGAGAGTCGACGTTTCGACATAAGCTCTTCATCAGGAATATGCATTTCCAGCAGCACACGTTTTGACCTCGACCTCCGACATCTGCAGTCCTCACTTTTTCCCCTACAGTTGTTGCAGATCGAGGTTTTGGAGAATGCTGTTGAAGGTCCAAGTTGACACAATGCATCTTGTGGATGCTGCACACTGGGCAATTAATAACATTGATGGAATAATTAAAATCACGGATGCTCAAAGTAAAAAATCACGCAATACCAGGTTATAGTGCAACAGGTTTATTTGGAAGCAGTAGCTTTCTGAGTGCTGCTCCTTCAGGTGGTTGTGGAGTAGAAGACACAGAATTAAGCAAAAGTTTGCAATGTGATGTAACTGAAATTATATATTGAAAAAGACCTTTAGAATGAACATGTTGGTTTTAGTTATTTCATCTAGCCATTTGGATACAGAACTGGTTCAAAGGTAGAAGATAGAAGGTGGTGGTGGAGGGTTGTGATTCAGACTAGAGCCCTGTGACCAGTGGAGTGCCAGAAAGATTGGTGCTGGGTCCACTACGTTTCATTATTTATATAAATAATTTGGATGTGAGCATAAGAGCTATAGTAAGTACGTTTGCAGATGACACCAAAATTGTAGAGGTTTATAAAATCATGAGGGGCATGGATAGGATAAATAGACAGTCTTTTCCCTGGAGTGGGGGAGTCCCGAACTAGAGGGCATAGGTTTAGGGTGAGAGGGGAAAGATATAAAAGAGACTTAAAAAGCAACATTTTCACGCAGAATGTGGTACATGTACGGAATGAGCTGCCAGAGGAGGTGGTGGAGGCTAGTACAATTGCAACATTTAAAAGGCACCTGGATAGGTATATGAATAGGAAGAGTTTAGAGGGACATGGGCCAGGTGCTGGCAAGTCGGACTAGATTGGGTTGGGATATCTGGTCAGCATGGATGAGTTGGACCGAAGGGACTGTTTCCATGCTGTGCATCTCTATGATTCTATATATAAATCGCAGAACATTTACAAGTTATATTCTCAAGTGAACTTTAACAATTGGTGTCATGTCGGCCCAGATAATGCATTTAAGGTATGAGCATCCCTGTGTGAGACAGTCTGTGCCACAAAGGTCAGACTGATTCTAATCTAAAAAATAGATTTACGGAATCTTACATGGATTCATGCAGTTTTTGAGCAAAGTAAAATGTAATTCTGCAAGTACAAATTCACCCCACAAACATACATGTGCATGTGGGTGTGTGTGTGTGGTGGTGGGAGGTTTGAGTGTCTGTGAGAGAGTTTGTGTAATGTGTGTGAGTGTGAGTGTAAAGGGGCCAACACCAGCATCTCCAAATCACAGGTGCTCAAGGAATGCTCGGAGGGGTGGGGACAGGGTAGCACAACAATACCTGGAAATTAAGGTACTGGTCATATTGGAACGCTGTTCTGAGGTTTACAAGAAAAGTGGGACCAGTACGCGTCATTCACATGTTTTTACTGCTTTGCTTTCCCTTCTGAGGGGTCAGATATTGCAGAGATTTATGGGTTGGAGGACACTACAGACATTAGCTATTGAGTCATTGCACGGTGGCACAGTGGTTAGCACTGCTGCCTCATCGCGCCAGAGACCTGGGTTCAATTCCCACCTCAGGCAACTGACTGTGTGGCGTTTGCACATTCTCTCCATGTCTGCGTGGGTTTCCTCCAGGTGCTCCAGTTTCCTCCCACAGTCCAAAAAGTGCAGGTTAGGTGAATTGGCCATACTAAATTGTCCGTAGCGTTAGGTGAAAGGGTAAATGTAGGGGAATGGGTCTGGGTGGGTTGCACTTCAGCAGGTCGGTGTGGACTTGTTGGGCCGAAGGGCCTGTTTCCACGCTGTAAAGTAATCTAATCTTAACCATGAGACAATGTAAGTAAAGGGACACAAGATGACAGGTGAATGGAATTGAGTGCAAGTTAGGACAGAATCTTTGGAAAATACATTGTGGAAAACCAGCCAGAAAGTTGGTATCGGAACAGTTAAGTCCACAGGTAACAAAAACTTAAATGATGGTTTCAGCAACAGATGAGTTGAGGCAGGATTTGAGTTGGGTAATGTTATAATGGTAGAAATAGGTGGTCTTAGTGATGGTGCCAATATGTGCTTTGAAGCCCACCTTGGTGTCAAATGTGACACCAATGTTGTAAGTTAAAAATCAGATACCAGGTTATAGTCCAACAGATTTATTTGGAAGTATAAACATTCGGAGTACTGCTACTTCATCAGGTAGCTAGTGGGGCAGGATCACAGCACACAGATTTATAGTAAAAGATGAAAGTGTCATACAACGGGTGCAATGTATTGAACAAACCTAGTTTGCTGTTAAATCTTTAATCACATAGAATGGATTGCAGATTTCAATTCATTAATATGTAAAGCCAAGAACTTCTTTCAAGTCACATTCCCGAGATAATTTAAGGTTTTTTAAAAAAAGGTGACATTTCAGCTCAGACAACACATTAAAGGTGTGAGGTTAGAGTCTGTTTGTATTTCAACCTTGAGTGCTTTTTGAACAAAATAGAATATATGTGCAAATACAAATCTGCAAATAAACTTGTTGGACTTTAACCTGGTATTGTGTGATTTTTAACATTGTTCACCCCAGTTCAACACCAGCACCTCCACACCAATGTTGGAAACAGTGTAATTCAGAGTTTCTCGTGAGAGGAATGCCATTGGTAAACTAGACAGTGAAGTTTATGGTGGGGTCTGAAAATAATAGTTTTGGTCCCCGTTCATCCAATCCTAACTAGTGGACAAGCAGTCTGAAAACTAAAGATAATGGAGGGACTGTGAGTAGACATTGTTGGAAAAATGTATCATCAGGGAAAATTTGAAAACAGATGCAATATTTTCGGATTATGTTGCTGAGGAGCGGCGTGTAAATGAGACTGGGGAAAGCAACAAGGACTAGATCCTTAAAGCACATGAGAAAAACACATTTTGAAAGTGGGAAAAGAAGGAACAGGTGATTCTCTGGCAATGACTAAATAGATAAAAATGGAATCAGAAGAGACTGTTGAGGCACAGTGGTAATATCCCTACCTCTGAGACAGGAGGTCTGTGTTCAATTCCCACTTGCTCCAGTGGTGTGTAATAACATCTCTAAACAGACTGATTTTGAAAAAAGAGGTAAAAACAAAGACTGCAGATGCTGGAAACCAGATTCTGGATCAGTGGTGCTGGAAGAGCACAGCAGTTCAGGCAGCATCCAAGAGCAGCGAAATCGACGTTTCGGGCAAAAGCCGATTCCTGATGAAGGGCTTTTGCCCGAAACGTCGATTTCGCTGCTCGTTGGATGCTGCCTGAATTGCTGTGCTCTTCCAGCACCACTGATCCAGAATCTGATTTTGAAAAAAATTGAATCAGGTGACTACAGTTCCACCCAGCTGAATGAAGTATAGGTGCATTGATAGAAAATTATGTAATCATTCTGATAATAGTTTTATAATAGTACTGTTACTAGATAGAGGAACAAGTAATTGCTGTGGGAATATGGGTTCAAATTGCATTGTGGCAACTTAGAGTCATAGAGGTGTGCAGCATGGAAACAGACCCTTCGGTCCAACCCGTCCATGCCAACCGGGTATCCCAACCCAATCTAGTCCCACTTGCCAGCACCTGACCCATATCCCTCCAAACCCTTCCTATTCATATAACCATCCAAATGCCTCTTAAATGTTGCAATTGTACCAGCCTCCACCACTTCCTCTGGCAGCTCATTCCATACACGTACCACCCTCTGCATGAAAAAGTTGCCCCTTAGGTCTCTTTTATGTCTTTCCCCTCTCACCCTAAACCTATGCCCTGTAGTTCTGGACTCCCCGACCCCAGGGAAAAAACTTTGTCTATTTATCCTATCCATGCCCCTCATAACTTGCCCCTCATAATGTAAATGCAAATCATTACTGAGATTTTAATTCAAGATTTGCTCGTGACTATGAAATAACTGGGCTGTCTTAAAAATCTATCTAGTGAACCTTTTGGGTACAAAAATCTATCCCCATTACTTGATCTGACCTTCATGGGACTCCAGATACGCAGTGACACGTTTGGCTCAAATTCTCTCTGCAGGCAGTCAGTAGTACAAAACCGCTGCAGAAAAGTCAAAAATTAGTAAACCAGTGCAGTGCACTTGGCATTGGCCTATGCAACAGAAATGACAATGTGACATGCATAGATAATGGAAACGTTGGTCAAAATATTCCAGAAATCACTGGATTCTGGGAAGGTTCCAACTATTTGGAAAACTACTAATATGATGCTACTATTCAAGGGAGGAACCCCATAAGAAATTATAGGTTAGTCAGCTTAACATTTATCATTGGGAAAATGTTAGAGTCCATTATTAAAGAAGAAATAACAGACAATTTGAAAAACTTAACACAATAAAATGGAGTGAAACTGATTTTGTGAAACAAAGTGAGCTTGGACAGAATACAAGGGCAGAATAGAAGAGAAACAAGAGATTGGAAGAATCTCAGAGCAAGTTTGACTTGATGAGGTAGTGAGAGGCAGCAAAGCTGCAGAGGCAGCTGAATGGCAGTCTGAATCTTAGCAATAAAGACATGCAAGTGTTTCTTGTTTTGTTGAAATGAGAGTCACCAAAGATGTTGAGAAAATAAAATGCTGCAGATATTGAATATCTGAAACATAAAATGAGTGACATTTAGCAAGTTGAGCAGCAATGTCCCTTGAAAGCAAAACTATTAAGGTTTCAATATGTGTGAGACATCAGAACTGAAACAGATGGCCAACACTTAAAAAAGAATTGAACAAGGGAGAGGGAACATAAGAACAGGAGTAGACCATCTAGCCCACGAGCCTGTTAGTCATAGGGTTATAGAGATGTACAGCATAGAAACAGACCCTTCGGTCCAACCTGTCCATCCCAACCAGATATCCCAACCCAATCTAGTCCCACCTGCCAGCACCTGGCCCAAATCCCTCCAAACACTTCCAATTCATGTACCCATCCAAATGCCTCTTAAATGTTGCCATATCCTCTGGCAGCTCATTCCATACACGCACCACCATCTGAGTGATAAAGCTGCCTTTTCGGTCCTTTTATGTCTTTCTTCTCACCCTAAACCTATGCCCTCTAGTTCTGGACTTTCCCACCCCAGGGAAAAGACTTTGTCTATTTATCCTATCCATGCCCCTCATGATTTTATAAACAGCTATAAGGTCACCCCTCAGCCTCCGACTTTCCAGGGAAAACAGCCCCAGCCTATTCAACCTCTCCCTATAGCTCAAATCCTCCAACTCTAGCAACATCCTTGTAAATCTTTTCTGAACCCTTTCAAGTTACACAACATCTTTCCGATAGGATGGAGACCAGAATTGCACGCAATATTCCAACAGTGGCCTAACCAATGTCCTGTACATGACCTCCCAACTTCTGTACTCAATACTCTGACCAATAAAGGAAAGCATACCAAACGCTGCCTTCATTATCCTACCTACCTGTGACTCCACTTTCAAGGAGCTTTGAACCTGCACTCCAAAGTCTCTTTGTTCAGCAACACTCCCTAGGACCTTGCCATTAAGTGTATAAGTCTTGCTAAGATTTGCTTTCCCAAAATGCAGCACCTTACATTTATCTAAATTAGCCCATTGGCCCATCTGATCAAGATCCCATTGTAATCTGAGGTAACCTTCTTCGCTGTTCACTACACCTCCAATTTTGGTGTCATCAGCAAACTTACTAACTATACCTCTTATGCTCACATACAAATCATTCATATAAATGATGACAAGGAGTGGACCAAGCACCGATCCTTGTGGCATTCCACTGGTCACAGGGCTCCAGTCTGAAAAGCAACTCTCCACCACCACCCTCTGTCTTCTACCTTTGAGCCAGTTCTGTATCCAAAATGGCAAGTTCTCCCTGTATTCCATGAGATCTAATCTTGCTCACCAATCTCCCATGGGGAACCTTGTCAAATGCCTTACTGAAGCCCAGAATTCACATCAACCGCTCTGCTCTCAACAATCCTTTGTTACTTCTTCAAAAAACTCAAATCAAGCCATGTTGACTATTCCTAATCAGTCCTTGCCTTTCCAAATACATGTACATCCTGTCCCTCAGGATTCCCTCCAACAACATACCCACCACCGACGTCAGGCTCACTGGTCTACACTTCCCTGACTTGTCCTTATCACCTTTCTTAACCAGTGGCACCACGTTAGCCAACCTCCAGTCTTCAGTCACCTGTGACTATCGATGATACAAATATCTCAGTAAGAGGCCCAGCAATCATTTCCCTATCTTCCCACAGAGTGCTAGGATACACCTGATCAAGTCCTGGGGATTTATCCACTTTTATGCATTTCAAGACATCCAGCACTTCCTCCTCTCTAATATGGACATTTTTCAAGATGTCACTATTTCCCTACATTCTATATCTTCCGTCTCCTTATCCACAGTAAATACTGATGCAAAATACTCGTTTAGTATCTCCCCCATCTCCTGCGGCTCCACACAAAGTCTGCCTTGCTGATCTTTGTGGGGCCCTATTCTCTCCCTAGTAACCCTTTTGTCCTTAATGTATTTGCAAAACCCTTAACTCTATTTGCCAAAGCTATCTCATGTCCCCTTTTTGTCCTCCTGATTTTTCTCTTAAGTATACTCCTACTGCCTTTATACTCTTCTAAGGATTCACTTGATCTATCCTGTCTATACCTGACATATGCTTCCTTCTTTTTCTTAACCAAACCCTCAATTTCTTTAGTCATCCAGCATTCCCTATTCCTGCCAGCCTTTCCTTTCACCTCACAGAAATATACTTTCTCTGAACTCTCGTTATCTCATTTCTGAAGGCTTCCCATTTTCCAGTCATCCCTTTGCCTGCGAACATCTGTACCCAATCAGCTTTTGAAAGTTCTTGCCTAATACCGTCAAACTTGGCCTTCCTCCAATTTAGAACTTCAACTTTTAGATCTGGTTTATCCTTTTCCATCACTATTTTAAAACTAATAGAATTATGGTCGTTGGCCACAAAGTGCTCCCCCACTGGCACCTCAGACACCAATTAACAACTGATCTGGCATCAATTGCTGTGTGTGGCTCCTAACCTCTACAACCCTTTGAGTGTAGAAGTGCCTTCTAACATCTCTCCTGAACAGTCCGGCCCCAATTTTACGACTATGTACCTTAGCTCTAGAATCTCCAACTTCTGGAAATAGTTTATCTTTATCCACCCTGTCTTTTTCTGTTAGTATCTTGAAGGAGGGAAATACACAATGGCTACAGAGAGAAAGTTGTTGTACAATCGCTGTAGTATCTTGGAGAGGACTCTATCCTTCTATTTATGGTATACTTCCTAATCTATTTAGCTTTCTCCTTCAATTGTTCCTATATTATCAGTCTCATACACATCTTTTATTCCTTTGATTATATATCCCTTTTGTTTTCTCCCACATGTATCATTTCAGCTGGTTAACCATCTCCTGCTTACCACTTCGCACTTCAAAGATCATTTTATGTCTTTTCTTGTGTTTGTGGTAGTTACGTATTTTCCTTTTCTCTTGATCTGTCCTTTGTAAATAAACATACATAAGGACGCACAAATAAGGAAGAGTAGGCCCCTGAGATCACGGCTGATCTGATAGTGACTTCAACACTGGCTTTCTGCCTACTCCAATACCCTTTCACAACCTTGGTCAAGAACCATCTAACTTTGTCTTTAAAATATTTATTGATCCTGCCTCTAACACATTCTGGACAGAGAGCTCTAGACTCACAACCCTTTGAAAAAAACAAATTCTTCTCTTCATCAATAATATTTCACTGCCGAGAAAGAATTTATACCTGAAATAGCAACAGGTTAATGTTTCCTTAACAGATGCTGTCTGACCTGCAGAGTGTTTCTGACATTTTCTCAGAGATGGTGTAAGGCTGATCAGATTAATGAACTCATGCTGTGTTGTGATATTTGTCATATTAATTATGTATAGACATACCATTGTGCATAAAGGAGCTGCCAATTACATATTCTAGAGTCACTTGCCTTATTTATTCACCTTTCCAGATGGATGTCTTCGATGGGCCATTATCTGTTTCTAATGGTGTCAATCGAAATGTCTCTGCTTCTATTTATTGTTCCGTTCTCAAGATTCTGTTAATTTTATTTTTTCTGTCTCCATTAATCTTAACAACCATTCTCTCTTACTCCTTAAGTGTTTCTGGACTTCTCTAAAGCCTCTTAACTTTACACTTTTCTACTGAATTCCGGCAACTGCTACTTCTTCCTGTGGTCTCCTGCCACATAGCTTCATCAACATATGTCCTGGATGACACACAGTGTGACATTCCCCAGGCTCTTGAATGACTAGTCAATGTACTTTATATGTTTTTTTGACCCTTTAGATAACTAGTGAATGCACTATAAAACCACTCCTTTATTCTCCTGACCTTTGATGAACTAATGCCAGTTTGATGCCAGTTGCTACCCTAGTCCATGAAAACAGTGTCCTGCATAAGTTGCTTTTCTTCTCCCCAGGCTCCTGAACAACTGATCAGTTTGTGATTAGAAAATAAACTGACTGAAGCTTATTGATAATCAATCTATCAGCTTGGTATCAGAATCAATAAATTCAGTGACCATGCGCATAGTACTCAGCCTAAGGGATCAAGTGGAATTTTCGGTCTCTACAAAGTATTTTTGGAAGCCCTGAATTGCAGTCCACAGAAGATTTCTACATATAGCAATTCCACCAACCTTGAACTCTTAGATATTCATTAATTTTCTGGATAAATACATGAATCAATGAGTCATGAATTGTTTTTAATAGGAATATGATTTACATATTCACTAAACAAATTAGTTGCCTAACTTCTTATTTGAAACTTGACAGATTTGCTAAACGTGTGCGACAGTTCCATCCACATTGTCAATGTTAGCAATTTTCTTTCAGACTGAATTTTCAGATTATCTTTTCAGAAGTAATATGTTGCTTTCAGCAACATGTGGTAGGAACTCCCAGTGGCTAACCTGGGCTACTCAGATAAATTAAATGTCAAATCTCTGAATTTAAAAACAACCTTTTCAGCAGCTCTGTAAAGCTCCCAGTGCTATTCAACAAATCTCAAGGATCAAAAGAGCTTCACGGTTTATAATGTTACACTCCACGGACAATTCCGCAATAAATACGCTGTGTTTTACAACTAAATCTCAAATCTGCCTCCTTCCATTGAATCCTTTTATTTCTTTGACTTGTTATTCCTTGTGTAATTACATTCTTGTTGCAAATTCACCTCATTAACTGGAAATACATTGTTTAACCATTGATGCTGTCAATTCTTCTGAATCAAATTGAAGTTTTAAAAAAAAAAATCAATGCAACTAGCTGACACAGAATAATGTAGCTTGTATATGTTGTATTCTCGGCAGGTATGAGTTTTACCAGAAAGAGGTACTTGGGGAATGGAGCATAATGATTAAAGGTGAACAAGACAGGGATTCTTTTTTAATGGAATAATGAAAGATGTAATATTTTACTGAACAAAATATATTTTTATCAAAAAAATCTGCATTTATTAGCAACATCAACATGAGAAAACCATTTGATTGTGTTCATTTGGGACCAGTATGATTTAATGCAGAGAATATGATTCAGATAAATCAACACATCTTGTTACTGATTACGTATCAGTCGAGTTGATAGATAAACTCTGAGATGCCATAAATTGTGTTACTATGGTTATGGTGGAAGATATATATAACATACAATAAATGTAAGATGGCAGTGGAGCAGAGCTTCTGAGCCTGAGGCTTGCCTGCTCCATCTTTTCATCTCTTTTCTTGTGTTATTCTCTCTTCTCGTTTTTGTTCTCTTCTATTTTCTTTTACTTACCTCTTGGTGAGGAGCTTGGTCGTGGCAACGGCATTGGTGGCAGCAAGTAGGCCAGCAGCGTGGACTTGTGGCAGTGGCATCGGAGACACTTTGGATTCCCAGTGGCTTCTGCATCATCAAAGAGGTCCTAGCGCCAACGCATGGCTGCAGCGAAGGTGAGTTTAGGTTCAAGGTGGGATCTGCTTCCAGCACAGATATTTGGAGGTGGCAGCAAGGACAGGTTTGGGTCCAGTATGAAACCCGGCAGCATCATCAGCAGCTGCATCAGCGAGGTGGGCCCGAAGTCGACTCATGGCAGCGATGAAATCAAGTTTGGGCTGGTTTGGTACCCAGCAGCATCAGTTGTGTCTGCATGGGCGAGGTCCTAGCGAGGACTTATAGTGGTGACGGCATCGGTGGAGGCAAGACATTACCAAAAGAGTGGCAACTTCTGTTCTAGCGTCAGCAGTGCAGTGAAGGGGACCTGTGCCTGACCACCAGGCCCATGACCCATGACAGAGCACTTAACAAGAAAGACTATAAAGTTAGACACTTTCTTTATTTCTTCATTTTTCTTGCCTTTATATTCTGTGTTAGTTTAGTTTTGTAAGTTTAACGATGACATGAGAGGTGGTGACATGATACAACACTTTTCACTGTATTTTGAAACCAGGTACACGTGACAATAAATAAATCAAATAAATGTAAATATTTACTAGTTAACATGACTCTCAATTACAAAAATAACTTGTATTTATGTAGTAAAAACGTCCCAAGGCATTTCACGGGAGTGATACTAAATAAAATTTGACACCATGCCAAATAAAAAAGATACTAGGACAAAAGATACTAGGGCAGATGGTTAAAAGCTTAGTCAAAGTAATAGGATTTAAGGTGGAAAGTGGTAGAGAGATAGCAAGGCAGCAATGTTTAAGGAGGTAATCCCAGAGTTTTAGAGCTAGGTAGCTGAAGACTGGTGGTGCAGTTAAAATGGGAAATTCAGAAGCGATAAGAATTAGTGAAGGGCAGAAGAGTTGCAGTTTGTAGGGCGGAAGAGATGCAAGTTGTATACAGTATTGGGCTGAAAGGGTAAGTACTGATGACTGCCACAAGCACCATCCAGTATGATGATATAATACGGATTTGTGAGTGAAACAATTTAGGGTTTGAAAGGAGTGAGATCCCCTCCCACACTAAGGCAGAGTTTGCAGTAGTATTCACCATTAACTAAGCACAGAAACATTTAGACACTCCTTGATAAAATTTCTTTAGCCCCCACCTTCTTTGCCTCGTCTGCATTTCCTTTCTCTTTCCCTTCCTTCTGTTACCTGCCTCATCCCTTATTTCTTGACCCTTTCTAGTTTGCTCCATTTACTTCCCTCCCCTCAATTGGTGTTGATGTAACATAAAACAATACAGTGCAGTACAGGCCCTTCGGCCCTCGATGTTGCGCTGACCAGTGAAACTGATCTGAAGCCCATCTAACCTTTACTATTCCATTATCATCCATATATTATCCAATGACAATTCAAAAGCTGTTAACACCATGGCAAACCAACAAGTGTATTATTAGAATCTGTGAGATGAATTTTCAGACTTCCCACCAAGCAGAATTGGGGCAATAGCACCTCAAAAATAGTGGGCCATTAACTAACAATCTGTTGTTGCTATTATTGGAGATTATGACAATCAAGGTGTCTAACATCAGAGAAAATACCTTCAAGACGTAAGTTGGATGACAACTTCATACACTGTGCTTCCATCATGTATCAAGTAACTTCATCATGTTCAGAGATTGCAAGCCATTAGAGAGATGTTGGAAAAAGCTACATTTGCTGATACCCAGAAGCATGCATAGTGGCAACAACATCTCTGAAATAGATTGACATAAAGAATAATAAAAGAAACAAAAGAAACTTCAATAAAGTAGGTTGTTTTTCATTTTCAAGTATCAGCTTTATATTGTACTTGCATGTTAAAAATTCAGAGGTAAGGATACGCAGTCAAAATTTATCATCAAATAACTGGTGTCAGCAGACGCTCTCATTGGGAAAACAGTGAGCACAGGGCCAGTGGCGCAATGGATAACACATCTGACTACAGATCAAGCGATTGTTGGTTTAACTCCGACCTTGCTCAGGGGCAATGCAAGCTTTTGAGGAGGTCATTAGGGCCGATTGCCTGCCCCTCTTCTGTGGTTATGTCAGAGGCCAGGTGTCCCTGGAGAAGGAGCACATGGTGTCCACCCAACACCCTCGAGATTTTCAGAGAAAAATGAGCACCGCAGGGAATGGAGTGTATGATTTCCCCCCCAACACTATTTTGATTTAATCCCTGCCCTCCCCTTCACTGTTTGATCACGCAGCATTGCCCTTTCCTGGTGGTGGAATATAAATAAAGATTTACACACTTGTTGTTCTTCACTGTATCCGACACCTGCACACATACGACATGGGTGCTGGGGATAAATAAGCACTAGCTGTTAGGCGGTAGTGTGGGGGAAAGTTTTAAAAAAGAACAAAAAAGAAGACAAAATTAAAACAAACTTAAAACAAAGAACTGTGGATGCTGGAGTTCTGAAACAAAAACAGAAATTGCTGGAGAAACTCAGCAGATCTGGCAGCATCAGTAGAGAGAAAAACAGGGTTGTGATTTTTGTCCAGTAATCCTTCGCTCAGAACAGTTTCTCCGGTACATTCTGTTTTTGATTAAATCAAACTACTTTCATTCCGATCAGATCGAGACATAGAAAGAAAGACACAGCCTATCTATGTTTTACTAAGCTAAGCAAGTTGAGATCAAAATACCAGATGTGAAGACTTCTCATGCTGAACAGTTGGCCAGATCAGCTAAAAACCAGATTATTTCTGCAAAAGGGATTAGTGGTTATGAATCTAGACAAGACAAGGGATGGTTCCAGCAGAAATCAACATTTACAATATAGTGACAGCAGTGGGATACAACTTTACAAAACTGTGAACTAGGGTACAGATTTTAATCGGGCAGAGCTAGCATGAAAAACATTCAACTAAATGTAAATCATAGCCATCAAGGAGAAGAAACAGGCAAAAGATTCCAGATAGAAAACTGTGAGTGTATTTTTAAATACTCAGCAGCTTAGAAGCACAAAGTATTATCAGTTTCTGTGGAAAAAGCAGCACCAGTCAAAAGTTGAAAGAACTATTGCAATACTAAGTCTGTTTATAAAAGCTTAAATCAAGTAGAATCAGTGAAAATTATTGAAAAAGATGGAAAAGAGCAATCACAACCTCACCAAAGCTGCAAGTGGAAAAGTCAGTCATAATTCTGGAACAATATCAAGCACAATATGAGTTAAGCCCCTTAGTGGAATGTTGAAACAGCTTGTATTTAAAAGGAAAATTCTAAAAGGAAAAGCAGCCCCATTCCTGATGAAGGGCTCTTGCCCAAAACATCGATTCTCCTGCTCCTCAGATGCTGCCTGACCTTCTGTGCTTTTCCAGCACCACACTCTCGACTTTGATCTGCAGCATCTGCAGTCCTCACTTTCTCGAAAGGAAAATTCTCGGCTAACAAACTAAAATAAGCTTAAAATGTGATACTAAGCAAATGAACATTGTGATCATTGCTTAAAATATCACAAAAAGTTGCAAGAGAAATATTTGTGAAAGAAAGACACTTGAAGAAAATTGGAAAAATAGCAGCATAAACTGACTAAGCCATGATTGTCACTTATTCAGCTACTCTTCTATCTGGTTTACTATCAATAATCCCCTGTCTGCCTACCCTTTCATATCTTTCTCTATCCGGGCTTCATCTCCACCTATCCACTCACCTCCCACCTCCCTGGCAACCTTAACCAGAAAAGCCACTTTTTCCTAGCTGCTATCAGTTCTACTGAAAAGTCATTGGACTCAAAACAATAACTCCCATTTTTTCCCACAGGTTCTGCAATTTCAGCTTTTGTTATTTAAAAAAAGTAAGCAACAGATACTTTTGTTAATATTGTAAAAGCACTTGACAATTACTTTACATCAAGTACCAATCACACAATGAAGGGAGCAAGGTTTAATCAAAGAATACAACTTCCAGATAAATTGACATCTTTTTTGTTAATATTTTTTGACATTTTTATACATTATCAGAATTTTGTGATTATGGTGATTTTCAAACAGAAGTAATTCAAGACAGAATTGTTATCAGAATTTATAATACATCTCTTTCAGATATGTTACAATCAAAATCTCTATCTGGAAACAGCCATTCAGACAGTGGTAGAAGCTGAAATTTGAAAACAGCCTAAGACAATAATAGAAAGAAAGCAAACCTAGCTGAAGAAGCTCAAGACTTTGTCAATTCTCTAAGGTTAACAAATACAAAATACCCATGATCAACCAGCATGAAGTTCCCTTAAACCCTTTGATGTGAAAAGTTACTGTTCTAGATGTGGTGTTAAAAAAATAGAAACAGAAGCAATATCCAGCTTTATTATGCCAATGCAGTTTTTGTAAGGAAATGAGACATTTCAGGGAATGTGCAAAAGTCAAAAACAACCATTCAATCACAGAATAAAGAATGCTAATGTGCACAAAAATTAATAACATGCACAAACATCTTCGGAAGGAAGGCAAAAGTGAGTACTGCAGATGCTAGAGATTAGAGTCAAGAATGTGGTGCTGGAAAAGCACAGCAGGTCAGGCAACATCCAAGGAGCAGGAAAATCAATGTTTCGGGCAAAAGCTCTTCATCAGGAATGAGGTTCCCAGCATGAAGGGCTTTTGCCTGAAACGTCAATTTTCCTGTTCTTTGGAAGGAAACCCAGAAAACAAAGGCACACCTTCATGAGAACACACATCATTATATGTGATATCAGCAGGCTAAATTAATACCAGCAAGCAGGATTGGTGGCAGTAAATGTACCCAAGCTGTCTCAGATGTTTTCAGCAGAAAGGAATATTTACAATAGTGAGCTCTATGGCTGCTCTGACCATTATCAGGTGAACAAGAATTATACTATGAGGAGAGACTTAACAATTTGTGATTGTATTCCCTGAATTTAGAAGTTAAGGGGTGATATGATTAAATTTTTCAAGAACTTAAGAGGAACAGATAAGGTCAATAGTGAGAAATTGTATTTGCCAGCTGATGGGTCGCCAGCAAGGATTTCTAAACCACAATGGGGATGAACATGGAGATGGTAAGCATAACAATTCAGACCACCAACCAGCATACTTAATTTGCCAGCACCATCCCAACCCACTCAGGCCACTTTTTAAACAGGTGGGATGGGAAGAAGAAAAAAATGGCAAGTGAGATACAGGAAGAGAATGGTTCAGCCAAAGAGGATACCTAAGTCAGGTTATTTTCAATTCAGTCTAAGTGAGCCACTATGTATCTCCATTTCCCAAGAACCCTACTTCCTCCAGCCTGGAGATCAGTCAGGCAATTTGCTGTATCTGTTGCCCATGTTCTTCTAGATAGAAGTGGTTGTGAGTTTGGAAGGTACTGTCTAAAGATTTTTGGTGAATTTCTGCAGTGCATCTTGTAGATAGTATGCACTGCTGCTACTGAGTGCTGGAGGGATTGGGTGCTTGTGGATGTGGTGCCAATCAAGCAGACTGCTTTGTCCTGAATGGTGTCAAGCTTCTTGAGTGTTGTTCAAGCTGCACACATCCAGGCAAGTGGGGTGTATTGCATCACCCTCCTGAGTTGTGCCTTATCACAGAGAATAGCAGAAGGGCTTATGCCCAAAACATCGATTCTCCTGCTCCTTTGATGCTGCCTGACCTGGTGCGCTTTTCCAGCAACACATTTTTCAGTTCTATATATCACAGAATATCAGCCCTTGTGTATATATCTACCCTGGCATGTCTAATTGGAGATACCTTGTAAGTTCTGACCACAACTTGGTGCATTTATAATTTCTAGTGACACGTGCAGATGGAATTCTTTTATTTCTTGTGTAAAGCATTCAGTCCTTTGTCATGATTTTTGATAAAAGATTTTGCCTTCACAATTCCCAGATGGAAAGCTTGATTCTGCCTCTAATGCCACAATGTGACCACACGGTGGCTCTGCACCAGCATTGCTCACAAATAGGGTTGATAATTTTCTTAACTAAAGTAGCCTTTCAAAAATATTAATAACATAACATTTTAAATTTGTTCTTTATGTTGTTCAATAGTCTCCAAATGCATTGCAAGTTAGAAAGAATTCCCTTAGGCAACAGAAGGTTTTGGTCCCCAGCATATACCCTCACCAAAGGTTTAGTGACTTTGCACTTCAGAGCACATCCTTCAGAGGGAAACAATCCTGGCCTCTCCTCAAATATATAATCCTGAACCCTTAGTGCCCAAATGCACACAGCCCCATTACGCCCCAATACAAATTGCTGGCAATCACTCACTAACTAGTATGATTGTCCACCTAAGAAATTCCATCTCTCTGGTAATAGGTTCTATGTATTCTCCTATGGCTGAGGAACCCGGTCTTAGAGCCTAATCTGCAACCACAAACTTGGCAGGAGTTTCCAGGAAATTGAATTAGTCCTGGCAGTCCTTTCTTCACACCTCCTCTACTGACTGATGTTCCCAAAGAATTGTGCCCTTTCATACAGGTGCTTTCTCCAACAGAAATACAAACCGAGTGTCTCTCAGTATCAGTCTCCCCGCCCCGCCCACTGGAGTAGAATCCTGTGCTTCCAGCACTCCTCTCCAGGTCCACCACATTGAGAAACAATTCTTGGCTCTCAGTATAGCTCCTCTTCAACCAAAAGTGAGTCATGTGCCAAACCACTGATCAATTCCTGCAATCATAGAGTTATAGAGATGTACAGCACAGAAACAGACCCTTCAGTCCAACTCGTCCATGCCGACCAGATTTACCAGCATTTTGCCCATTTCCCTCGAAACTCTTTCTATCCGTGTACCCATCCAGGTACCTTTTGAATGTTGTAATTGTAACAGCTGCCACCACTTCCTCTGGCAGCTCATTCCACACATGCACCATCCTCTGCATGATAAAGTTCCCTTTTAAATCTTTCCCCTCTCACCTTAAAACTATGTCGTCTAGTTTTGGACTCCCCCACTTCAGGAAAAAGACCTTGTCTATTTATGCTATGCATAGCCCTCATGGTTTTGTAAACCTCTATAAGGTCACCCCTCAGCCAACACTCCAGGGGAAATAGCCCCAGCCTCTTCCTACAGCTCAAATTTGCCAATCCTGGCAATCTCTTTGTAAATCTTTTCTGAACCTTTTCAAGTTTCACAACATCCTTCCTATCGGAGGGAGACCAAAATTGCAACAATATTCCAACCATGGCCTAACCAATGTCCTGTACAGCCACAACGTGACCTCCAAACTCCTACACTCAATGCACTGACCAATAAAAGGAAGTATTACATATGCCTTCTTCATTATCCTATCTATATGCGGCTTCACTTTCAAGGAACTATGAACCTGCACTCCAAGGTCTCTTTGTTCAGCAACACTCCCCAGGACCTTCCCATTAAGTGTCTAAGTCCTGCTCTGATTTGCCTTTTCGAAATGCAGCACCTCGCATTTATCTAAATTAAACTCCATCTAACACTCCTCAGCCCATCTGATCAAGATCCCATTGTACTCTGAGGTAACCTTCTTCGCTGTCCACTACACCTCCAATTTTGATGTCATCTGCTAACTTACTAACCATCCCTCCCATGCTCTTAATAGTTTTCCCTTTCCCCATCTGCTGTCCACATCCAGTTCATCCAATCTCTCTGTTGTTCACTGGTACCTGTCTTTCTTGCCCCATTCTCTTCCTTCCCACCTGTCTTTTTTTTCTCCTTCCCATCTCAGCTGTCAGAAAATGGCCTAGGTGAGTTGGGATGGTGCTGACAATTGAGTATGCTGACTGGTGGTTTGAATTTTTTATGCTCACCACCTCCATGTTCATCCAAATGAGGTCTAGAAACCCTGCCCTGAGACTTATCAGCTGGCAAATACAGTTTCTCACTATTTATCTTAACTATACCTCATAAGATCTTAAAAATTGTGATCCTATCACCCCTTAACTTCTAAATTCCAGGGAACAGAATTGAAAATTGTTTACATATTCTCATTGGATATTTCTTGGAATCTTTGTTTCACTCCAGTAAATCTACACTGCAATCCCTCCAAAATCATAGATCCTAGCCAAAGTATTGTTTCCATAGCTGCTCACAGTATTCCAGGTGTGATTGAAATCAGGTTTTGTATAACTGGAGCAATTATTTCTATACCTTTATATTCTATTCCTCTAGATCCTATACATAGAACATAGAAGAATACAGCGCAGTACAGGCCCTTCGGCCCTCGATGTTGCGCCGATCCAAGCCCACCTAACCTACACTAGCCCACTATCCTCCATATGCCTATCCAATGCCCGCTTAAATGCCCATAATGAGGGAGAGACCACCACTGCTACTGGCAGGGCATTCCATGAACTCACAACTCGCTGAGTAAAGAACCTACCCCTAACATCTGTCCTATACCTACCCCCCCTTAATTTAAAGCTATGCCCCCTTGTAATAGCTGACTCCATACGAGGAAAAAGATTCTCACTGTCGACCCTATCTAAACCCCTAATCATCTTATACACCTCTATCAAGTCACCCCTAAACCTTCTTTTCTCCAATGAAAACAACCCCAAGTGCCTCAGCCTTTCCTCATACGATCTTTCTACACACCAGGCAACATCCTGGTAAACCTCCTCTGCACCTGTTCCAGTGCCTCCACATCCTTCCTATAGTATGGCGACCAAAACTGCACACAATACTCCAGATGTGGCCGCACCAGAGTCTTATACAACTGCAACATGACCTCAGTACTCCGGAACTCAATTCCTCTACCAATAAAAGCCAGTACGCCATATGCCTTCTTCACCGCACTATTTACCTGCGTGGCAACTTTCAAAGATTTGTGTACATGGACACCAAGATCCCTCTGCTCATCCACACTACCAAGTATCCGACCATTAGCCCAGTACCCCATCTTTTTATCTTTTTATTACTCTTACAAGGCCAGAATGAAGGCCAGAATTCCATTCATCTTCTTAATTACTATCTAGAGCCCTTTGCAGACTCTTTGCATCTCCCTCATAACTTGCTTTCCTACGTATCTTTGTATCATCTCAAAATCTGCGTACAGGAAGTCCCCAGGTTACGAATGCCCGACTTACAACCATCCTGTACTTAGGAACCGACCTCTTGCTTCTCATTTTTAAAAATCTGAGTTATGTACAATGTTTCACCCTAACGAACAGGCGGACTAATTAGCCTGTATCTGTTCCGACTTACACACAAATTTGACTTACGAACAATGGAAAATACAAAACTTGTTCATAAACTGGGGACATCCTGTATAATGCAATTAGTCCCTTCATTCAAATCTTTAATATAAATCATAAATATTTAAGGCCCCAGCGCTCACTGATTCCTGTAGCAATCCACTCATATAGGTTTGTCAAATGATCCAATTATCTCGAGTTTCTGTTTCCTATTAGTCAGTCCTCTACTCATGTATCCGTACTATTATATCACCTCAGTACTATGAGCAATTAACTTCTGCATTCCATGAACTCACGACTCGCTGAGTAAAGAACCTACCCCTAACATCTGTCCTATACCTACCCCCCCTTAATTTAAAGCTATGCCCCCTTGTAATAGCTGACTCCATACGAGGAAAAAGATTCTCACTGTCGACCCTATCTAAACCCCTAATCATCTTATACACCTCTATCAAGTCACCCCTAAACCTTCTTTTCTCCAATGAAAACAACCCCAAGTGCCTCAGCCTTTCCTCATACGGTCTTTCTACACACTAATCTTTCAGGTGGTGCCTTATCAAATGTTGTTTGGAAATTAATATACACATAGAGTTATAGAGATGTATAGCACGGAAACAGACCCTTTGGTCCAACTTGTCCATGCCGACCAGCTATCCAAACCCAATCTAGTCCCACCTGCCAGCAACCAGCCCATATCCCTCCAAACCCTTCCTATTCATATACCCATCCAGATATCTTTTAAATGTTGCAATTGTACTAGCATCCACCACTTCCTCTGGCAGCTCATTCCATATATGTATGATCCTCTACATGAAAAAGTTACCCCTTAGGTCACTTTTATATCTTTCCCCTCTCACCCTAAATCTATGCCCTTTAGTTTGGACTCCCCCACCCTAGGGAAAAGACTTTATCTATTTATCCTATCCATGCCCCTCATGATTTTATAAACCTCTATAAGGTCACTCCTCAGCCTCAGATGCTCCAGGGAAAACAGCCCCAGCCTATTCAACGTCTCCCCATAGCTCAAATTCTCCAACCCTCGCAACCTCCTTGTAAATCTTTTCTGGACCCTTTCAAGTTTCACAACATCTTTCTGATAGGAAGGAGACCAGAATTGCATGCAATATTCCAACAGTGGCCTAACTAATGTCCTGTACAGCCTCAACATGACTTTCCAACTCCTGTACTCAATACTCTGAACAATAAAAGAAAGCATACCAGATGCCTTCTTCACTATCCAATCTACTTGCGACTCTACTTGCCAGGAGCTATGAATCTGCACTCCCAGGTCTCTTTGTTCTGCAGCACTCCCTAGGACCTTACCATTAAGTGTATAAGTCCTGCTAAGATGTATTTTCTCAAAATGCAGCATCTCGCATTTATCTAAATTAAACTCTATCTGCCACTTCTCAGTCCATTGGACCATCTGATCATGGTCTCCTTGTAATCTGAGGTAACCTTCTTCACTGTCCACTTCATCTCCAATTTTGGTGTCATCTGCAAACTTACTAACTATACCTCTTATGCTCACAACAAAATCATTTATATAAATGATTAAAAGTAGTGGACCCAGCACCAATCCTTGTGGCACTCCACTGGTCACAGGCCTCCAGTCTGAAAAACAATCCTCCGCCATCACCCTCTGTCTTCTACCTTTGAGCCAATTCTGTATCCAAATGGCTAGTTCTCCCTGTATTACATGACATCTAACCTTGCTAACTAGTCTCCCATGGGGAGCCTTGTTGAACACCGTATTGAAGTCCATATAGATCATGTCTACCGCTCTGCCCTCATTAATCCTCGTTGTTACTTCTTCGATGTGCCTTTATTCACACTGCTTATTACAAAATAACTATTAAATTTGTGAAACATGATTTACCTTGACAAATCCAGGTTGGCACTGCGTGATAATTTCATAATTTAATTATTAAATGTCCTCCAAATATCTCCTTAATGATTAATTCAACCATTTTCACTATGTCAGATGTTACACTGACTGGGCTACAGTTTTCTCATCATATCTCCTTCCTTTCCTGAACAGAATTGTTACATTTGTGGTTTTCTAATCCATTAGAATATAGAAATTTTTGAAACGTTACAAGAAATAGATCCACAATTTTTTAAGCCACTTTATAAAGACAATAGGACAAAGGATTTCAGGTCCAAGAAATATGATCATCTATAGGGGCAGCATGGTGACTGGGTGGCTCAGTGGTTAGCACTGCTGCCTCACAGTGCCAGGGACCTGGGTTTGAGTCCCACCTCAGGTGACTGTGTGGAGTTTCAACTGCCTGTAGTTGTGGAGAATGCAGCTATTCCTGCTGCTACTGAATCTTCCGTCCCTGTTACTATGCCTACAGAACTGGAGCAAGCTGCAACTCCTCCTTGGAGGTTCAAGCAACTTCTGAATATGCCATAGAAAAGTTCTCACAGGCAATAAGGTGGGTTTGCCATTAGATAAATATCCACATGCCATTGGGCTATTCATTGAATCTGATTTTTTTTTGCTCATTACTAAATCTAATATGATGATCCCACTTGTTGTTTCTGGGACTGCCACTTTTAATTCTGTCCAAGTGAATAGGTTTTGGATGATTTGAGATCCTTTCCTCAGAGAAATATCCCAGACACATTCAAGTAGTTTTCTACTTTTGGATGGCAAGTTCGCTTATCTCAATCTTAAACTAAAACCCATGTTAATTCCTCTCTGCAAGATACATGTTTGTCTAATCACAGCATTTACACACATTATTACTTCACAAGGAACCTATAAACAATTCCTACAGTAGTCTTGAACACTTCTCTATTTCTTGATTCTTCATAAAGTCTCTACTCCCTATTTACGTTCCATAATATTTTCTCTTAGAATCAAGGTGATTTCATTAAAGGTCACTCCTTCCCCATTACTATTTCTGTAGATCTATAGCCTAACAATGTTTTGTTCCTGGTCTTGATCATCTTGCAGCCATGACTTTATAAGCAGACTTAGCAGAACTGTATGACTAACCAAAGCAAGGGTGGGTGCAGATTATTGTTTGAAATACATGTTGGTACTAGCTCAAGCAATCTTATGGAAAGCCCATATTTTTGTAACAACTTGAAACACATCGCATGTCATTAGATGAAATAACCGCCCAGAGGTTGGTATCCTGTCAACAAGTCATCTTTTATTTACTTGTGCACAGTACACTGGCTGTAGCCAAGCCATGACTTATAATAGCTAATATGTCACAGACACCAAGTTGATCTTGCTGTCAGTAATTCATTCTGTTTGTTCCCTTTAGTCCATGATTTTGCGTAAAGAACTCTTGCTTGGGCTGCACACCCTATCTTATCCTTCTTCTCTAATGTTTTATTCACATATTTATCAATTCTCACTCTTGGTTTAATTACTTTATATCTTTTAGTTTTCCACTTACCTGAAATGCCTAAAATGCAACTACTGATCTAGAAGGGGGACGAAACATCGCAAACCAACTTCCCAGCTCGGTGAACATACCCATAACAACTGCAACCAGCACCCAAGCTACAAATGTTTACACAAACACTAACCATCATTCTCCCCTCTTCCTTCATTTTGTTTTAATAACTATCAGGATTGTAAATCTATGGAATTCGCTACCCCAAAGTGCGAAGGATGCTGGGATATTGAGTAAATTTAAGAAGGAGTTAGACATGTTTTTAATTAGAAACGGGTTGAAAGGTTATTGGAAGAAGGCAGGATATTGGGGGTGAGTAGCATATTGGCCATGATCGAATGGCGGGGCAGACTCAATGGGCTGACTGGCCTAATTCTGCTCATATATGTTATGAATCTTATGAGTATATCTTATGAAATGACCACACTTACCACCTGAGCCCTCACCACCTCCATCCCTATTTCCCAAAACTTACTGGTCCTTGTGACTGACATATGTATCTTATATATGAATTACTAAAACCAGAAGGGATTATACACCAAGGCCACAGTAGTAGAGAATGCTATTCATGACTTTTATGGAGGCCATTCTGTGTGAGGGATGAAATTCGATTGGAGCAATTTGAAGGTAGTTATGAAAGAGATGGACATTCATGGATGAGCATCAACATGTTTGAGAACTGCAAAAGGAGCATGAAATAAAAATGAAAATGTGGGCCAAAATAAAAGAAAGCAAAATATATTTCAAACAGAGACCAGAAAGTTTGTATGTTGCTATAAGTATTAATGTTGTTACTGATATACAGCACAATGTAATGAGGGAGTGAGATCACAGCAGGGATTCAAAGTAGACCACAAGGCAGATATAAGATTTGTGGAGTAGAAGAGACAGTTCAAAAGATAACAACATTGCAGTTTCATAACAATATCTGTTGGTAATAATGGGCAGATCACAGAATGTACTCACAAAATCTGCAGAGAGATTCAATGATTCCAGCATTAACACAGGAAAGAATAAGCAAATATTAACACAAAGACAAAAATATTTTGTGAAAATTATACAAAGAACTAAGAAAAGTAATGTTATGGGCAGATCATTGCTTTGTACACCAGCTGGGTACAGTGAATTATGTCATTACTTTACAATTTAAATTTTCCTTCATTAGTAATTCTGCTGCTCAGTTCCCATTATCAGGCATCAGCTGTAGACTGATGTTGGGGGCGGGGGGGGTGCCGGAGACAGGAGAAGAATGAACGACCACCTGCACCAAGAATCCTCCCGATGGTGATCATCAGGTATCTGCAAGAAAGCTGATAAAGACAAGGAGAACTGAAAATCCATAAATATTCCTTGATGCCCAAATTCAAATATCTGAAATCTCTCTTGCTTCCTTTTAAGGTTTATCTGGCATGTTGCTGATGCAAAATGCTATGCATTGTTTCCTTCATGCCTTTTCTTATTTTCTAATGTTGCATGTCCTTCAGTCTTCCTCATCAGCTCTAGTGATCACTCCATATCTGTAAGTTGTTATCTACTTGGGTCGAGCAGGGATGCCTGAAGCCAAATGAAACTAGGGAACAGGTGATGGTTATATGTTAATTGAGAGATAATTGAGGAGTGAGAACATGACTGTGTATATAGGGAATAATTAATCAGTGGGATGGAGTTGACAGTGTCTGAGTTGGAGTAAAACTGACTAGAAAAGCATATGCTTGGACTCTGTCTATCCAATATGTAACCTGTGGTGTTTAACATTTTACAATCCTTTCTTCTACATACCAAATGTGCCTTTGATTCCTCCTCCTAATGTCCCTGTGATGCTGAGTCTATCTTCCATTCAAATTATTTTATTCTCGAACTTCACAGCATCTTTAGAAGTGGTTTGAGAGAGATTAATGTACTCATGGTGCAAATTGGACTCATTGCAGCAGTACTGCAAGTATCTTTGAGAGCTAGTTATGTGCCTACTGCACATTACTGTCACTAACTCAACATTGAGCCCTGTCTAAGTAAACAATTATGAAGGCTTATGCCATAACCTTTAACAAACAAACCACTACAATGCTGATGAATACAGTGTCATTTACTCATGAATCTAAAACTCTCATAAACAGATGATTCATCCAGATCAGGTGAACAAAATGGTTTCACAGAGACAAACTTAGAGGGAAAAAGAATGTCAATTTTTCATATCATAGTTTATGCATGAAAGAAGTAAGGCAACCAAATCATGCTAAGTAGTTATATAAAGTTTCAAACTATAATTAGTGCAATAATTTTGCAAGGTAAAGTAAAAGTCCCACTATGAAGTCTCACAAAGTACTAGCAGGGTTGTAGAATCTGTTCTACTAAAGCCTATTCTTCAATTCACTTTCCTGCTTAATAATAGGTTACATATGGCTTTCTTTTGCATCTTTTTATAATGCTGTACAAGTTGGATAGGCAAAGGGCTTGAAATCCCTTTACCATTGATGCCAATATATTGAATTAGAACTTAAAGAAATTCTAGGAAGAGGAAGCAAAAATGATTAGCAATATAGAAAACAGCAAGAGCTGACCTTTCTGATGCTGATATTGAAGTGCTGTCATTGTCAGAGAAGGAGTAGAGAAGCCGTCACATCCCCCAAAATAGGACACAAGGTTGTGAATGGAGTATCCATTATCTTTCAATAGATCTTGAGTATTGACCAATTCAACTCTGCCTTATATTTAACTTCTTATGCATATGGATAAACTCTATGATGCAACTGAAATCGTGTCAGATGGTGCCATTTTGAGGTCACATGTGAAGACGTACAAGGCTATGTAATCACTATGGCGTGTTTCTGTTACATTTGTCTCAGAGAAAAAAGTGAATTTCTGGAGATGTAATTAAGAATGAATTTAATTCGAAGTTTATCCCATCTTGACTGATATAAGCAAATCCAGATTAACATGGCTTTCAGGCAAACCTGGATAATATATTTTAATCAACTAGCCTATCTTGTACTCCAATCTCACTGCACGGACTGCAAAACTGCATATGCTTGAGGTTGAATAAAATTTTCCTGAAGACATTTTAAATAGGTTGAAGTTGGAGTATGCAGTGAGAATCCTAAATTAAAGTTAATAAACAAGTAGAAAAAGATCTTAACCATGTCAATAAATAACCATGTCAATAAATTCTTAGACTATCGATTGAGATGAGCTGCTCTTTGACATATAGTCATGATACAGAGCCTCTCCACTATCAAAAATGGTGAACAGGCCCAGAAATTAGAAGTCCCAACCTCAAACACAGCATGTCCCAATCTCATGGGGAAGGGAATGGAGGTTTTGTTTCATGCATGTGCATTACCTGGAAGCAGATGGCCATTTAAATCTGTAACTGCCTCCACTCAGACTTTGGCAGCCTAAGGATGTGAACTGCCAAGTATAGAACTGGTAACAGTTGGTCTGAGCTTTGTGCGTTTCTTTGGAGAGCAAAGGTATCCCTTTGGAGAGGTAAGGTACCTCTTTGAATGTCGTCTCAGAATACCTTTTGGTGAGCTGCCATTTGGGAGAGGTAAGGTGCCCTTTGCAATCATTAATGGTAGGCATTATGGCATTATGCTGCATGACTGATTTCAGAACATCCCTGTTGCTCAATAACATTCAGTTTGGGCTCTGCAAGGAACACTCAGCTCCTGAGGTCATTCTGGTCTTGGCTAAAGTATGGATAAAACAGCTAAATTACAGAGGTGAGGTGAGAGTGACAGCAATAGCGTTTGACATCGAGACTGCACTTCACCGAGTACGAAATCAAGAATCCTTACTTCAGCTAGAGACAATGGGAATGAGGGTAAATCACTCCAGTGGTCGGTCATACTTAGTATAAAGGAAGACAGTTGTGGTTGTTGGAATTCAATCTCAGCCACATAACATTGTGACAGGAGTTCCTCAGGATATGTCCTGGTCTCAACCATCTGTAGCTGTTTTAACAATGCCTTCCCTTCATCATAATGTCAGAAGTGGGGATGTTTGTTGATGATTGCCCAATGTTCAGCACTACTTATGACTATTCAGATACTGCCTAAATCCAACAAGACCTGGACACCATTCAGATTTGGACTGATAATTAAAAATGTAATAAGAACATAAGAAACCAGAGCAGGATAGGCTATTCAGCCCTTTAAGCCTGCTTCGTTAATGAAATCTTCAACATTATTTTTCTGCACAATCCCTATATCATTTGACATTTTTACTATGTAGAAAACTCTTGATTTGTACCTTGTACAATCTCAATGACTGAAATTCCACCATCTCTGGGGTACTACTGTCAGAGAAGAAATTCCTCATCATCTCTTTCCTAAATAGCTTGCTCTTTATTCTTATATAATGTCCCGTGCCACTAGAGCAGCCCCTCCAGGAGAAACTTTTTCTTGCAATGACCCTGTTGAACGATGTAAGAACATAGCATTCACAGTACACATGTACCAGACAATGACTATCTCCAATAAGAGACAATCTAACCAACTCTCCTTGATAGTCAATGACATTACTCTCACAAAATGCCATACTATAGAATATCTTTCTTGAAGGGGGAGTGGTGTTTACCAAAGATGTGGTAGGACACATACTAGGACTACATGAGTAGTTAATACCTACGAATTCTGTGGCAAATAACTAACTTTCTATTTCCCCAATCCAGTCCACCATCTGGTTAGATAAGTTGGGATAAGTTGGGAGTGTGATGAAATACTCTCCGCTTACCTGTATTTCTGTTTAAGATTCTCAACAAGCTTAATATCATTCAGTATGAAGCAGCCCACTTGATACGCACCCCTTCCACTACCTCTACATTCACTTCCTCCACCACTAGGGATAATGTGACTAAGGAGGTGATGGTCTGGTGGTATTATTACTGCACAGTTAGCCAGACACCCAGGTAATGTTCTGGGGACATGAGTGCAAATCCTATCATAGCAGAAGATAAAATTTGAATTCAATAAAAATCTGGAATTAAGAGTCTCGTGATGATCATGAAACCATTGTCAAATGTCAGAAAAATCCATTTGACTCACAAATGCCTTTTATGAAAGGGAACTTCCATCCTTACCTGGTCTGTCCTATATGTGACTCCAGACCCACAGCCATGTGGTTGACTCTTAGCTGCCCTCTGGTCAATTAGGGATGAGCAACTGGCCAACTAGTGATGCCCTCATCCCACTAATGAATAAAAAAATAAGTTGGACAGTGGGAGCAGTGTGCATCTTCTGCTGGATGCATTACAGCAAGGCTCCTGCTACAGCACCCCCCAAACCCACAACTCTACTACATAGAAAGATAAGTGCAGGAAATGCAGGGGAGCACAACCATCTGCAATTTATCCTCCAAGGCATGCATCATCCTGACTTGGAATAATATTGCTGTTCCATCACTGATGCTGGATCAAAATCCTGCAATTTGTAACAGCTCTAAAGGTGAACCTATGTTCCAAGGAATGCCACAGTTCAAGAAGACAGTTCATCACTATCGTTTCAATGGCAATAAGGGATGGACATTTACTGCTCACCAACATAGAGTCATAAGAATTAAAATAAGTAAAAGAAACTTACAAGGCTACAGAGAATAGAGAAATGCAAGAGATTGGATTAATGTTACGGAATTAATGGGCCGAATAATGGCTCAATTACACTCAATTAGCATAATTCACTATTATGAGACAACAATGGCAATTGCATCTCCTCAGGTGTATTCAATCACAGCGATAGGACCAGTAACAAATATGTAGTTGTGGTTATCAAGAGCAATAATGCTTGATAACCATAACTAGATGAGCCCAAATAAATTGAAGTGAGCCCAGAGCAGCGTATCCCTTGCCACATCCTAATGCTTTCTCCATCTGTGTCTGTGTTTGCATAAAGACTTATCATAATTCACATGCAACTACACTTTCAAAATCCCAATTATTGAGAATTTGGCCCTCCATTTGACACAATATTTCTACAGCTGCAATATTTACTCAGTTGTAGCCTTTGATGCCCTGATCTCCACTAAAATCATTTCTGTCATCCTGACTATTCCTCTTGGTTATCTCTGCTTCCTTAAATCCAAGTAGTGCAGACTTGAAAGAATATGGTAGACAAATGGTTGAATAATTCACTGTTGGATCTGGCTGGACCACACAAAGCACTATTGGTTCCTGCAGTCATCTGCTTAAACTGCTTACTCTTTCAGGATTATACAAATATAACCCCTGGCTTCAAAACATAATAAATGGGAGCAACTCAGTATAGTCAGTTGAGCCTGTATGAGTTCAGTATGATCATTACTGACCTTAGATTTCAGCTCTGTGTTCCCACCTACTCCTCATATCTACTGAGTCCCCAAAACACCGAAAATCTGTCTATTGCACCCTTAAACGTTATTCAGCAATGGAGTAACTACAAGCTAGGTGAATTCTAGCCAGGTGGTGAACTACAAAGTATGACACAGATTTGTCTCCTTGTCAGTGGATTGAATCACAAAATATGTCACTGCAGATCCTTGTCTCAAAAATATTAACTCCTACCGTCTCTTCTAATAATCTTTCAATAAAATCAATAATCAATGAGATTAAGAAGTTATCACTATTGTTAACATGTTATTATATCTTAAAACTAAAAATTAAAATAACATTTCCTGGGGATGATAACGCAGTCCCTTTTAATACTCTCCTGAGCAGTCCACAATATTTGATATTCTCAAGCAGTCACCCATCCAAGTACTAAATGTTGTGCATTTGTGTGCGTATGGTGAACTATCACTTTAAAAGTGATATTGCATGATGTAATTATGACATCATTGACTATTTTGGGAAGGAAACAGCTGAGTCTAAACACACTGCCTGAAGAGTAAATATCTGCATAATACAGTTCCTGCTGTTAACATTTTGGACTCCTGGTCCTTCTTGGAATTTTACACGAGAAGAAAACTGGTGGTAAGGATAAAAACTGCTTTGAGATCCACTGGGTCAATACGCTCATAGGTGCTCATATAAAAAGGAGAAAATAAATCAAAAAATGTCATTACTCTACCAGAAGCATGTATCATCATTGAATTAAAAAAACAGAATTCACTCCTGTGACAATGCTGTCACTTTAAAAAGATTATTTTGTCCTTGATTTTTTTCAAGTGAGGTCGTAAAGGTAGAGGTGCAGAAATGTCATGGCAAAATTGCAGGGGAGTTGTCAGTTCTCCCAGTTCAGATTTTTTCTGGTTTGCCTTAGTTGTAACAGTGAGAAGCTGCTGCAGTGTGGAAAGGTTGCAGGCTTCAGCAGATGGTTCCGGACTGGCTTTCTCTCTGAAATTTCTTTGGAAGTTGTTCCTTCCTGCCTGCAAGAACCTGAGTTTGAATTTACTTTTTGCCAAGGGGTGTGTTTATATGTTGCAGGAATTGAAACAGCTCCTTAGTTAAGTTGTGGTATGGAGTCAGTCCTGATGAAGGGCTTATACCCAAAACATTGATTTTCCTGCTCCTCAGCTACTGCTTGACCTGCTGTACTTTTCCAGTGCCACACTTTTTGACACTGACTCTACAGCATTTGCCGTCCTCATTTTCTCCTGAGTTCTCAAATAGTTAAGTTATTCTAAATACTATTTTCTTTTCTTCATGTTTCAACTGTAGTATTTGAATTGATTCTATTTTGCTTAAAGTCAAGGTTAGCAGGGTTAGATCTGATGGGATACAGGGAGAACAAGTCATTTGGATGCAGAACTGGCTCAAAGGTAGAAGGCAGAGGGTGGTGGTGAAGGGTTGTTTTTCAGACTGGAGGCCTGTGACCATTGGAGTGCCACATGGATCGGTGCTGGGTCCATTACTTTTTGTCATTTATATAAATGATTTCATTGTGAGCATAAAAGGTAAAGTTAGTAAGTTTGCAGATGACACCAAAATTGGAGGTGTAGTGGACAATGAAGCCGGTTACCTCAGATTACAACAGGATCTTGATCAGATAGACCAATGGGCTAAGAAGTGGTAGATGGTGTTTAATTTAGATAAATGCGAGGTGCTGCATTTTGGGAAAGAAAATCCTAGCAGGACTTATACACTTCATGGTAAGGTCCTAGGGAGTGTTGCTGAACAAAGAGACCTTGGAATGCAGGTTCATAGCACCTTGAAAGTGGAGTCACAGGTAGATAGGATAGTGAAGAAGGTGTTTGGTAAGCTTTCCTTTATTGGCCAGAGTATTGAGTACAGGAGCTCAGAGTTCATGGTTCATGTTGCGGCTGTACAGGACATTGGTTGGGCCACTTTTGGAATATTGCATGCAATTCTGGTCTCCTTCCTGTCGGAAAGATGTTGTGAAACTTGAAAGGGTTCAGAAAAGATTTACAAGGATGTTGCCACTGTTAGAGGATTTGAGCTATAGGGAGAGGTTGACTAGGCTGGGGCTGTTTTCCCTGGAGCGTTGGAGGCTGAGGGGTGACCTTATAGCTGTTTATAAAATCATGAGGGGCATGGACAGGATAAATAGACAAAGTTTCTTCTCTAGGGTAGTAGAATCCAGAACTAGAGGGCATAGGTTTAGAGTAAGAGGGAAAGATATAAAAGAGACCTAAGGGACAACCTTTTCATGCAGAGGGTGGTACGTGTATGGAATGAGCTGCCAGAAGAAGTGGTGGAGGCTGGTACAATTGCAACATTTAAGAGGCATCTAGATGGATATATGAACAGGAAGGGTTTGGAGAGATATGGGTCGGGTGCTGGAACTAGATTGGATTGGGATATTTGGTCAGCATGAACAAGTTGGCCTGAAGGGTCTGCTTCCTCGCAGTACATCTCTATGACTGTATGACTCTATGAGTGTTTTGACCAGTTACATTACACCTGGACTATCCACTTCATATTTGCAATGAGAAACTTTAGGGTCTGAGCTACCTTCTTACTATATTTTGAGGAGGTCTGGCCTGGTGGAAGAGGTGAATAGAGCAGGAGAAGCTCATTACATGCTGCACTCTGAAGGAACACTGTGAGTAATGACTTCCCTACATGGAGGAAAATCTTTTTGAGCTACGAGTGCAGACTTGGAAAGAAACAGGCAGCCTCAAGAATACTTTGTTTTAAACAGGAAGAAGCAAGATAGTGCTAAGGTTTTCATGGTGCACAACGGTGCAGAGCCTTCCAATTTAATAAACAAAAGGCAGGACATTTTGATGCCAGCGGATCATATGACAAAAACATAGAGAGCTAGAACTCTTACACGGAAAGATTCCGTTGTTTTATTCAGACTAGCAAAGTTGAAGCAGACATAGTCACCCCTACCTTCTTGAGTATTATGGGGGGGAAATCTCCTAACCTCCTGAAGAGTATGGTACAGCCAGAGATGTCAGGTTCCAAACCTTGTGAAGGAATAGTGGAAGTTTTACAGAGCTATTTTTCACCAAAGTTGTTGGTGATTGCTGAGAAATTTTGCTTCCACAAACGCAATCAGCATATGGTGTATCTATCTCCCAGTTCATAGCAATTTTAAAGAGGTTTGCAGAATTCTTAACTGATGCTATCGGAGACAGACTGGTATGTTTAAGATGTAAAGCAATCTATAAGAAATATACAATTAGACCGGATATGAGACTTAAAGAAAACACTGGAAATAGCAATATCAATGGAACTCGCAGCCAATGAAGCTCAACAGCTAAGCTTCAGCATGAGCGTTCGCAAAACAAGAATTGAGAACCAACACAGACTCAAAACTACCATCAATGTGAAAAAGTGTGTCATGCAACAGCATATTGTTGGTATAACTAAACTGTGTACTGAAACTGCAGCAAAAATGGGCACATTAAACAGGCATATTAGAGGAAGAAACATGAACAATATACGGCAAAAGGTAAAAAATTGAAGAGTCAAAAGAAAATCCCCTCAGTACAAAAATGGCAGAAGAAAGGCCCAGATTCTCAGTCTCTAGAGAAGCTGTTATTAAACATACTGGCCATGGCTGGTGATGCCAACTGATATTGGGTCACTCCCTTACTGAATGACAAATTGTTCAGCGTAGAAGTGGATACCACAGTGGTTTCATTGAAAGCATGTGTCACAACATACTGCAACCCTCAAAAATTGTATGAAGAATGTACACAAGCAAAATGGTATCTTTTAAAGGGTTGTATCAATGTGAACAATAGAATTGTTCCCTCCAGCATAAGGTCAGAGGTGGGATGTTCTCTGATATTGCACAATGTTGAGCACCATGCGCAACTCCTCAGATACTGAAGCAGTCCGTGGTCAAATACAACAAAGCCTGGACAGAATCCAGGTTCAGGGTGACAAGTGACAAGTATCATTCACACCACACAGACATCAGTTAATGACCATCTTCAATTTGAGATAATCTAACCACCACCCCTTGACATTCAATGGCATTGCTGTCATTGAAATCTCCACCATCAATAACCTGGGAGTTACCACTGACCAGAAACTGACTAGACTCATTACGTAAATACAGTGGCTACAAGAGCAGGTCAAAAGCTAGGAGTCCAACTCGGAAGACCCCAAATGCTGTCCACCATGTACAGTACAAACAAAAAAATGCATCGTGAGATTCGACTTTCATCTAATTAAAACTGGATGCAAGCTCAAGTCTTAGAGTTGAGAAGTTGATATACTATTTCACTAATCATTAGTTTCTCACATAATTATGCTTTAAAAATAAGTCAGCAGAAGGTCCAAGAACACTTCACACAAGGATGCCGATATTTACAATTTGAGCCATCTTTACGGACAATAGAGGTAGGAAGATAGAGGAGACAGGAAGAAAATAATAGACTATAACAAGAAGCAACAGCCTGAATTTTCTATTATGAATGTTAAATCAAAATGAATATTGATAAATTTGCATCTAACTTATTACAAATCGTTAACCTAGTTACAAGTGTAGTTTTGGATGAGTGACTGTAAGACTTAATTTTTCATTTAATACAATTGTAGCTGATCTTCAACCCTAATTCCACCATCTTGCACAATCTTCCTATTCTTCAATTCCTTTAGTATTCAAAAGTCTAGCCACTTCAGCATTGAATATATTCAGTGACTGAGCATCCAGGGCACATTGGGCTAAAGAATTCCAAAAAAATCACAAACTTGAGTGCTCATTCTTTTTCCTCATCCCAGTCCTAAGTGGACATTCCCTTACTCTAAACAAGGAAGTGCATTAGTGTTGAAAGGTAAAAGTGATTGTAGGTAAAATATAAATAGAGAAGAACAACTAAAATGAAGTGTTTTTTAAAAACCGTCAAATTCTAAAAGGCCTATTTTTAGAGATAAAAGACATCGAAATCCATCAATAGTTTATTTTCCCCCAGGCTTAAAGGAGAGAGATTGGAGAAGTGTTGGGAAAGGGGATGGAAAGCCAAGATACATGCAAGTGAAAGAACTGTCCAGTGCACTGTACCCTGTTCAATGGCTGCCAAAGTGCCATCTTCATTGATCAATATTGCAAGACACAAGGAGGGATAGCAAAATTCAAGTAACAGTTGAACATGAGAAGCAGTGGATGTCTCAGCCCATTACTGTCTCTGACAACAGATGTCCTTGCAACCAACAAATATTTATACTTCTGTTCCTCTGATTACCTGTATACTGAGAAAGTATTCTTCATTGTCTATGCCAGGTTGATGAACCAGGATCTGCAGAAACACTCAGCAGTCATCTTGATAAATTAGGACAACATGGGCATCATTGGCCTTCTAGCAGCCTGGTACACTTTCATTCATTCAGAACTCCTAAAGAATGACATACTGTGATTGGGGTATTTACTGAATACGTCCAAGTAGTAAGGTTTTCTGGCATTCACTTTCTTATTGATAGAATTGGAGGTCTGCTATCCCAGCTTCCTTTGAAAAGGAGGGCCTCCATCAGGACTAATTCTCATACAGAGCCATGTACATTCACTGTCGCCTGTGGTTGAAAATGTATAGATACTAGCTGGAAGTCACTAAATACTTACCATGCAGCCTCACCTGCCTGGCATCACCCCTTAGGGTCACCTGTAGCAAATTCAGATATTCATTTCAAATGCACATTCTCTACATCTATCATTCTGATGGCAGAACATCAAGGAATGGCAAGCAGGACTAACACAGTAGTAAATGAACCACTAAATGATAGCAGTTGAATCAAACGCTGCTAGTATTACACATTAAAAATTACACAGTGGCACAACTCAAAAACTATGACTGTTTTTATGTATTGAAAGGACCTTTGGATTTCTACACATGAAAGAAAACATTTAGATTATACGATTAGCTCAACTTTGTTGTACCCCTGAGAATATCGTAACTTGACATGTGATCCAACTCCACCTTACTATCAAGTATTTACAAATAGTATGCTAGTCTTCATGGGACCTACTGCATACACCTTGGTAATATTTAATGAGGGAAAGAGTTACTTCACTTCGTGGAATCCCAGGAGGTCCAGCCTCTGACAGCAGTTACTCATTATCCCTGTGAATGCACTTTGTGTTTTTTGTCTCACAACCCATAGCCACTGCTATAATTTACATTGATGGGAAGCTAAACCTGGACCTTAATTCTCAAAACATGACCCCTTGAGAAATTTATTTTCTTGTTAAGATTTATTTCCTTTGGAGATGGACTAATGGACAATCCCAGAGCAGGCAGGTCACGGAGTTCAAACCATTTTCATGCGCTCAGCTGAGAATAGGTTATACTATTCCTAGCAATATCCACTTAAATTGTAATTTGAGCTCAGATTAATCTATTAAACTAGAGAGCATCTTCTTGATTAAACAACTGACAATACACATTCAACCAAACACCATTAACAATAAAAACACAGGAATTTATTAGCGATAATGTCTTTTTGTCTTTCAATGCTCTTGTTTTTATCCTTTTTGACTCATTGCTTTCTCTGATTTGCTTCTTCTTTAATCCCTCGTGTGTGTGGAAATGTGAAAAAAATGTAGCACAAGTATTATTTGTTCTGTCTGCCATAGATTGACACAGGACAACAATTGCTGGAGCTCACCATCTCCTAATGAAATCAGATGAATTAATACAGGTAGCTGTTCACTTATATATTATCTTTTGGATTTGTGCCATTGAATGAGATGACATCCTGAGAATAGCCACATTACGGATAAGAGATTATAATAGTCCCTGACCTTAATACAGCTGAATCCAATAAAAACTCACTACTTATGGTAAAAGTAGTGAACATGCAGCTGTCCATATTTTTTAAATGAGCTGTTTAATGTTATTAGAAAGCCATGAACACACTTTGTTTGAAAAGGATTACAATTAGTAAGCATTGAAATTGCAAGGTGACAAAAGACTACGGTCCATCTAATTTACTAATCTGCTATTGTACTTTGGTTGGGTCTAGGAGAGGAATTGGTAAAGATTCTAGGCATCCTTTTTGTTGTCAATTATTATCTTTTATTTGAACATGGTAAATACTCTATACAGGACATGACATCAACTCTTTCTCAAGAATGCTAAAGAGAATCATCTCCAATCACTTAATCTTACATCATTCCCAATAATGATATAAACTATCTCATTTACATATTCACATTAACCATTGACAGTACATTCCCCAAGTATCTGACTCTACCCATTACCTCCTCCTTACTATTTACTTCTCCTTATCTTACATCTCCTTGTAAGTCTCCAACTTCACCTCTGAATAACACAGATAACAGCTGTAGTGGTTTTGCCAATCTGCATGATTATGTTTTCAGCTATAGGAGGAGATTGAGAATTCAAGTTCTCTGCACTTTCCCTCAAGCTCAGTCAAGTAGAATAAGAGTAATCAGATAATATCAATTCATGATATATAGGTCTCATAAGGAATTGGCCAACCCCATCAAAGTTTCCCTCTTTATAGAAATTAGTGTACTTCTGTTTCTTTTCCATATTCTGTTTTTTGCTTCCAGAAGATAGAAACACAGATGTCTGTTTTCTTAAGAAACAGGCCTTGACGACTTTGATAATGAATTCAGACTACTCTCTGGCCTGGAGATTTTGGAATTTTTGTACTTGTGTATAGTGATTATTGTAAATCTACATTTGATCAAAACATCTTTCTCCCCCATCTCGTTCAAATCTGCTGCCACAAGACATGACATCGGTATATAGAAAGTTGAGTCTTCAACCTTCTTTTTAAAAAAGGCCCATTCAGAGCCTGCCATTCTGAAGTGGGGTATAATGATAGATTTGCAGTGCCAGCTTAATGTCATCATTGCTTTTTTAAATAAAGCTTTTACCATCTGAATTCCACTATCAGCCTCACCGCTAGTGTGCAGACATCTCAATGACCTATTCATGTGGACAAACCTTTCAGGAAATCATTCAAGTATTCCTTCATTAGCAAATTGTGGGCCATTGGTCCGAGATAGTAATATCAAAAATCGTATGTAGTGCAAATTTCTTTCAATGATACAATAACAGTTTCAGAGATGTGGCCATTTAAATGTTTTATCTCTACTCACCTTGAGCCATTATCAAAAATGTCTTCCCTGTGAGCTCAAAAAGATCCATTCTGAGTTATTCCTGCAGCCTGGATAGAAATACCATGAATAGTTAAATTTATTCCTGCTGACAGGATACATGATGCAGTTTGATATTATTTCTACTAATGATATGGAGGCCCTAGTGAGCAGAGAGATCTCAGGGTCCAGGTACATAACTCCTTGAAAGTTGCCACCCAGGTTGATAGGATTCTTAAGAATGCATACGGTGTGTTAGCTTTTATTAGTAAATGGATTGAGTTTCAGAACCATGAGATCATGCTGCAGCTGTACAAAACTGGTGCAGCCACATTTGGAGTATTGCGTACAGTTCTGGTCGACGCATTATAGGAAAGATGTGGAATCTTGGAAAAGGGTTTAGCGGAGATTTACTAGGATGTTGCTTCGTATGGAGGGGAGGTCTCACAAGGAAAGGCTGAGGGATTTGGGGCTGTTTAGAGGTAATTTAATTGAGACATATGAGATAATCATATGGTTAGATAGTTTGGATAGTGAGAGCCTTCTCCACGGATGGCGATGGCTAACACGAGGGGACATAGCTTTAAATTGAGGGGTGATAGATATAGGACAGATGTCAGAGGTAGTTTCTTTACTCAGAGAGTAGTAGGGGTGTGGATCACACTGCCTGCAACAATAGTAGATACGCCAACTTTAAGGGCATTTAAATGGTCATTGGATAGGCATATGGACGAATGGAATAGTGTAAGTTAGATGGGCTTCAGATTGGTTCCGCAGGTCAATGCAAAATCGAGGGGTGAAGGGCCTGTACTGCACTGTAACGTTCTATGTTCTAACCTCTGAAGCTACTCAAGTCTGAGGACTCTAGGTATGACCAGTCTCTCATCATAAATCAACACCAAATTGTTTTCTGTTCTCAAAATATTACCTCAGAATTTATTTTGGCCACCATTGATTCAGTACTCATGGGTTTGAGTACTTTCATTGTCTGACTTTTGTACAATTCTAAACTCATTTAAATATATGTTGTGCTGGTATGTACTTGGTCATTAGTGAAGTAAAGATCTCCACACCTTCAACAAAACTTAAATCTTTTTGTATGGGCCTTGCTGCAACATGCAAAAATGCATTTGCTGTTGCCATTTCTCCCTTCCACATATTCAGTCATAGCATCAAATCTCAACAATTTTTAACAAAATCTCTGCATTTTGATGGTATATTTGCTCATTTCTTAGCATTCAATAAAATAACCAAAGGTTTATAGTGAGTTTTGATTGTGAGTTGAAGGTCCTGTATATAGACTTAAAATGTTTGAAAAGTCCAGGTAGCAGCTAAGGTTTCTTTTTCAATAACTGCATACCTGGACTGCATACTCCTGTTTCAGTCAAAGAATGAGATGCATGGTACAGCTTGCAATCCGGTTCATGATATATCTGTGGCCACAATCGTAGACAGTTGTGGATCATACTGAGGCAATATGTCTAGTGAGATTGACTTTTCTTTGATTCTTTCAAATGTCTTCTGTTGGGCCTCTTACCATCACAGAATCTTAACTTACCTTAGCAACTGACTTAATATTTACATTCACTAAATTGAATAAAAACCGCTCCAAACAATTTGTAATCACCATAAATAACTAAAATTCTGTGATTTTTCAAGGAGGGGAAATTTCTTTAATTGTTTTGGTTTTCAGAGAATCTTTCCTGACACCTGGTGCATGTACAATGTGCCCTAAGAACCTAATCATCCACTTTCATCTCACTATGGTATCATGCTCATTTGTGTTGGAATCCATGGATTAGGACATCATTCACATGGCAAATTACTCCCTCTAATCTTTCCAGGATAGTTATAATTGTCCACTGAAAAAAATTATGGTGAAAATGTGATACCAAAGGGAAATCGATTAAAACAATAATTTCCTATTGCATAATCAAGAGTGTAAATAATTTTGCTTTCTCATCTGAAGGTAATTCTGAAAGCCACCAGTCTAGCCTGTGAAAGTTGAATTCTTTTGCAGCTTTGATAGACTTTCATTCACAGGTGATTTTGTATGAATTTCTCTTTTAAATCTCCCTTTATTTAACTGTGTGATGTCTACACAATGTTTAGTGATGCATTTGGTTTTGGTATGGAACCATGTCTGAAAACGAACTTGTAGGCTCTGCTACAGATGAGATATCTCCTTTTCATAACATTGAGTCAACCTCTTGCTTTACTTTTTGCAAAAAATGGATGAGGAAGTTTCCTCAATGTAGCCAAACACATAGTCTTTGCTTCTTGGTGAAAGTGATGTCATTATTTACAGCTTCCCACCTTTACACTTGCGTGAAAATACAGCTCTAAACGTTTTGAGCTTCTGTTGATTTCCCACCTCCTCTACTTTATAAATTAGCTATAAATCTGACAAGTTCTTCTAGTTAAAAGTGGACAATCCTGGTTCTTGATTGCATACATTATAAGGTTTTTGTTATTTCCTCTGTTTGTAGCAGTCACCTATGACTTTAATTTATATGTCTCCTGATCCATGGATTTTTACCTTTGATGGCCAAAGAAACACTTGCTCCAACTATGATTCAATATGATACAGAACAGGAGTAGGGTCTTTGGCCCACCAAGCCTGTGCCAAATCCTAGTCCTTATTTAGACCCACTACTTATGGCTCATGGGTGGTTTCTATCCCTCAGTTCACCTCCCATTCATGTGTCTATCAAGATACGCTTTAAATGTTTCCAATATGCCTGCTTCCACCACCTCTACTGGCAGTGCGTTTCTGGCACCCATCATCCTCTGTGTGAAAAATATTCCCCACACATTTCTCCCCTAAACTTGCCCCCTCTCACTTTGAACCTGTACCCTCTTGTATTTGACTTTTCCACCCTGGGAAAAAGCCTCTGACTATCCACCCTATTTATGCCCTTCAGCTTCCACCTTTCCAGTGAAAACAATCCAAGTTTATCCAACCTTTTGTCATAACTAAAAGCCTCCAAAATAGGCAACATCCTGGTAAATCTTCTCTGCATCTTCTCCAAAGACATCTCCATGTCCTTCTGGCAGAGTGACAACCAGAACTGCACATAATATTCCAAACGTGGCCTAACTAAAGTTTTGTACAGCTCTAACTTAACTTGCCAATTTTTATATTTTATGCCCAAGCTTATGAAGACAAATTTGCTGAAACCTTATCCACCTGTGTTGCCACTTTCAGGGATCTGTGGACCTGTATGTCCAGATCCCTCTGTATATCAATGCTTCTAAGGGTTCTGCCATTCTTTATATAATTTCTACCTAAATGTGATCTACTGAAATGCATCACCTCGCATTTGTCTGGATTAAATACCATCTGTTTTTTCTCTGCCTAAATCTGCAATATATCGATATCCCATTGTATCCTTTGATAACCTTCCTCACTATCTGCAACTCTGCCAAATTTGATGTCATCCACAAGCTTACTAATTAAACCACCTACATTTCCCTCTAGTCACTGATCTCCAGTCTGAAAAGCACCCTTCCATCGCTACTCTCTGTCCTCTATGACCAAGCCAGTTTTGTATCTATCTAACCAGTTCACCCTGGATCCCATGAGATTCTACCTTCTGTACCAGCCTGCCATGATGTACCTTATCAAACACCTGACTAAGGTCCATGTAGACAACATCCACTGCCCTTCGCTCATCAATCATTCTTGTCACCTCCCCAAAAGACTCAGTCATTCAGTACCAGAAAGAACTGAAAGCTCCAGTTTTCAGTTTAACTATATTGGTGTTAAACTTTTATACCAATATGGTTATTGTTCATGTGTAGTGTCAGATGTTCATAGTTTTTTTCAATCCAAAATGCATTCACTGTGTACATTTGGATCAAGTTAAATCTCACATTCCTGTGAAGTAATCACTATCTGGATTTCACTAATCCATCAATATTAAGGGAGATGTAAGATTCTAATTTTACGAGCACATAAAAATGATCATAGTTATTCATTACTTGTGCTCGTAATGTACAGCCACGTGTTCAGAGGCATGTGCATGCACAAAGCCCACCACATAGCAAACAGGAACAGAAGTACTGATCTACTTTTCCCATCCTGAGTTCAGTACCATTGAAGTAAATTAAACATCTCAGACTGTTCATTGTCAAAGGTCATCTAACATAATGCAAGCTAGAACTGAAACCTGCACTTGCCTTTAGCTATTACAGCATCAGAGATTAATCTACTTAATCCTCACTTATTATATGTTTGTATCTATCCTATATGTTTAAATCTAATATATATTTATATGTTTTAAAATAATAAATAATAACAAATATGCCGCTCTATTGATGAACCTAACTTTTCCTGATCCTATGGCAAGGCCAAAATCAGCAAGCACAGAACTGGCTCGAAGGCAGAAGACAGAGGGTGGTGGTGGACGGTTGTTTTTCAGACTGGAGGCCTGTGACCAGTGGAGTGCCACAGGATCGGTGCTGTGTCCACTACTTGTTGTCATTTACATAAATGATTTGGATGTGAGCATAGGAGATATAGTTAGTAAGTTTGCAGATAACACCAAAATTGGAGGTGTTGCGGACAGCGATGAAGGTTACCTCAGATTACAACAGGATCGTGATCAGATAGGCCAATTGGCTGAAGAATGGCAGATGGAGTTTAATTTAGATAAATGCGAGGTGCTGCATTTTGGGAAAACAAATCTTAGCAGGACTTAATGGTAAGGTCCTAGGGAATGTCGGTAAACAAAGAGATCTCGGAGTATAAATTCATAGGTCCTTGAAAGTAGAGTTACAGGAAGAGATGATAGTGAAGACAGCATTTGGTATGCTTTCCTTTATTGGTCAGAGTATTGAGTACAGGAGTTGGGAGGTCATGTTGCAGCTGTACAGCACTTTGGACAGGCCACTTTTGGAATATTGCGTGCAATTCTGGTCTCCTTCCTATCAGAAGAATATTGTGAAACTTGAAAGGGTTCAGAAAAGATTTACAAGATTGTTGCCAGGTTTGGAGGATTTGAGCTACAGGGAGAGGTTGAATAGGCTGGGGCTGTTTTCCCTGCAGCGTCAAAGGCTGAGAGTTGACCTTATAGAGGTGTATCAAATCATGAGGGGCATGGATATGATAAATAGATAAAGTCTTTTCCCTGGGTTGAGGGAGTCCAGAACTAGAGGGCATAGGTTTAGGATGAGAGGTGAAAGATAAAGAAGAGACATAAGGGGCAACATTTTCACACAGAGGATGGTGCGTGTATGGAATGAGCTGCCAGAGGAAGTGGTGGAGGCTAGTACAATTGCAACATTTAATAGGCATCTGGATGGGTATATAAATAGGAAGGGTTTGGAGGGATATGGGCCAGATGCTGGCAAGTGGCACTTGATTAGGTTGGGATATCTGGTCTGAGCGGACGAGTTGGATCGAAGGGTCTATTTCCATGCTATACGTCTCTATGACTGTATGACTCTATAACTGATGTTGTAACTTCTGGTTGTAACTTCTGGTAGATACCTGCATGACTCATTCTGTCTGCACTGATATCATTCCATGCTTATCAAATTCTGCTGTTAATCAATATCAAATGGTAGCTGTCACTGAACCATTTCTTCATCCAACATTTTCCACTTGTCCAACTAATATACCTAAGAATAAAGCAACTTGCCTCTTCCAGCACTGTTTCTGGAAAGGTTTATAAGTCCCATTTGAGTCAAGGTTCATTAGCTCCCACTGTAACATATTGCATTTTTCAGAGAATTATAGAAGGTCACAGCACAGAGGCCAATTTCAGGCAATTTTGTGCTGGATCTTAGATAATTAGATAATTCAACCTAATTTCCTTGCTCTTTCCCCTTTAGCCCCCTAATAGTTTTCCTTTCAAGCATTTATCCAATTCTCTTGTGAATGTCACCAATGACTGTGTTTCCACAATCCTTTCAGAAATTATGTTTCAAATGTTTCCTCCATTGCCATTGGCTCTTTTGCCAGTTACCTTAACTGTTTCTGTTGGTTCCTGAATGGTCTGCCATTGGAAACAATTTCTCATTATTTACTCAGTCAGAGACTTTCCTGATTTTGAAACTCCATCAAATCACTACTAAAGAGTTTCATTTTAATATTAGTGAGATTTAGTATATTCCAGTATTCACGAAGTTGTTTACAAAAACTAAAATTGTAAATGATGATGCGTGATATTCTTTGTGTAGGGGCATGGTTCTTCCCTTATACCTTCTACTCATATATACATCAACATCTGTCTTGGTTTAGCTTTTCTTCACTGAGAACAACCCAACCCCACCAGACAATATATGTCAGAACTTGGAACAATAGGGGAATGCACACAGTCATTAACACAGCATGTTCTTTGGTGAGGCACAAGCCCTGGGCATCCTTTTCCTTCATTTTTGCCTTAAGACAAGCTTCCTCTGTACTTGTTTCCTGTTTCCATGCCTTGTAATGCAACTCAGAACCTTAAAGTCAAGATCGGTTTTAACAGTAAATCACCTTCTTCAGCAGTTCCTCGGGACCGAGGATGACTTTCTTCCACTCAACTTCAATGGGTTCTGAGATGGCTGAACAGTCTAAATTTAGCTTTTGACATGCCTTAACCTTTTTATAACAATAAGAAATAAATTGAAGGGAACAAGCCGATGGAGCAGAAATCTTATAATTGAACTACAATTTTGCAAAACTTATTGCTGTGAAATTGAAAATGGGAATTATATTTGATTGTATTCCAACAGCCCATAAATTTTTTGTGCCTTCCCATGTAGAAAAAAAATAAAAGATCAGGTTACTGGCATCATTTAGTGTCACTCTTATTTCCCTCACCCAGAAATAATAAATATTTTCTGCGATAACCAAACTGTTTATAATGCTCCATCTACCAGGGGCCAACAGACAGTTCTTGGCTGTACAGAGTAGACCTCCTGCAGTACTGTCCAGCTCCCAGGGGCTGCCAGTCCTGAGGCTGGTGTAATTGTGAAGGGGTAGGCAAGACCTCCATATCGCGGTTAGGGGCCACTCACCACTAAAAATGCCCACTCCACCACTCCCCTCCTCCAATACCATGTACAAAGTGCACTAAATCCAGTCCATGGCATTGGGACAAATTCCTGACATTACTCTGTTAAACAATTTTTCAAAATGTGAGTCAGTGGTTAATGGATTGACCACAAGTAATTTAAAAAGGCTGTTAAACAGCCATTTGACTGAAATTTCAAGGGTGTTTTGATTTTGTGAAGCGTGTATGGATTTCTTTCCACCGGAGACTCTCCATTGAGATTAATGTGTTAGCTCACTGGTAAAGAGAAGTGGTAGGCGTTGCTTGCAGCTTTCTGCTGAAG